>NC_143159.1:23118016-23449954 GCF_041381405.1 Jatropha curcas
CGCAGTGATCCATCTCTGAATCCTCTTTACCTCTCCCTTAAATCTTTCTTTAAGTTTCAAAAATTCATCTCCAAAATCCCCACTTTGATTTCTGACTTCAGATGGATCTACATAGTAGAAAATTGGTAAAACAATCCGTCCCATTGATCTCATACATTTCATTATCTTGACAAGTTCATCCAAACACCAATGAGAGGAAGCATATTTTTTCGAGAAAATGACGACCACCGCTTTTGATTCTTCAATAGCTTCCATAAGAGCCGGAGATATCTCCTCTCCTCTCTTAAGATCATCATCAATGAACGTTTTGATGTATTTTCGCTGTAATGCTGCTTTAAGATGACTAGTAAAATTCGGTCGGGTATCGATCCCTCGAAAACTAAGAAATACATCATAATTTGTTTTAGGAGGAATTATGGAAGATGAAACTGAAGACATTTTTGACAAGTATGTAGCTCTATTTGTTCGCAAGAAAAGCGACGAACAACAATGTTAAACCACTGAAAGAGGTTTATACATGCGATCAAAATTACCTAATATATCCTCTCTCCCTCTAGGAAATGAAAAGGAAAGACAAAGGAGCTTGATGCATAAAGTTGAATCCTGCATGTATATAAATAATAATTATAATAATAAGAAGAAGAAAGACTAACATAACTTCAGAAAAAACAATTATATCAGTGGCCAGTGGCTATACAATAAAATACAATCCATTGGATAAACTATAGAAGAAAGATTGGAACAGACAAACCGTAGCCGGCAATCTGCACGTTGATATTTATATTTTAGTTTCAAGTGTAAATATAATATAATGTATTAAGTAAATTACAAAAAATTAATTTTTTCTTAAAAAGAGACTCTAATTATTATTAGACAAATAAAATGAACTTGTAAACGATTAAAAACTATTTAAATACTTAATTTTTATTTTTTTTTAGAGATTTAATATGATTGAAATTATATAATTAAAGAAACATATTAAAAAGTAATAATTAATTCATTATTATAAACATATTTAGATCCTCTTGGATCGTACATACTTTAATCCCTACAAAAATAAATAAAACAAAACTTTAATTAGAAAAATATAAAATGATAATGAAATTGAAAAAAACAAAACTAAGCAAACAACAAAAGCAAAGCAATAAAAGACCATATTAAGCTTTCAACCAAATTAGAAGTAAATTTAAAAATTTTTTAAAAAATAAAATAGTGAACAAAGAAAGAATCTTAAACTTTTTATTTATATATACTATATAAATATCGAAAATTTTAATTCGCTAAAAATATATATAATTTTTAAAAGCTAAAACCATTAATTCAACATCAATCTTTTTTTTTTTTTTTTTTTGCATTTTAATTCAAAATCAGAAAAAATGCATAACTCTTTTCAACATTAATTCAATTTAATTTGAACCACAGTCATACAAACCATAAAGTAAAATAAAAGATGCCAAACATTATTGACATGTAAATATTTCAACTTATCATAAGAAGGAAAACAAAACTAATACCCAAATAAATTACTCAAAAACTAAAAATCATAACCAAATAAACTAGAAAAAAAGAAGAAAAAAAAAGGAAGAAGATTACTCACTATCTTATCTTCTTGTTTTCAACATGTATGAGACCAATCTTGAAAATTGTTCGACTAAGAGATGAAAAATTTAGATATCATTGGAAGAAATTCTCTTGTGGGTTTCTTTAGTATATGATAAAGTGATAATCTAAAAGAGGAACAACAATCAGCTCATCCCCTAATAAAAGGGATTTTTAGTATTCTAATTTCAATATCCAAATGAAAAGAAAGGGAAATTTGGTGAAAATCAATTAGGAAGATGGATGATTTGCCAGCAATAGAAATATAGGCTTTGTTTTAGCATTTTAATGAATTTTAAATTGTAATAATGATCATTAAATTTTAAACGTTTAAGAAAGATAGAAAGGTGAAAAATTGTAATAATGATTATTAAATTTGAAAATTTAAATTTGAAAACGTCTAAGGACAGTAAAAAGGTCAATAGCAAGTATTAAAAGGGAATAATTAAATTTCAAGTAAACATATTAAAAGGAAATAATTAAATTTCAAAGGTTTAATAAAAGCAAAAAATTCTCAAGGAAAGAAAAACGAAATGCTAAAATTTTGAAAAGGTCTGCTCTCCAAATATGTGCCACATCAGCAACCAAGAAAAACTATATGTTTCTTTTATATATATATATAATGATTTTAGTATTTTAATTTCAATTTATTCAAATAAAAAGGTTGAGAAATTTGGTGAAATTCAATTAGGTAAATGAAAGATTTGGAAACAAAATATAGGTTTATTTTAGTATTTTAATATCAATTTTAAATTGTATTGATGATCATTAAATTTAGAAAATTAAATTTTAAACGTTTAAGGAACTTAGGAAGGTTAAAAATTGTAATAATGAATATTAAATTTGAAAAATTAAATATGAACTGTTTAAGAAAGATAGAATGGTCAACATCAAGTAATTAAAAGGAAATAATAAAATTGAAAGTAAAAATACTAAAAGAAAATAATTAAATTTTAAAAGTTTGAAAGGCAAAATTTTCTCATGGAAGAAAAAATAAAATGCTAAAAATTTAGAGAGTTTGCTTTTCAAATGATGCGCCACATCATCAACCAAGAAAAGCTCCATGATCCTTGTTTATATATATGCTATGCGGTCCTCCATACTTCGGAGGATTGTATAATAATTATATTTTTATTTCAAATATAAAATATATATGTTGAGTAAATTATAGAAATCATTTTTTTTAGGGAAAAAGTGATTAGAATTATTATTATATATAATGTCTTATAGGTATTTAAAATAATTTAAATGCTTATTTTTATTTTTATAGAGATTTAATCTAATTGCAAATATTAATTAGAAAAACCTATTAAAATATTTTAGTTAATTCATCATTGTATAAAAACATATTTAAATCCTTTGAAATTGCACATACTTAAGTCCTTGTAAAAATAAACAAAATAAAACTAAGCTAAGCAAAATATAAAATAAAAAACAAAATCAAGCATACAACTCAAACAAAGCAATGAAATGCCACAATGTTCTTTTTTCAACCGACAATAAACTGAAGAAATTAAAGTAAAGAATTAGGTTGAGCTTTCAACAATAGAAAGAAATTTTAAAATTTTATATAAAAAAAAAAGAAAAAAAGAATAGTGAATAAAAAGAGAATCTTGAACTTTCTATTTATATATGGCGATATGTAAATATTCAAATTCCAAATCAGCAAAAAAAAAAAAAATACAATTCTTAAAAGTTAAAACCATTAATTTCACATCGACTCAATTCTTTGAATTTTAAATCAAAATAAGAAAAACCACATAGATAGCATTTTATGATAAATTGGATAAAATCATACAAACAAATAAAATGAATTTGAAGATGCCAAATATTATCGACTTGAAAATATTCAACTTATCATGAGAAGAAAAGTTAAACTTTTATCCTTATAATTTACTCAAAAACCAAAAATTCCTAATTAAACAAATCAAAAGAAGAATTTAAAAAAAAAAAAAAACCTACTCACCATTTTATCTTATCATTTTAAAACTATATTTTATAATGTGTATTTTTGAAACACATGATTTTTTTTAACATTTTTCAAATTACTAAAATTTTAAACATATTATATTTGATTTAAAGTTTAGACTATATAAAAATAAAAATTTTTATATTTGTAAATTATGAAAATTTAAAGATTTAGACATTGTTTTGTTTTTCTATCACATATTCCATTTCTACTTAAAACAATAAATAGCATATTTCATTTGCATTTAAAAATAATAAAAATCTTTATATATATCTATATCTATATATATATATATATATATATATATATATATATATATATATATATATATATATATATATATATATATTATGAAAATCTAAAAAATGTAATTGAAATATTTAAATTTTTTATATTGCTATAATTGAATGAATTTAAAACTCAAAAAAATAAAAAGACAATTAATTGTTGAAAAGTAAATGATGGGAGATAAAAATTGGATTAAAAAAAAGAGATGCTCAAAAAAAAAAAAAGATGAATTAAATACTCAAAATCTATACAATCTCACTTTTTAGAGAAAATGTCACATATCGAATAAAACCTATTGATTCTCCTATATATAATGACATAATGATGATGATGATATGTTCACCTAATTATTATATTAACCTTTCTTTCAGTGATCAATCATATATATTAAGATTTTTGTACGTTAATTTGAAACATGAAAATCACGTAAATTATAATGTGACTAAATTATAATTTGACTAAATTACTCTTTATTTAACTGAATTACTCTAAATTTAATAATTTTTCTCCATTGATCTACCACTAATATTAAGAAAATAAAATAATAAGTTTTTACGATTAAGCTCATTTTGTAAGGAATGCGATAAATAGTTAAATTTGAGTATTAAAATTTGAATGTGAATAACTTTACCTTTGTATGTAAATGTTTTTTTTTTTTATTATTAAGCATAAAAATATATTGTCAAAATATACATTTTAAACTTAACTTAAATGGAAACATTGATAGAGTTTATACTATTAACTATGTCTTTGTAATATATTAGCTATTATTTCTTATTGTTGAAATTGAGATTTATATTTAATAAATCATTTATGGTATATTTATAATTGTTGTCTTTTATCTTATACTAGTGGACGATTTGTTGTATAGAGTTTATTCTATACATAGAATATTAAATCATTTTATTCATATGTGAAATTCCCCGAATTTTTATTTTCAAAACTTTTGAATTTTTATTAAATCAAAAATCGAAAATTTTGGCCGTGTGGGCTGCAATTGGAATGCAGTCTCAATTTGAGCCCAAATTTTCGAATTGGGCCCAAGCCCAAAAACATATTGTTCGGAACTTTCGATTGGACCACTTAAAATTTTCGATGAAATTAAAAATGGAACTTTAGTTACTAAATGATTATAAATTTATGTAAATGTATGTAACTACTATATAAATTAGTTATCGAAAAATCAAATATCATTACTATTAATATTTTATTTTATTTTGTTGAATAAATGGAGAAAATATTACAGAACCGAACTAAATAATCAAAATAAATCGAACCAGGCCTAAAAGTCAATTTGATTTATCGAAAACCGCAAGAATAATAGGAAAACCGAGTGAAAAACTCGAAAATCAAACAAAATGAGACCAAATTACTAAATCGGACCAAACCGGTTCGAATCGAACCGGAATGGCCAAAAGCCCAATTTCCTTTCTTTCCTTTTTCTTCTTTTCCTTCTTCTTCTTCTTTTTCCTCCACCGCGCGACAGGCTCCTCTCCCCCTTGCACTACGTTTCCGGCCACCACTCGATCGGAACAGAGTGGCGATCGGTTCGTCTGACGTCGGTGGTCATGATTCTAGCCTCCCTTCACGCCGATCGGACCTGCAGCGGCATGGATGGAGCTGTCTTCCTCGCGACAGTCTCTCTTCTTCATCTATGGCCATCCACGCCGTTTCCGGCTGTCCCAATGGAGGAGACAGGCGCCAATCGACTCTCCACGATGCTGTGAGTAATTACCCTCCATAACTTTGTGATTTCATCGAGGTTTGAGAAGTGATCGTGTGCGGAGAAGGTGCAGCTGCTGTCAGGCCCGATCCGGCCAATTCGAGGACCGATCTCACTAAATTAACACTAGAAATGGATTCCTTGGTGAATTTTGAGTCGAGTAGTGTGATCGTTGTGAATTTCTGGGCGGTTTAACGTTTCCGGCCACCGTGCACGGCGTCGGTCCGGCGAGGCTTCGGCGAAACTCCGGTGAGGACTCCGAGAGGCAGAATGATCTCCTCTTCGCGCGGATCACGAAAATCAAATCCGATTTTTGATCTGTACATTGTAAGGCCTAGTTGCTTGTTTTCGGTATAAATTTCAAAACTTGAATTAATTAATTAATTGAATATAAGATTAATTGAATTAGTACAAATTGGAAATTTATGAACATCGATTATAGAATTGGACTTCTAGGTAGTTGAAGGATAATAAAGATTTTCACCGAAAATAGAAATGCTTAAATTCAAATTAATACGTAAATATCGTTAATTATGATTAATTATATCATAAAAGGGAATTAATAATTATAGTACATCGGTGGTATAAGAACTAGTCTAGCTAATTATGCTACTCTCATTTTAATATTACTAATATTATTAATATCATCATTATTATGGAACATTAATTTACTAGCGACACTTATCTGAAAGATATAAACAAATAAATAAATAAACAAGAGTAACGAATGTATATATAGTTTAATAAATTAAATACTGACTAAAATTATTAGCATTATTATTATTATTATTATTATTATTATTAGTAATATTAATATTTTGATTAGTATTATCATAAAATATTACTTAACAAATAACTAAACGTTTTATTTAAAGGCAATACATTAGACTAGATAAATAAATAAGGAAACCCAATATATATATCTATAAATATATATATAATTTAAATTACTAAGTGAATTAAATAACTGATAACCAAAATTAATGAAAGAATATGAAATATAATCTTTCGAATTCAAATTCTTACTTAGAATTTTATTGTTTATGTTAAAGGTTTATAAAATTTCGAAATGCGAGGATAAAGGCTGGAAGCATGTTGCTAGAAAAGCAGTCCCCTTAGAGGACAATAAAGAACTGTGAGTAGCGTTAGATAATTCGCATCATCTGCCTGCATTCATGCATTAACAGCTAAATGTTATCATGCATTATGGCCATATTGTGATGCACTATTTGTTGATATTAAATATTGCTTGATTACCTGTGATGCGATATTGCTGTGCCTTGTTTGTGGGGAATTGGGATGAAGTGGGTCACCATGGGTTTGCGAGACTATTTCTGTTATACGGATCCTGATTCTGATTTCTGTTATATTCTGTTACTGATATATGGATCCTGATTCTGATTTCTGTTAGCCGGGTAAATGGGAGATCGGCGCCCCCGTGTGCACCTGATAATTCTGTTTATATGGACACCGCAAAGTAGCCTCTTTGGGCACACGTGATGATCTAGATTTGATCGCTGCCCGCAGGGTGGCCTCCTGTTGTGTGCGCCTGACGATCTAGATTTGAGGGAGACGACCAGGATGCCGCCTGTCGGTATAAAAAAAAGAGAGAGAGAGAGAGACTGGAAAAATAATCAGAGGACCGGTAGTGTGAAGATTATACCGGTCAGCCAGAATGGGGGATTGGCTCCCTGGTGCACATGTGAGTGGATGGGTCATGTGGGAGGACGGCTCATCGGGTTTTGGTAACTCCACTGACTAATTTCCACGTGATGTGATTATATGAAGGTGATAATAATTGTGATTGCTGTTGTATTGCCATTTGTGTGACAAACTACATGATCATATAACTAAACGAGTGACCAAATTAAAATATTTTAGCATTGGTGTGATTGTGTGGGGTGAGAGGGTTATCTAACCCTACTCATTGAGTTTGGCGCTCATCTCTGCCTACTATTTTTTTCAGGTAATAGAAAGAAAGGAAAGCCCTATGGAGTTGAAACACGTATTATAGAAGATTGTTAATGATAGAAATAACGATGTGAATGTGTGAATACTCAAATTTTGAGGCTCAAAAAGCTTGTTTTCCCAGACTGCAAACAATCCAGTCGGACCGGAGGGCATTCGGAAAAGTTCACCGAAAGTATGCCAATATGGTACTTGAAACGTCTAGAAAATTACGAGGATCGCAGAACTAGTCCCGGAATATTTTTTGGAGGTACGGAACTCTCGAAAAAGCTTTCGGAACGAAAAACTAGAAAGTGGACAAACCAGGGCGGCGGCTGCCGCCCTCCAGCCTGGGTTTTCCCTATAAATACAGCCCCGATGCGACTTTTTTACTCACTCAGTCTGTGTTGACGGACGCTCTCTTCTCCCCTACGCTCCTTGCGGTTCTTTTACTGTTTTTCTGCATTTAGTGTAGGCTTTTATTATTCTGCTGTTGTGATTATTTGGTCACTTAATTCTAATTAATATTCCCCAAACAAGGAGCTTAATCTGGAATTTTCAAGTTGAAGCTAAGAAGCGGCCGTCGATTAACTCAGGCAATAACGAAACCCTATCTATTTAATTTCAGCATTTTGTGCATATTCTCTTCTACTCCAATTCTGAATTAAACTGCTGCATAAATGCATTCACGTCATCAATTAGGCAAATAAACTGCCTCAATTAAATATGATTTAGCTTAAATGCCCGGTTAATTAATAATCGTGGTGTTAAAGCCTAAATCCGACAATATTGGCTAAAGTATCTGGTCAATTAATGACTACGGTATAATCGCCTTTATTTCGAACAGTCCGGCTTAAGTCCAATTAATCAATAATTATGGCTAAATAGCCTATATTGCAATTCAATTGATCACTTTTGGCAAACAAATTGCCTATAAGTAAGATTAACCATTTTTAGCGACAAATCGCTTAAATCGAAGCTTTGGCAAAATGCCTTAAATTAATCAATCTTTTGGCTAAAAGCCTTAAATCAATCATTTTGGCGACAATCGCCCAATCAACACTTGTTGGCAAACAAAATCAACCCATTTTTAGCTAAAAGCCTTCAAATAATCTCTTTTGGCAAACAAATTGCCTAAATCAATCTTTTTGGCTAAAAGCCTTAAATCAAGACTTTTGGCAACAAACGCCTAATCAAATCAATCAATTCTTTGGCAAAATGCCTAAACAAAATGCACAAAGCATACACACACTCATGCATTAAGCATACCCATTCAAAGCCCTTTTAAAAAGGCCTATCGAACTACGTCGACTTTGATCTTCCATTCAAACGGAAGTACGTAGGCACGTTTGGGATTTAACCCCGAGCGGCAAGTCGAAATCACTTAAACATTTCATTGGTCCAATTCCATCATTTACCCTGCAAAGCATTCATTCATCGGTTAGTTCATCAACATGACATGGTCTCGGGATCCACCTCGAGTTCGCAAACAATGCCTTAAACATTGGGATAATTAATCTAGTAATTAGGTTAATTAAAATTGGAGTCAATTTAGGGTTTTTTCCTAGTTTACCCTAAAATAATTAAACAAGGTGGCGACTCACACATTCACGTGCATTTCTGCCCTTAGTCATATTCATTATATGCCTATGATATTTGGGGTAGGGGTTCACAGTTTGGCGACTCTGCTGGGGAGTTATGTAATCATTTTGCATAAAGTGGACTACGATTGTTGTGTAAACTAACCTGCCCTTCTTTAGGGTATTATTTTACTATGCTCTGTTTTGTAGGGTACCCCAACAAAGATTAAATATTCTTTCTTTAAGAATGCTTAATAAGGAGAATTTGGACCTAATTGAAATTTACTTTAAATCATTTAAATTTGTTTATCTATTTGCACGAATTGAGAATCTTTTTCTCCATTGCATAAAAAAAAGAATTTCAAATGAATTTCTTCTCTTTCTGTTCAAACTTCTGAATCTGGATAGCAAGTAGCGTTGATCGGCAGGTCTCCTTGATTATGCCGACGGACAGCCAAAGCGTCCTTCCTATTACCGCAAACCATCCCTAATCCTTTTGGGGGTGGCCCATGAGTATGCGTACTGTTGGACCCACCCGAAACTCCTTGTTTCACATGTGGTTAGGTATATCCATGCTCAAGGTTCAAGGGTCCCTTAATAAGCCAATTCTCTATTTGTGTCATAGCCTATAGAACCTATCCTTTAGGACTGTATGCACCCAATGATGCAAATCATATCATTAAAACGAAGTATGACGTGATGTTGTGCGCATTCATGACATATCATCACATTAAAAAGAACATGAAATATTCTTTTTAGTCATGCACAGTTGGACAAAGAGTCGATCTACCTCACATCAGCTACCCTGATACACGAACCACTATACCCTAATCCAATTACCCTTATACTTACAGGTACCCGTTGTTCGAGTGCCTATCCAAGTTCCAGTCACACCTACAGTGCTATCACCAACCTCACCAGCTTCACCAACCTCACCAACTTCAACTGCATCAATGGCATCACTTGCTGACATCCAAAATCTCATGGAACAACTCGAAGCCAGAATGGAGGCTAGGATGAATGAGGCATTAGCTGCCCAAAGAACTGCCCTAATAGCTGAACTAGGTAGTGGTAATGGAAATGGGGCTTCAGCTGGAGGAAGTGATCTTGCTGCCTCCAATCAGGGACCTGGTGCTGCACCGACGTCCTCAAACCCTGCCCTTAACCTGGATGACATGCCCTCTAGAACTGCTTCTGAGTTGGAAGCTCAGAAAATGAGAGAAAAACTGGAACTCCTGGAAAGGTCGATCACTGCCCTTAAGACACACAAGGAAGTGGTGGACATGGACTCCTTGTCCTTGTTCCCCGAAGCAAGACTGCCAACAAAGTTCAAAATGCCCAACATGGACAAGTTTGACGGAACCACTTGTCCCAAAACACACCTGAAAATGTATGTGGGTGCCCTAAACCCGTTCGGACTGAACAGCGAGCTCCTTGCTCAGTTGTTTCAACAATCATTCACCGGTGCTGCTTTGAGGTGGTTTGTCAGCCTGGATCGGTCTAAAATGAAGACCTGGAAAGACATCTGCAATGCGTTTAATACGCAATATCATTATAACATAGAGGTTGATGTTACTCGGAGGGAACTGGAAACCACCAAACAGAAAAACAATGAACCCTTTTCCTCGTTCCTTAAGAGGTGGAGGGCCAAGGCCGCCCATATGATCAGCCGGCCTTCTGAGCAAGAACAGGTGGACATAATTATAAAGAACCTGCTGCCTGTCTACCAGCAACAATTGCAAACTCAGTACCTACCGACATTCCAGTCGCTCATTGCCACTGCTACGAAGGTAGAGGATTTAATTCAAATGGGGCAACTGAAAGAATACTCGGGTACCTCAAAATATAAGAAGCCTAGCCAAGCTAGCAAAGTTCACGAAGTGGCAAGTATCACCTCCACGAATCCTTTACATGTGGGGAATATGAGAAATGGCAGCCAGTCGAGGAGGACTTACACTGATCTCGGGATGCCAATCCTTTTGGTATTCCGAGAGGCTGTCAAGGCAAACTACATCAAGCCTTTGGAAGCAAGGCCACCACCCAACCCATTACCAAGGAACTACAGAGCTGACAAATACTGTGAGTATCATCAGGGTAACGGGCACAAGACTGAAGCGTGCTGGACGCTTAAGAACCGCATCCAAGACCTGGTGGACAACGGTTCAATTATTCCAAGGAATAAGCCAAACATGGATAAATGCTATCGTTGTTGACCAGAAATTGATCGATCCTTTCGAACTATTCCTAGAAATGAATGACATCTGTGTCTTGGAAATATTTGCTGATGCCTGGGACAACAGGCCAGAGGCAATAACTGAACTGGAAGTGGAAGACTTCATGCAGCCTAGTCTCTTTGACAAGGTTGCGGTCATTACAGGAAATGATGGGAACCAAGACCTGCTGAGCCTGATCAAGCTGTACAAAGGGCCTCTCGCCAACTGCTACGCCGAGGAGGAGTGCGCTGCTGATAAACCCCTTCCCGAGTCAAACCTAGAGTCAAAGTCTGTAATCAAGTCCTGTACTGAGTTTGAGTCTGACCCCGAAACCGAGTCTAGTTCTGAGTCGTCTGTGTTGGATCTAGAAAATCTAGACTTCAAATTTGATATAATTTTTGAGGACAATTCCGTCCTAATCAATAAGAGCTTGCAAATTATTGGCTACCCCGCGTATCTATCTTTCCAAGCATTTCCAAGCAAAAATAATGAAAATCAAATAAACGAAATAAAAAATGAAAAAGAAAAAATAATAATTGGCAAAGAAGAAAATGAACATACATACATTGCATCTGACTGTGTGAACAGGAAACAGGTCATTGAATGCTTGAAGAAGTTTGTCGATTGCTTCATGTGGAAGGCAAGTGACATCATGGGAATTGACCCGGCAATAGCGGTGCACAAGATTCCAGTATACCTTGAGGCTAAGCCGGTAAAACAGAAGCTAAGAAGTCTGAAAACAGAATGGTCCCTGAAAATCAAGGAGGAAGTAGCCAAGCAATTGGAGAATAAGTTCATAAAACCCATTGCCTACCCGACGTGGTTAGCAAATATTGTGCCGGTGCCGAAAAATGATGGCAAAGTCAGAATGTGTGTGGATTATTGGGATTTGAATAAAGCATGTCCGAAGGAAGACTTCCCCCTGCCGCATATTGACTTGTTGGTGGACCAAATGGCTGGACACGAGATAGTCTCCTTGACCGATCTCGCTGTCGGGTACAGTCAAATAATGATGCATTTGCCAGACAAAGAGAAAACGGCATTCATCACAGAATGGGGAACCTACTGCTACAGGGTTATGCCTTTTGGGCTCAAAAATGCCGGGGCAACCTATCAAAGAATGGCGACGACCATCTTCCACGACATGATTCACAAAGAAGTAGAAGTGTATGTGGACGATATGGTTGTTAAATCTAAAACAGCTAAAGAACATACAATAGCACTTGAGAAGTTCTTCCTTAGACTTCGAAAGTACAATTTAAAGCTCAACCCGGCAAAATGTCTATTTGGAGCTACATTCGGAGTATTTCTGGGGCATATGATCAGTCGGAAGGGCATAGAGATTGACCCTTCAAAAGCCAAAGCCATTCTGGAAATGCCAGCACCGAAGACGGAAAAAGAAGTTCAGGGTTTCTTGGGAAGACTATAGTACATCAGCCGGTTCATCAATCAATTGGCCAATACTTGTGGTCCGATTTTCAAATTACTCAAGAAAGGAGTAGCCATCAAATGGAATGAGGATTGTCAGAAAGCTTTTGACCAAGTCAAGCAATATTTGTTATCCTTGCCGGTTTTACAGCCACCAAGGCTAGGAAAGCCTTTGCTATTGTATCTATCAGTGACAGAAGAAGCAATGGGTGCAATGCTAGCTCAACAAGCAGAAGATACAAGGGTAGAAAATGTCGTGTATTACCTCAGCAAAAGGATGCTAGACTGCGAGCTAAAATACAATAAGATAGAGAAGTTGTGTCTGGCTCTAGTTTGGGCTTGTACAAAGCTGCAGCATTACCTCTCGTCCTACACCACATACGTTATTTCTAAATCGAACCCCTTGAAATACCTTGTGGAGAGGCCGGTTCTTGGCAGTAAGATGGCTAAGTGGGTGTCGGTACTCGCAGCCTATGATTTAAAATTTGTACAACGGAAGGCAGTGAAAGGCGGAGCCTTGGCTGATCAATTAGCAGAATTACCAGTCGAAGACCAAATGCCGGAGGTAGAATTTCCTGATGAAGACTTGTTGAGCTTGGAAAGTGAAGTCTGGGAAATGTACTTCGATGGAGCTTCAAACTACCATGGAAATGGGGTTGGAGTCGTATTCAAAACTCCTTGTGGAGAATACGTCCCAATTGCAGTCAAATTAGATTTCGACTGCACCAACAATGAAGCCGAGTATGAAGCTTGCATAAAGGGGTTAGAAGCAGCCCTGGAAAAGGAAATAAAGGTCCTCAAGGTTTTTGGGGATTCCAATTTAATAGTCTCCCAAGCTTTGAGAAAATGAAAAATTAAGGAAGAGCGTTTGGTTTCTTACCTACAACGCTTGGACGAATTGGCTCAGCAATTTGAGGATTTATCCTTCCACTACTTGCCGCGATTTAAAAATCAGTTTGCCGATGCTCTGGCTACTTTGGCCTCCATGGTTAATGTAGGGGGAGACCAAGTCATTCGACCTCTGACAGTTCGGCTACAGAAACAGCCAGCACATATCATGAATTTGGTGGATGACAAGCCCTGGTATTGGGATATACAGAATTATCATTTGCAACTCTTGGGTATGGACGAAAAACGATTGCAAGCGATCCACCGAACGCAGATTTACCATAGGAGAATGGCACGGCATTTTAATAAGAAGGTCAAAGACCGAAAACTGGAAGAAGGTTGTTTGGTCCTGAAGGAAGTTAGATAGCCAATCATAGACCCACGTGGGAAGTTTCGTCCTCATTGGGCTGGACCCTATCTGTTGAAGAAAATATTGTCTGGCGGAGCCGTCATTTTGACTGATTTGGATGGTTTGGAATTCACGAGTCCATGTAATTTAGATCAGTTAAAAAGATATTTTGTATAATAAGCATTGCATAATGTAAAAAGAGCTACATTAGACCTGATTCTCCTCGGAAAAAAGAAATTGTGTATCAGAGATATGTAGGCAGCCCTCTTTGGGCGCGGTCTAAACATTAAAGAAAATTATTCCATAATTCTTTCTTCTTTGCCAATAATAATAAAAAAAAAAGTGAAAAAAAAGAAGTGGAAAAAAAAGAGAAAAACCCGCTAAGTTGAAAACCCGAAAGGGCGGCTTAGGCAAAAGTCGGGGCCCGCTAAGTTGAAAACCCGAAAAGGGCGGCTTAGGCAAAAATGGGTAGCTCGCTAAATTGAAAACCCGAAAGGGTGGCTTAGGCAAAAATTAGAGCTTTAATAAATAAAGTTGGAAAATGCTTGGAAAGCTTAAAAGTCAAATGACATTCCCAATTAAAGCAGTAAAGTCAAACAGTCCGAAGTCAAGCAGAAAGCAAAAGAATCCAAGAAAAATAAGTAAATAATGAAGTCTAAGTCCAAGTCCAAAAAAAAAAAAAAAAAAAAAAAACAAAACATACATCCAAAATCCAAAGTCAAAGTCCCAAACAAAAAGTCAAAAAAGGTCAAAATAAGGGAAAAACAATAAAAGTCCAAAAGCCTATAAGAGTCTAGGTGTCCCGTCGCCTCCGTGGGGCAACATCCTCCGAGTCATCCCTAGCTGCTGAACTCTCTCCAACCTCGCCTGTCCGAGGAGCCAACACAATCTCCTCAACAGTCCCAATCTCATTATCAGCGTCAGCCTGAGCCCAACCTTCAAGTACACTCAGCAGTGCGTTCCTCCTTGGCCTTTCAACCGGCCAGACAACGGCAATGAACCAGGTCCGATACTTAAGAGAAGTCTGGACACCGGCAGGATTAGGGAAAGGCCTAACCATGTGATGGTCTCTAACCCAAGCCCTAAGGACGGCTCGGGTAACACCCGGAGTGATGGCTGAATCAGCTGAAGTGCCATCTACAATTGGGACAGTCCGGTCTATCCCCATCTGCCTCAAAACGCACGAAGCGCAGTACCAAGTACAGTGTGTAAGGCCTAAAAGGTAAACCCGAGTATGACGAGAGCTAACCTGGATAAAACGGGTGATGTCATACCAGGAAATGTACTACAGTACCTCATTTGGACCCAGCTCAATCACCCATGAGGTCCATGCATCAATAGAGGGATGAGTGATCAGGATCCTCCGCATACGATACTGAGAGGGGTTGTAAGGCAAGAAAGTAGGAGCAGCAACCACATGGAGGTTGTCCTCTAACCAAACCTGAGTAATGGATCCTTTCTATTACAAAGGAATGAACCAAAAGAAAGAAGAGACAATAAGCAATAGGAGATAGACCATACCTCTCCAAATTGATCTTTTCTACCTTGGAGAGACTCTTAGTCCAATTGTGCATGCTGTGGTTATAAAAGGGATTCATTTTTGAAAAAAAGATCAGAAATTGAAAAGAATTGAAAGTTGAAATTGAAAAAAAAAATCCCGTTTTCTTACAAATCAAAGTGGATAATCATGCATACATATAAAATTTTCAGTACTAACCAAGTGCAGGTACAGTCAAAGTTCAGTACAGAAATACAGGCAAGGAAAAAAAAAACAGGAAAAGCCTAGCAACCATGGCATCAGCGACGGGGCCTCCTCCTCCTTTGATCATTAAAGGCCCAAAAATTCTCAATTTGGCCCCAAAAACCCAAAAATTTGCAATTTGGCCCCAAAGGCCAAAAAATTCTCAATTTGGCCACAAAGGCTCAGAAGTTCACATTTTTGCCCCTAAGGCCCAAAAATTCTCAATTTGGCCCCAAAGGCCCAAAAATGCCCAATTTGGCCACAAAGGCCCAGAAGTTCACATTTTGGCCCCTAAGGCCCAAAAATTCTCAATTTGGCCCCAAAGGCCCAAAAATGCCCAATTTGGCCACGAAGGCCAAAAGGTGGGTCTTTTCGACGCGTCCGATTTTTGCCTTCAAAATTTATTTTTTAGACAACCACCGACTCCCATAAATCATTTTTATGGTTGCCGGTGGGGGGCAACTGTGAATACTCAAATTTTAAAGCTCAAAGAGCCTATTTTCCCGGACTGCAAACAGTCCGGCCGGACCAGAGGCCATTCAGAAAGTTCACCGAAAGTATGCCAATATGGTACTTGAAACATCCAGAAAATTACGAGGATCACGGAATTGGTCCCGGAATATTTTTTGGAGGTACAGAACTCTCGAAAAAGCCTCCGGAACGAAAAACCACAAGTCCGTCGGCCATGGAGGCGGCGACCGCCGTCCAGGGCGGCGGCGACCGCCGGCCAGGGCGGTGGCGACCGCCGGCCACGGCGGCGGCGCCCACCCTCCAGCCTGTTTTTTTCCTATAAAATCAGCCCCGATGCGACTTTTTTACTCACTCAGTCTGTGTGGACGGACGCTCTCTTCTCCCCTATGCTCCTTGCGGTTCTTTTACTGCTTTCTGCATTTAGTGTAGGCTTTTATTACTCTGCTGTTGTGATATTTGGCAACTTAAATTAAATTAATTTTAATTAATATTCCCCAAATGAGGAGCTTAATCCGGAGTTTTCAAGCTGAAGATAAGAAGCGGCCGCCGTTTAACTCAGGTAATAACAAAACCCTGCTCATTTAATTTTAGCATTTTGTGCATATTCTCTTCTACTCCAACTCTGAATTAAACTGCTGCATAAATGCATTCACGTCATCAATTTGGCAAATAAATTGCCTCAATTAAATATGATTTAGCTTAAATGCCCGGTTAATTAATAATCGTGGTGTTAAAGCCTAAATCCGACAATATTGGCTAAAGTATCTGGTCAATTAATGACTACGGTATAATCGCCTTTATTTCGAACAGTCCGGCTTAAGTCCAATTAATCAATAATTGTGGCTAAATAGCCTTAATCAACCACGTTTCTTTTGGCAATAAATTGCCTATATTGCAATTCAATTGATCACTTTTGGCAAACAAATTGCCTATAAGTAAGATTAACCATCTTTAGCGACAAATCGCTTAAAGCGAAGCTTTGGCAAAAAATGCCTTGAATTAATCAACCATTTTGGCAACAAAAAGCCCAAATATCAATTTTTGGCAATAAATTGCCCAATCAATTAATTTTGGTGACAATCGCCCAATCAACACTTTTTGGCAAACAAATTGCCTAAATCAACCCATTTTGGCTAAAAGCCTTCAAATAATCAATTTTGGCGACAATCGCCTAAATCACATCAACTTTTGGCAAACAAATTGCTTAAATCACTCTTTTTGGCTAAAAGCCTTATATCAACTCTTTTGGCAACAAACGCCTAATTAAATCAATCAATTCTTTGGCTAATGCCTAAACAAAATGCACGAAGCATACACACACCCATGCATTAAGCATACCCATTCAAAGCCCTTTAAAAAGGCCTATTGAATTACGTCGACTTTGATCTTTCATTCAAACGGAAGTACGTAGGCACGTTCGGGATTTAACCCCGAGCGGCAAGTCGAAATCACTTAAACATTTCATTGGTCCAATTACATCGTTTACCCTGCAAAGCATTCATTCATCGGTTAGTTCATCAACATGACATGGTCTCGGGATCCACCTCGGGTTCGCAAACCATGCCTTAAACATTGGGATAATTAATCTAGTAATTAGGTTAATTAAAATTGGAGTCAACTTAGGGTTTTTTCCTAGTTTACCCTAAAATAATTAAACAAGGTGGCGACTCACACATTCACGTGTATTTCTGCCCTTAGTCATATTCATTATATGCCTATTTTTGGGGGAGGGGTTCACACAGTGTTGATCTCTTTCGCAAGAGAAATTTAAGATTTTATAACCTTAATTTATGTTTTATGTATCTCTGTGGTTTGCCTGTATATTATGCGTATGCAATTTCGTGGCTTTTGTTGTGTAATTTTTCTATCAATTAGTATCATCCTTTGCAATAAAAATAAACATAAAATCACTCTTTTTATAAAGTAATGAATATATGAAAAGTCGAGCTCTAACTGAAGAACCAACATAGCTCAACTTTACTTCCATAGATCAACCAACTCAGTAAGAGCTCTAACTAAAGATCCACAGTTTGTCAAACACTCAAACTCTTCTCTTTCATTTTCAAGCTCCTTTCTGTCACGGCTCATACCTTAAGCCAGACCGACAGTAGGACCTGGGTAGGTTTAAAGCCACCAAAATCCGTAATACACCAAAAAATATACTGAACAAATTTCTTGTTATATGAAAATGGGCTCCAGCCCAATATCATCAATATTCACTCATAAGTCTTGAACTCGCTTGGTGCGTATCATAATACTCAATAATAAATCAATTTTCAAATTTCTCTAGGCTCATATCAATATATTACATAATAGAAACTTCAATAAGTAATACATCAATATTTTCTAAATTTATTATATATAACTATCGCAATTGCAAAACAATCTAAGAATTTAAAATTTTATTTCAATACACTAAACAAAATTAATCAATGTTTTGTTTTCAACATTTTCTCTAGATGTCGGGTGGTAAAGAATCATGAGATACTAGAAAACTTGTAACCTGGATAAAATATTAAGGCCGAGTGCCTAAACTCAGTGACTAGGTTAGTTAACCCTCTCACCCTACACAATCACACAAATGCGTAAATAAATCAATCTACTCATTCAACTAGTTATATGATCATGTAAACAATCACACAAATAACATAACAACAACAATCACAAATATTAATACTTTTACATAATCACATTACGTAGAAATTGGTCACTGGCGTCACTAAACCCTTGACGAGTCGTCCTCACACATGGCTCGTCCTCTCATCAAGTGTGCAGTAGGGAGCCGATACCCATACACGGCTGACCGGTCTCAACCTCACTTGACAAGCCCTCTCATTTTTTTTTTATATTCTCTTTTCTTTTCCATACCAACAGGAGGCCACTCTATGGTTTTCCATATCATATTCATCAGATGCACACGGGGGCACCGATCTCTCCATACATGGCCGACAATATCATATAGATCGTCCTCACAAACCCAACGGTGACCCACTTCATTCCAATTCCACACAAGCAAAGCATACATAGCGCACATCACAACTAATCAAACCATCTCTAGTAGCAACAAAATAAGGCAACATAAAATAACAATTTACTAAGTAATGCATGTCTAGCATTTAGCCTTGTATGCATGGATGCAAATGTAGGTGGATGATGCGAATTATCTAACACTACTCACAGCTTTATGTCTAGCTGGAAGCTGTGCTCCATTTTCCAAACATTTTTCTATCCAACATTCAATTCCTCAAGACCCGCAATCATATCTGGGAAAGAATTAGAAACAAATTTTATTATTAATGGAGCACATTTGCTATTAGCATAAGTCCCTTATTTCAATTTCTAATTCTAAGTGGTCTATTCAAATCTTCCTTATTATTAATTATTATTAATTATTAATATATTTTTATTATTTTTATTATTTTTTGCAATTTTAATATAATGCTTAATTATTAATATTTTGGTAATATTTACTTATTGTAATATTAGGTTTCTATTTTACTATTCTATTTTTTATTAGTTTTCTATTTTATTTTTCAAGAACTGTGTAACGAATCTTTTATACTAGCTTATTAATTATCTGTTTATAACTCCCTAATTCCATTACTTTACTTACTGACTACATTCTCTAGTGATAATAGCAATATTGATGGTATTGGCAATTAGCTTTTATTATTAGTGTAGTTAGTTTAATCCTTGATAAATCTTCTACCAAAAATCCAGCAGCATCTCCCAAAAAATCGGATAAATCCTCGTTTGTTTCAAATCCTTGCATCTTAATGATAACGAACACGTACAATCATCAACAAGCAACACAACCCATCCAGCTGGCGATCGAATTATACATCAATCCCTTCCTCCAATCAATCATCACAACTTTTAATGTATAAATCATTTGTAATTCCCAAATATCAAAATTATAAAATAACTAAATTATCCATAGGCCTTTTGCTAAATCATTATATAGGGTTTATATCTAGTCATAGCTTTGTATTTCGTAATTAATAAGGCTCAATAATCTTTTCCAGCCATAGTAACAAATCAACTAAGCTCAATTAAGTTTGATAAGTTAATAATTTATAATTTGCTATATTTTGTCAAAGACTTAAACCTCGAATAACAATTAGCTCAATGAAAACTTACTCACATTATCTACTAATTTAAACCTGAATTTATATTGCCAAATTAAATTTAAGATCGACTTACTATCTATATTATTAAAATTTCAATACTCAAAGATCAAGTTCAAATCTTAAAGAGAAATAAACCATAAAATTGCAATTAACTTCGAATAAGGGTTCTATTGCTTACCGAATGATGATTGGCATATACCATCGCAATCTACAGAGGAGCTGAGGATTCTGTCTCCTAACACTTGGATGGAGCATTGTCGGCGCCGCCACTGAAACCGCCACATATGGTGGCTGGAAAGTCAAGTTACACAAAAAATATGCAGTGCTTACACTGAACTTGCAACATATAATTTACACAGATGAGTTCTTGCCACTATGCCTCAATAGCATCAACGGAGAAACAAGTCGCATTACCACACTCCATTGATTGAAGATCAATATTTGCAAGTCAAGATCTAAAGTCTACAACAAAATAAAATTAAATATCATATCTTTATTTAGTAATAAATCCTCACAAAGAAGGAAACAAAAAAGAAACCTTCAAGTATGGAGATAAACCAATAATAACAAAAACAAAGAAAAAACATACATGTTATAGGAAAAATTTATTACAAGTGAATAAAAGATTAGAAGCGAAAGAAGAAATAGTAAAAAGCAAAGTGAAAGAAATATTAGAAAGTATGAACTATCCCTAATCAACAGTAGCAGCCCCAAACTTACTATATAATTATTCGATTGTATAATTGATCACAATTTTAATTTTTCCCTTTGAATTTAGTTATAAAGTTTAAGATCCGTACGTTTGGTTAAGTTGTTCATACTAGCTGATAACTGATAGTGATATAGCTGATAGCTGGTTGTTGTTAACGATTAGCTAATAAATTTTAGTGTTTCGTGAAATTTTGGTTGAGTAGGTATTAAGATGTGAAATAATCATTAAGGATATAATATTTTGAATGTATTAACTTTTAAGATACATATATTTTTATTTTCATGTATTTATATAAATAAAAATATTAATTTTAAAATTTTAAAAACAATAGGAAAAATTACTATCACATCCCTATATATATTGAAATATAAATATTATATCCTTGTTTTTCTAGAAATGTTTTTTAAAGTTCCTATATTTTCAGTCTGGAATAACATTTAGTCCTTATTTTCAATTTTTGCATCTTTGGCTGTTAAGTGAATAAGAAAAAACCGAAATAACCTCAATGCCAAGAGACAAAACTCCATTTCTATAATTTTCATTTTCTCTCTCATACTTTCTTCTTCCTCTCTTCTTCTCCAAAATATAAATAATAAAAAATTTTCATTAAACTTAGACAACACAGTTTTCCATTAAAAATAAAGATTATTTCTTTAAGAAATAAAAAGTTAAAAAAAATAGAAAATCTGTAGCGATAAGAAATCTCAACAATTAAAAAAAAAAACAAAGATATGAAATATTCAACTAAAACCAAAAAAAAAAAAAAAAAAGGAAAAGAAAATATTTTGTAAAAAACAAAACCAAGAAACTGGAACGATCAACTCGTGGAATAAATTGAGGATTTTCCTCATAAAGAGAGAGGAGGAAAGGTATGGGCTTATGGTAGAGAGAAAGATAGAAAGATAAAAGGTTCTTATTAACCCATCCACCCAAAACTCATATGTCCAAAACCACCAGCTGATATAAAGAAAGATGGATTTGTTGCTGTTAGAGCTTCGTGAGAAAACGTTCATCCACATGTTTTCATCTCGTCTCCATTGGACATAAGGGTATTTCTTATTTATTAGATAGAAGAACACAAGGGTATTTTTTTGATAATATTTCACTCTCTCTTTTGACCCCTTTTTTTTCACTTGAGAAATAGAAATTTGGCTGAAATCGGACAGAATGACTAAATGTTATAATGACCTAAAAATATAATAACTTCAAAAAACATTTCTAAAAAACAGGTGTATATAAAGACGAATTAGTAATTTTTCCAAAATAATATTTAATAGAAAACTTTTTTTAATAATTATAAACAAAATGATAAAAAAAATATTAAATTGAAAGAATAATTTTATTGCGAAAAAACTTCTAAATATAGTTATGAAAATTAAAACTTCTATTAGCAACCGACAGCTTACCAAACACGTTCAACCTAACTGTTGAATAGGAATTAGCTATCAACTACATAAATTAGCTGAATCAAACACCTCTTAATTAATATTATTACTGTAATTTATTACTTTTCATAGCACATCACTCCAAATTAATGTAATTTATAAATATTTTACTCTTACAGATTACATTTTGTCTTTGCCTAAAATATTTTTAAAATTATTTACTAACCAGTCATATACCCACACATTGTGCGGATTATAAAAAATCCAAAAAATATTATGAATTCACTATTATATTCTTAATCATGATGCAATTACTTATACGTATTAATTAAATTCCAGTGCGATTAGAAATCTATAATTCATTTAATATTAGAGACATTAGATGAGTAAATAGTTTAGCATACTATTTTTGTGTCAATCTAAATATCAAACAGAATATGTATATGGGTGATTGAAAGAGAAGAGACCACCCTTACAAAGAAAAGGCCAAAAAAAAAAAAAAACTTGAAATATGGCGAGCAAAAAAAAAAAAAAAAAAAGACAGATCAATAGATATGAGTTTATTAAAGTGAATAAAAGATTAAAACAAAAGAAAGAGTAAAAGGTAGGAGTTACTACTGATAAAGAGTGACAACCCTATACTAAAACTAGGGTTAGAAGACTATTTGTTTTTTTTATCATTGTTAACTTATTTAATCATATAATTTTATGCATATATGTTTTAGGTGTCTACATATTTAGTATCTGAGACTTACTAATCCGACTAATCCGAATTTGCCCATATAAGTCCCATAAATAGGGTAAACTCCTCTCCACCAAATTTAAAAGTATTTCATATCTAGAGCTCGAACTCGTTTAGTTAAAGGATAAACAAACCCTTGTCATGCCATCCAAACCTCATCGGTAAGTATTAGGCTTTTATTTATTAGATTTTATTTCACAACTATTTGTTTATAAATAGACTAATATTATATTATTTGTATACTATGATGAATGAAATCGATAAATAAATCGTATAAAATACTAATGCTTTTTCTTTTTTCTTTTTTTCTAATCTCTCTCTTCCCTTTCTTCACCATTAATCTAAATTTCCTCTAGATTGTCAACAATTTGACCAGTAAAATAATTATTTTCTTGTTCGATCCGAATAGCCGATCTTGCTGTTTTATAAACTGTTTATAAGGAGTCTTGAAACAATATAGAGATAATTAATCCTATAATTTTTAGGTTTAATAATTATATTGGAATAAAAATCAAACATAAATTATTTTATTATAATCAACGGATATTATAATTAAAAGCATAATTTACTTACTAATCAACATTATAGTTTCACCCATAATTAAATTACTAATTCAACAATATTCCCAGAAATCCTCAACCTGGCCTCCAAAAGTCAACTAACCTAGTAAGAGCTCTAGTGGAAGAACCAGACTCTGCCCAAACACTCACACTCTTCTCTTTCATTTCTGTACTCCTTTCTCTTAATTCTCTTCCATTGTCCGAGTTCATCAACTCACTAACTCGTTTGGCTAGCTCATCCCCAGTAACAAACCCATCTTCATCTCTTTGCTCCACTCCAATAGCCATTTTCATATCCTCCACTAGTGCATTCCTATTCAGATGTTGCTCTGCATAAAGTGGCCAAGCCAGCATTGGCACACCAGTAACCACCGCTTCAATCACCGAGTTCCATCCACAATGAGTAACAAATCCACCAACTGAGTCGTGACTCAGTACTTCCATTTGCTGTGCCCAAAATTTTACCACCAAACCTCTATCTTTAACTCTATTCAAGAATCCTTTAGGCAATATAGCTTCCAAATCAAAGTCTACAATATCCTCAGTCTGCTTTCTGTCCTCTAATGGCGGATTTTTCACTACCCATAAAAATCTTTCACCACTTTTCTCCAACCCGTTTGCAATCTCTTTAACTTGCTCGACAGAAAAACTCCCACGGCTTCCAAAACACAGAAACACTACACTCTTTCTTGGTTGCATATCAAGCCAAGATAAACAAGAATCTTTTGGTTCTTTCTTTCCAGTATTTCTGGAAATCACAGGTCCAACACAATAAAGAGGTGGGGTTTTCGCGCCTTCAACACAAAGCCCATCTTCAATTTTCTTGATGGCATTTGGCTCCAAATCAGGAAAAGTATTAATCATAATGCCATCAGATTTTGAAAGATGAGAACAATAATATAACATATCATTATATGCAGGGTCATCTCTATCAAGCATAGGTTCAGGAATATGAATAGCTTTTAAAGGTGGCATATGAGGAAAATCAAGAACAGTTTCCTTTAGGTCTTTGAAGCTTTTCTTTTCTTTATATAGATTATGGACTCTTGGAAAATACAAGAAAGCGCCAAGACAAGCAGCACCAGAAGTGAAATAGTAGTAAGTAGGGACTTTGAGTTGTTTACCTAAAGAAAGAGCAGAAGTGCAAAATATGTCAATAATAAAAGAACAAACATTTCTTTCTTTTTTGATTTCTTGAAGAAAGTTAAGAACGTAGGGTTTGTTTAGGAGTATAGTCTCAAAGACCATAACGGCGTAGCTTCGAGGGGGAGTTGGGTCGACGGAGACAGGAGGGAAGCGCCGGAAGGAAATGGAAGGGTGAGATTGAGAGATGTTGTCGATGTAAGAAGCTATTGTTGGGCTGTTCCAGAGGTTACTAGTGATAAGGAGGATAGTTATGGAGAAATAGTGATTGGCATGGTGGAGGATAAGCTTTGCTAGCTCTACCATGGAGACAATATGGCTTAAGCCTGGAGACGGGTATAGCACTATTGTGTCTTCCATCTTAGATATTGCTGATATTTCAGTATGGAGTTGCTTGATTTGAAGGGGAAAGGGATGCTGCTAGATTTATAGAATCACAGATGAAGTATCCTATGCATGCACATGTTAGGTGATGTTAGGTGAGCAGCAGCAGACCCCATTTTCAGTGAAGAAAGCAAAACTGTG
The DNA here is from genome assembly GCF_041381405.1 of Jatropha curcas. Lineage (NCBI taxonomy): Eukaryota > Viridiplantae > Streptophyta > Magnoliopsida > Malpighiales > Euphorbiaceae > Jatropha > Jatropha curcas. Next base: position 23,143,410 of record NC_143159.1, read on the forward strand.
TGTGTGTGTGTGTGTGTGTGTGTGTTGTTGGGAAAATCGCTATTTTTTCCGCCCTTCGGATCGGCTTCAAGCAGGAACAAATGAGAATAAAATAATGACTGAGAAATTAAAAAGAACACGATAATTTAACGTGAAAAACTCCCCAAGTGGAGAAAAACCACGGCCGTTGCCAAACGACAATCAAGAAAAATATTCACTATGCGGCAAATTGTTACAACCACAATTACAAAATATTTTTCTACTCGACACCCTCAAAACACCCCAAATATTTTATACTCCAAGGGACTCCAAGAGACTTGCTCTAAATCCCTAATATAAAACGCACTCAAGTGTTTTTGGTGTATTTTGGTGTGTATGGAAACCTAAACATTGCTTCCATTTTATAGCCAAATCACTACCTTCACTTTGCTTATCTCCCGATGTGGGATTAAGCAAAAACTAATTTTTTTATATATTTTTTTTTCTTTTGTTTTCAACAACGGCTGCTAACATGTGTGTGTGTATATATATATATAATTAAGGATAAGAAAAAGAGGAGTAGAGGGATAAAAAATAGAAACTTGTAAAATTGAGTTTGCATTGATTGATTAACTTTACCCCAAATGTGACAATAAACAACATATTTATAATCATGCTTTAAATATTTTTGATAATATTTTGTTATTTATTTTCAAAAAAAAAAAAAAAAAAAGAATTAAATCCACCACTGGTCAATCCTGTAATCTAACTAATTTACGTTAGGAAATTCAATATAATTGTGTTAGCTTCCATTTTTTAGTGTCTTTCAAGATCTGCAAATTGAACAAAGAAAATAGACAGGCAAATAGCAGTTCTTGGTAAAGAAAATTCAGGCACGGTTGTTTTTATTCGCTCGAGGCATGGTAAAAATAGTCAAAGGCTGAAGCCTGAACATTGCAAAGCGGGTGGCAGGGCTCCACACAAACTAAATTTTATTAAATATTGTTTTGATTTTCATTTTCTTTTCTCTCAATCATTGATGAAAATATAATTTCATAGAGATATTCAGTTTCATCAGCCAGAACTAAATATGTTTATAAAGAGGACAATTCAAGTCATTGTAATATCTTCTCTAATTTCTTTTAAATAAATGTTTAATTTTTTTATTTATGTGTTTAATTTATTAGGTTAAATCTAATCATACTCACAACATTAAATATATTATATAAAGACATCCAAAAGTAATGAAATTTTTTTGTCCCTGAAATTGTTGACTTTTTTATGAATAGATTCACTCTATTTTATTTCCTTCAAAATTATTTTTGAAAATAAAATGAAATCACATTATTTTGGGAATAGGTTCTAGAAGTTACATTATTTAGACCAAACCCCATTTTTCAGTGATTGAATGGTAGGTGTCACGGGTGCACTGGTAATTGCAGTTGCTTGTCTAAAACCATTATATGTTACTATCACATCAATTTTGAGTGTAAGTGTTTTAATACATTATTATAATATTAACGTGCTCAATCACACAATTAATACATATGTCCAAAAATCAAAATACAAGTTTCTTATATAATATTCGGAGTAAATATAGAGATTATGTTATTATAAGCACAAATTATTTTTTATCTCTTTTTTAAAATTATTTTGAAATTTTTTTATTAAAAATTTTAGAGGGAAAAAACCTTTGATTAGTTTATTTCATGAAAATCTAAAATCAAAAAGGTTTTAGGGCAAATGTTTTGGAGGCTATTTCAAATTAAAAAAATATTTTCTGCAAAAGCAATTCTGTTTTGACAGGTTTTTGATGAAAAAGTAGACTGAGTTTCTAAAACCGCCTATCTACCTACTCAGTCTTGCATGCTTTTATACGAAAAATGACTGGTAACTTTTCTAACACCATCCCAAATATTCCCTTTTAACCTTCCATGTCGAGTATATCCTCCTTCAAAAGATATTCCTAACGTCGCTTCTAATGGGAATATTTTTCTTTAAGTATAAAGAGCCTCCCTCTCTCTAAAACGATTTGTAAGAATAAGAGATCATATTTTTAAATTTTCAAAAATATTCAAAGCTCTTCTCTTTAGCCCCCTTGTTTGTTTTCTTCCCTATTCTTCCAGAAATTTTTAAGAGAAGAAATTTTACAACAACTCTTTTGAAGAAAAATTCTGATCTTACTTTCTGTTTTGAAATTTGTCTTTTGTTCTTCCTGTGCTTATAATTGCATTTCTCTTTGTACATATAGATTTGCTGCAATCTGTTGTAGATTAGACATCTTTAATGAAAAATATTTGTGTTTACCTTTTGTGATAAAGTTGCACTGTAAGGGTTATCAAGCAACCTTCTCCATTAGTGAGATTCTAATGTTTTGAATTTGAGTTTTCTATTTTCTGTAAATAGAAGGGTATTGCTTTGTAATATTGGTTTGTCTCTTACCCTTTAAAAGAGATAACATAGTGGAAAATCTCAATATGAGTCTTGGAGAGTGGAAGTAGGCAGGTTAGTGTCAAACCACTATAAATTCTGGTGTTAATCTTCTTTTACTTTCTAAGGTCTTTCTTAATTGCACTTGCTCTACTTACACATCTGTTTATGTTTTCAGACATGCAAAATTGTTTATTTTATTCTAATCTTAATATGTAAAAGCTCCATCTTCGAGGGATTAATAGAATTTTATATTTTTGTTTATGATTTCTCCAATTCTAACTTATCCTAATATATTTTAAAGAAACATGAATATGAGTTATATTCAGTGTTCTAATCTTTTTATAAGCTTTATAAGGAAGTTTTAATTGTAATAACTAGCTCTCATAAAGACTTCTTATTTCCAATATTTTAGAATTCTGAATTGTGATTTTAAAAGTTGAATTTTTAGAAAGCCCAATTCACCCCATCTTGGGTTGTGCCATATAATGGGACCCACAGGTATCAATTTATATAATTGATAAGTCATTTAACCGAAAAAAGGTTTGACAGGTTTAGAAACCACCACTAATTTGGGGTTTTCCAATCAAGGTTAAAAAACTAGGCATTATTACAGTCAAATGGAACATTGGGGTGAGCAGGTCATGATTATGCTCCTATTACTAACCATCTATCAGTCATTTTCATGGAATATAAGGGGAATAATTCAGCTAGCATCCAGAATCTTGGATTTCTCAACCTCAAGCATGATATCTCAAATTATTACAGTTAAATGAAAATAGAGAGAAAGGAATCAAATGGTACATATTCTGATAAGTGAGGTGACTAGATAATAGAGATCTTTGCCGAAAAAGATAACAAGGCTGCAAGGTTTTTGAGCTAGATTCTCATTGCATGAGCTTCGATCTGTGAAAGGGGCCAAAAATTACTTTAGCGCGTTACGTTGATCCATTGACCACCTCGTTTCCATCAAATGGTGGCCAGGAAGTCGTCCAATAGTGGAGAAAGAGGGATCGTGTGATGAAAGGAGTCGGGGGAAGGATTTTTAGCTAAAATCCTTTCTCTTTCTCGTGGCCATTTCTTGATATGAGAAAAACAGAAGAAAAGGCTAACAATAAAGATAGTCAGCAGCCAACCTGAAAGAAGAAAGCATCAATGTACCCAAACAACAAAGGGAGAAGTAGCATCAACACCCATTTTCGATAGTACATATGTAAAATGATTAAACGATTGACTTACATACCTAAACTCTATTTAATTTTGTTGTGCTATTATATTATCAAAATTATTAAAAGAGAAAATTACTATTACATTTCTATATATTAGTTAAATATACTAGTCAGGACCTACTTCTTGTAAAATACATAAGTATGTTGTTAAATTATGGTCTCATCAAATACTTTAGTCCTTCCGTCATTTTTTATAGATTTTACCGTTCAATTGCTAAGAAAAGAAAAAAATACCATTGAGAAAAAATGCAATATAAAAAAAAAATGAAATCTATTGCCCCATGTCCACCATCACCACCAGATTGGCTCCTATTAACCTTCTCCAAGATCGGCTTCCACTACCACTGAAATCATAGCCAAAACCCTCATTGGATCTTATTAGCTTCTAGAAGCACAAACAAACACTCACTTTGTCCATTAAATTCTGTAAAATCAGAATCAAAATTAAAATCCATAGAACCAAATCTAAACACAAATAAGAAGGGATTGGAAAATTCAGGTTGATGTGGCTAGGATGATTGAGACCTTGTATAACTTATCAAATTCTTATTATTCATTGATGAGTACAGATTTGTGTTGTACTTAAATGCAAGCATGAGCTGATTACCAAAAAAAAAAAAAAAAAAAAAGAAAAAAAAGAAAAGAAAAGAAAAGGGTATTGATGATAATGGTCCCAGAACAATAACGGAGGTGGGACTTTCACTTTCTATTGGTTTATAAGTGCATGTTTTTGCACTATGAGAGTAGAAAAGAATCGAGCTCGCTTAATGGGAAAAAAGTAGCAAGTTTGTAGACCCAAGAAGAATGAAATTGTTGGGATTATAACTTATCCCGAGTGGGGCCCGCGGAAAAATACCGGTGGTAAAAGTAAGAATAAAATTACTATTACCATATATACCTCCAATAATTTCTTATTGGATATTGACGATCGAATTCACCAGAAATAATAACCACGGTAAAAATTAAAATAATTACCGTAAATGCCAGATGAAAAATAAGAACACCAAGATTTATGTGGTTCACCTTCAACTGTTATGGGCTACGTCCGCGGGACAAAAACTCCGAATAATTCTTCTACTAAAAATAGTAGGTACAAAAGAGATTACAAAAATAGTGGCACTCTAAGTGTAATAAAAACACCCCAAAAATTACAATCCTCAGTATTTTCTCTCTTTTCCAATTTTAGGAACCTTTTTCCTAAAATTTTTCTTTGTTTTTATGTTTTTGTTTTTGTACGTTTAAGTTGAAGAAAACTTCTCCTATTTATAGGAGAAGTGGATGCCTCAATGGATGCGTTTGCGCAATCAACGCATCCATTTTCATTTTGTAGGCACAACTGTCTTTGAAAATTTTTTTCTTTAAACAACACGTGTTTTTCTCCTTTTATTTTTTTTTTCTTCATTCAAACATTTGAATCTTCCTTTTTTTTTTCTTTTCAAACTTGTATGGGTCCCACATGTAGGAGGGACCCCACAATAATTCTCCCCCTCCCAACTACATGGTGGGACTCTCCATCCTTGCTGCTTTGACACATAGCTCGAACTTCTCCTTCGAAACGACCTTTGTCAATATATCTGCAGCATTTCTGTCTGTGTGGATCTTTCACAACTGAAACTGCTTCTCTTCAATGGCAAGTCTGAGCCAATGATATCTTACATCAATGTGCTTCGTCCGTGCATGTTACATAGTATTTTTGCTCAAGTCTAATGCACTTTGACTATCACAATAAACTATATATTCTTCCTGCTGCACACCCAATTCTTGAAAGAATCTCTTTAACCAAAGCATTTCCTTTCCTGCTTCCGTTGCTGCAACGTACTCTGCTTCAGTCGTTGATAATGAAACACATTTCTGCAATCTTGACTGCCATGAAATAGCTCCCCCTGAGAATGTAAATAGGTATCCTGATGTAGATTTTCTTTCATCAAGATCACCGGCCATATCTGCATCTGTATAACCAACAAGTGCAGACTTTTCACCTCCAAAAGTTAAACATAACTTTGAAGTTCCTCTCAAGTATCTGAAGATCCACTTTACTGCTTCCCAATGTGTCTTCTGGGGATTTGACAGAAATCGGCTCACAATGCCAACTGCATGAGCGATATCTGGTCTTGTACACACCATTGCGTATATCAAACTTCCGATCGCTGAAGAATATGGAACATTTGACATATCTCCTTTTTCTTTCTCTGTTGATGGATAGGATTTCTTACTCAACTTGAAGTGAGCGGCAAGCGGAGTGCTAACTGGTTTAGCATTCTTCATATTGAACCTCTTTAGAACTCGTTCAATATATTTTTCCTACGATAACCATAACCTGCAGGACTTTCTGTCTGGAATAATCTCCATTCTGAGAATTCGCCTTGCCGATCCCAAATCCTTCATGTCAAATGCTTTTGACAAATCAGTCTTTAACTTGCTAATCATGTGTGCATCTGGTCCAATGACTAGCATATCATCAACATATAAGAGAAGGATGATAAATTTACCATCAGGGAATTTCTGAACATAGACACAAGGATCTGCATCTGTCCTTTTGTAGCCTTAATTCACCATGAAAGAATCAAACTTTTTATACCACTGTCGCGGTGCTTGTTTCAACCCGTACAAGCTCTTCTTCAAGCGACAAACCATGTCCTCTTTTCCCTTGACCTTGAAACCTTCTGGTTGTTCCATATAGATTTCTTCCTCTAGATCCCCATGCAAGAATGCGGTCTTTACATCAAGCTGCTCCAACTCAAGATTCAAACTGGCTACTAGACCTAGCACAACTCGAATAGAACTCATTTTCACAACTGGTGAAAAAATCTCATCAAAGCAATACCTTTCTTTTGAGTAAAGCCTTTGACGACCAATCGAGCTTTGTATCTCACTAGGTTGCCATCATCTTTCTTCAGTTTGTACACCCATTTGTTCTTGAGTGTTCTCTTCCCTTTTGGAAGTTTCACCAGCTCATACGTGTCATTGTTTTTCAAAGAATTCATCTCTTCTTGCATGGCCTTTCTCCAGCAATCTTTATCTTTGCAAGATTGCACATCTTGGAAGCTCTCTGGCTCCCCCTCATTAGAAATTAAAATGTAATCAGAACTAAGGTACCTTGTAGATGGTTGGCGCTCTCTAGTTGACCTTCTTAACTGAGGTTCAACTCCTTCTGGTGTAATGGGTTCTCTGGCTCCCCCTGCTCAACACCCTCTGCATCACTGTTATCTTCTACAATTGTCTCTTGATCCCCTACGACTGGCTCTTCTTCTTCTTCTTGTTCTGATTCTGGCATTCCTCCTCCTGTGGCATCATCTGTAGGAATGCTTCCTGGTGTAATGTCAATAACACCATCACTTGTGGATTCTTCACAAGTTGTATCTGCCACGATCTCATTCTCGTGGAATACTACGTCTCGGCTCCGGACAACTTTCTTTTTCACTGGGTCTCACAACCTGTAGCCAAACTCTTTGTCTCCATAACCAACAAAAGTGCAAGGAACTGACTTGTTATCAAGCTTTAATATCTGCTCCTTTGGAACATGCATAAATGCCTTGCAGCGAAATACCCTCAGGTGAGAGTATGAAATATTTCTACCTGTCCAGACCTTCTCCGGGATATCAAAATCCAATGGTGCTGAAGGTAGTCGGTTGATTAGGTAGACAGTAGTATTGACAACTTCTCCCCAAAATGGCTTAGGTAAGTTGGCCATTTTGAGCATGGATCTGACTATCTCAATAATAGTGCGATTCATCCGTTCAGCAACACCATTGTGTTGAGGCGTACCAGGAACTGTCTTTTCATGCCTGATACCGTGCTGACTGCAATAATCTCTAAACTTCTTAGAGATATACTCACCACCATTATCCGTGCGCAGACACTTCAATGCCACTCAAGTCTCCCTTTCCACCATAGCATGGAATTGCTGAAAGTGCTTGAATACTTGGTCTTTTGTGCGCAATAAATATATCCATGTCTTCCGTGAGAAATCATCAATGAAGGTAAGAAAATACCTACTTCCTCCAAGTGATTCTACCTCCATGGGACCACATATGTCAGAGTGTACCAACTCCAACTTGTTGTCTCTCCTTCATAGCTTTTCAAAAATGAGACCCGATGTTGCTTCCCAAATAAACAATAATCACAAGGGTTTATTTTACCTTTGACTAATGGGATGAGGGACTTCTTAGCCAACATATTCAACCCTTTCTCACTAACATGCGCCAGCCGCCTATGCCACAAATTTGGTGAAGCATCATCTTCAACTGTATTCAGTTGACTCGCACATATTGTTGCGTGCTTCTTATACAGCGAGCAACATAATTTTCCTCTCGCCACCACCAAAGATCCTTTGGTGAGTTTCCAATTACTGCCACCTGTATGATGGTGATAGCCTTTCTTGTCCAGTACACTCACAGACAACAGGTTCAACCGAAGATCGGGAATATGTCGCACATTTTTAAGTGTTAATGTGCACCCGACACTTGTCTTTATGCAGATATCACCGATTCCCACCACTTGCGAGACACTATTATTTCCCATTTTAATGGTTCCAAAATCTCCTGCTTTATAAGTGGAAAAGTATTCCCTTTTTGGAACACAGTGGTATGAAGCACCAGAGTCTACTATCCACCCGGTATCTGCATCTCTAACATGACAGCAATCTGCATCATGAGTGACTAAAGTCACCTCACCATCTTCTCCTGAGACTATAGCAGATGTGTTTCTGTCATTCTCCTGTCTTCGGTCTGCATTATCCTGTTTGAGTTAACGACAATTTCTTTTGAGATGACCCTCCTTACCGCAATAGTAACATTTTCTCATCTCTCTGGACTTGGATCTACCACCTGACTTTACATGCCTTAGACCTCTACTCTTGCTTCGGCCCCTATTCTCTGTGATAAGGGCTTGTGAACTGGTACTGACAACATCTCTTCTTCTTAGTTCTTCATTAAGTAATCTATTCTTTACCATAGACATCATTACCATACCATTTGGAGCTGAGTTACTCAATGATACCACAAGAGTATCCCAGCTATCCGGTAGAGATCCCAACAATAGGCATGCTTGCATCTCATCTTCTAAGGACATACCACTAACTGCTAACTCAGTTACGAGTCCTTTAAAATCGTTCAGGTGTTGTGTAATTAATCGTCCCTCTGACAGCTTCAAGTTCATGACTTTACGCATCATGAACACTTTTCCTTGAGCATTCATAGCCTCGTACATATTCTCTAATTTCTTCTAGAGAACTTGGGGATCTTTTTCATTTCTCACATGGTTGTACAGGCTAGCATCTATCCATTGGCATATTGTACCCAATGTCTGCTTTTTTAATTTCTCTCACTGCCTTTCTTTCATTTCTTCCGGCTTTGCATTGTCACCTTCAATTGGATCATACAGATCTTTGCAATTGAGGTAGTCTTCCATTCTGGATTTCCACATTGAATAGTTCGAATCCATCAATTTGATCATTGCCCCGTCGTTAGCCATGTTAAATTCTGAATCTGACAAAATTTCACTATTCACAAAATTCACTATTCACGTGAATAGTAACTTTGACAGAATTTACCAACCAAAGGCTCTGATACCAGTTGTTGGGATTATAACTTATCCCGAGTGGGGCCCGCGGAAAAATATCGGTGGCAAAAGTAAGAATAAAATTACTATTACCACATATACCTCCAATAATTTCGTATTGGATATTAACGATCGAATCCACCAGAAATAATAACCACGGTAAAAATTAAAATAATTACCGTAAATGCTAGATGAAAAATAAGAACACCGAGATTTACGTGGTTCACCCTTCAACTGTTATGGGCTATATCCACGGGACAAAAACTCCGAATAATTCTCTACTAAAAATAGTAGGTACAAAAGAGATTACAAAAATAGTGGCACTCTAAGTGTAATAAAAACACCCCAAAAATTACAATACTCAGTATTTTCTCTCTTTCCCAATTTTAGGAACCCTTTTCCTAAAATTTTTTTTTGTTTTTATGTTTTTGTTTTTGTACGTTTAAGTTGAAGAAAACTTCTCCTATTTATAGGAGAAGTGGATGCCTCAATGGATGCGTTTGCGCAATCAACGCATCCATTTTCATTTTGTAGGCACAACTGTCTTTGAAAATTTTTTTCTTTAAACAACACGTGTTTTTCTCCTTTTATTTTTTTTTTCTTCATTCAAACGTGTGGGTCCCACACGTTTGAATCTTTCTTTTTTTTCTTTTCAAACTTGTGTGGGTCCCACATGTAGGAGGGACCCCACAACAGAAATGCCGAGGAAGATGAAGAGAGAATGGAAAGAAGGGTAAAGAGAGGAGAAGAGTGAGGTAAGTGATTAATGGCATTTTAGTCATAAAAAAGTTCTCTCTCTTTTGATTGCATTTTAGTGCTTTTGACTCACGACTAAACACATAAAAAATGGACGAAAGGACTAAAACGTCTAACAGGACAACAACTGAAGGATGTAATCGTGTATTTGGCAAAAAGCATATCCTAAATAGTGTATTTGATCAATATATAGGGATGAAATAGTAATTTTTCCTTATTAAAATTTTCCCAAAATCTCTAATGACAATTACTTTTTTGAATAATCCAACCAATTGAATCCCTAAAATCTGACTCAACGATCAACAATGTATTCTAAAATTCTGATGCAAAGAATTATTTCACAGCATTGAAAATAGCAAAAAGTTCAGCTTTATTAGAGTCTAAAATTCCAACGGATTGGTAAAAAACACAGACAACTCAACTCAAAAAATTTCTTAGAACACCTCCAATACCAGTGAGCCTGGTTTCCCTTTTGCAGCACCATCAATATTAAATTTCAACTTTCCTCCACAAGGATTCTCTCAATTAGAGTGTACAACATCATCCACATCTTTTTTTGTATTCTTTAATCCATTACCACACACACACGTAAAGGAAACATGCTCCAATCACTTAAATAAAATAGTAGGACAGATACCTTACTTTTATAATTTTGAAACTTTTGAATTTAATGTTGTCAACTACCACATCCACTTCCTCCTAATATTGGTAAAAATCAGCTTATTCTATGTTAACTATAGGCACCATAGTTTTTTATAAAACAACATGTTCCAAATGCCATAGGTTCTCTTTTGAGAAAGAAAGCTCTCACATTGCCATCGTAACTCAACCAAATTATTAAGAAGTACTCCCAGTCACATTCCACTATTTAAAAATAGACATCCAAACTTTTCGAACAACCTCGCACATCAATAAAGAGTAATCTACAGTTTCACGTGATGGCGTGCTATGCTAGGCATTACCATATCTTATGGAACTAAATGATAATTGTTAGTTTTATTTTTATTGTTGAGTAGTATTTACTTATTATATAATAAAATTAGATTTTATAAACTGTTATTAACCTTTTTTTGATTGTTAGGTTTATGAATATTTTTATTCAGATTTTGCAAAAAAGAATATTACTACGGAAGAAAATCGAACTATATTAAATATATATGTAATTATATATTTTTTATAATTTTATTAGTTATTATGTTTGATTATTTTTTTACTAGAAATTAAAATAATGGTGAGTATCATTCTTGGTAAATAATAAAAAATTATAAATTAAATAATAAGTATCTACAATAAAGAAGAACACATACAATGTATATTGTTAAATACACACAAACATTATTGTCGATTTTTAATTTATATAGTTATTTAAGTTATTATTTCTACGATTAAAGTATTTAGTTAATCTAGGTGAAGGATGGGGTCTGGGCCTGTCTGTTCTAGAAGATAGGCCTTCAGTGCATCGGCGAGATATTAAATTTAACTTGAATAAGGTATTTTTATATATTTTTTTAAACATATGTCTACCAATGAAAGTATTAACGCTTCGTTTGGTATAAATGAACTAAAAAATTGAAATTCATTTATAAATGAATCAGAATGAAATTCATTTACAAATGAATTTTAAATAGTTTTTCATGTTTCGAATAAATGAAAAAAAATAAAAATTCATTTGCTTTTATTTTTAATATCCTTGGCATAATAATTTAAAACACTAGGAAGGTGGTGAATTTTTTCATAAAGCTTGTATTATTTCGGTTTGTGAAATTTATTAAGAAATTTCACTCTTTTTTAGTATAATTTGATTTAGTTATGTTTAAATTTATAAAATTAAATTCTTAGAATTGAGTTCTTCATTTTCGTTTCATACAAAACACAAATTTAGATCTGTCGTTAATTCCAAATAAGGAGTAAATATCTTTATTTTCAATGCATTGAATTTTGTTTCTTTGTGACATCCTACCGAGTCGAGTCTTAGCATAGAGTCGAGTAGTCGAGTTGAGTCGAGTTGAACCAAACCCGGTTGGGGTAGAATGGGTTTATAAGTGGAGTTACTTGAGTGAGAGAAAAAGATCAAAGTATAAGGGTTAGGATTTATTTGCACTAAAACATACAGCTTGGGTGTTAAGTTGTAACCTTCTTACAATTGAGGTACCATTTAGAACTTTTACACACAAAGTTATGGATCTTTTAGAGCCTACCCGTGCATACCCATTTCACTTTCCCATTTTCATGTTTATCTTCATCTTCTTCCTTTCCTCTTCCACCTTCCTTTCAATTTTAATGGTAGTTAAGCCTTAACTTCAACTTCTCTTTTATCCAAGTAAGTAAACCTTCTTGAAGTTCATAATTGAATCATTTGGTGCTATTATTCTAGAATTCATAAGAATTCTTATTTATAGGTGAAGGGAGTTCAAGGAGTGTAGAAAAAAGAAGTTAAAGAGGAGCTCAAGCTTTTTGGAGCAAAGGTTTGATATCTCTTGTTATTTTCCAATTTCTTTGTATGAGAATTGTGTGGTGTGTTGCTAGTGTGACAATATATTGCTTCATGTTGAGTGGGAAGACTGGTAATGGTGAGAAAACAGGGGAGAACAGGGGAGGAAGTGACTAAATGAAGTGAATATTGAGTTTATGTTGAAACAGGGCTTGCTGGAAATTTTACCAGTAACTTCATCTTGATTTTGACCCCATTTAATGATGGAATTAGGAAGTGTCATAGACGAGTTATTTGTTTCTCTATGTGTTAGCTTTACATGGGTTTTTGAATCATCCAAATCGAAGTTGTATATTGAGAGATATGACCAAAAGAGTACAGACTGTGCAGGCTGGAAAACGCGAAGCGCGCGCGCGAATTGCATGACGAGCTCGCGTTGCCTTCTCGCGCTCGCGACTTTCAAATGCGCGCTTGCGACGTTCACCTGAAACTCTCTGACTCTCATTTGGCACTTCTCACGCTCGCGACTTTGAAGTACGCGCTCGCGTACTTGGCCCTTGGCCTGTAAGCGCTCGCGACCTTCATCGCACGCTCGCGAATTTGGCCTGGGAACTCACTGTCTCTCATTTAGCATTTCTCGCGCTCGCGACTTTCAAGTACGCGCTCACGACTTGTGCCCGATAACTCACTGTCTCTCATTTGGCACTTCTCGCGCTCGCGACTTTCAAGTACGCGCTCGCGACTTGTGCCCGATAACTCACTGTCTCTCATTTGGTGCTTTACGCGCTCGCGACTTTCAAGTACGCGCTCGCGACTTGTGTTTTCATGCATTTTTGGACTTCATTTTCAATGCAATTGTATTCCTTTGCTTCACTTATATGCCTCCAATCATTTTAACATCAAATACAACATTAGAATATGTATCAAAACAACATGCAAGCATGCAAATGATGTGCAATCAAATATACATTATGAATTATGAAGTTATGAACTATTAATATAATGTTGTGTTATATTATTGACATACCAACATTATGCTCCATTGAGGTTAGGTAGAAACCATGTAGATAAGGCTATGTCGCGACATAGGATAGCAGATCTGCACCTCATACAGTTTGATACTCCGGCGACAGACCGTTGAGTGGATATGATTATATATGGGCCATAGCAGCCAAGCATACAGTATTCATCCAGTTTCATACAGTTTTTCTTATCACTTCGGTTTCACTATAACCTTATGGAGCCATACAGATATCTTGACATAACATTTCATGAATCATACAGTATTATAAACAGTACGAAAGATAATCAAGGTATAATGAAGGATCATGCTATATGTGCTTATATGTTTAATTATCCATATGCATTTACATGCTTATTTCTATCTATGTATGTGCTTAATTGTTTCTTTATATGTTGAGATATCCACTAAGCTTTATTTGCTCAGTGAGTTACCTGTCTAACTCGCAGGTTTTGAGATTGGACAGTAGAGAGTCAGCTTACAACTGCTGCAGTTCATCTGTAGAAGACTCAGTCTTCAGGGTAGCTACTCATTTTAATATGTATCTTTTGTCTACCCTTTTTATGGCATGTACAGGGCACTCAGTTGGGCCCATTTCATTTTGACACTAGTATCATGTTTTGTAAATATAAATTACATTATTATTGTATACAACATCAGCATGCTATTATATTCAACATACATTATGATATCAGCATGTCAGGCCATATAGTTAATCAGTTTGTAACGTCTCGACTCGGTTTATTCGGGTTTACGGGTGGACCGAGAAGGGATGTTACAAATTTTGGTATCAGAGCCCTAGGTTTAGTTTCCCCGGGCTTGCATGAATAAGTCAGTATAGTGTACATGCCATGTCTACCCTGATGAACTAAGCAGTTGTTGTTCTTTTAGGAGGATGTCACAGGAAGGTGAGAGCGAGTCACACGCCTCCAGGCCAGTGGAGGGTGAGGCTCCAATAGCACCAGGTTAAGAGGTGTTGTTAAAGCAACTTGCAGATACTTTTTGACAGATTGCAGGAGTGATACCTCAAGCACCAATAGTAGTAGAAAGAGAAAGAAAGCCCCCACTAGAGAAGCTTCGGAAATATGGGGCGAAAGAATTCAGTGCTAACAAGGATGATAGTCCAGAAATAGCTGAGTATTGGTTAGATGGGACATCGAGAGTTCTGGAACAATTACAATGTACACCAGAGGACAAGTTGGTTTGTGCCACATCATTGCTCATAGATGAGGCATATACCTGGTGGACTACTGTTCAGCAGCGGGTATCAGCAGAGCAGCGTACATGGCAATTCTTCTTGGATGAATTCAAGAAAAAGTTCATCACAGAGGCTTACCTAGATGCGAGAAGGAAAGAATTCTTATACTTGAGGCAGAACAGAATGTCAGTTTCAGAATATGAAAGAGAATTCACCAGGCTCAGCAGGTATGGTAAGGGGATAGTGGCTACAGAAGCCGAGAGGTGTAAAAAGTTTCAGGAAGGCCTGAACGATGAGATTCAGATGGGAGTGGTAGCTTCCAGATTCAGAGAGTTCTCAGCTTTGGTAGAGGCAGCTCAGGAGATAGAGCGAATTCAGGCCAGTCAGCGTACCAGACGCCAGCGGTCTCAGCAGAGGAGAGACCAGACTCAGAGTGCACCCAGTACCTATCAGTCAGAAAGCAAGAGATTCAGAGGTGCTAGTAGTTCAGCTAGTTCTAGACCTTCCTTTAGCCAAGGCGCAGCTAGGGGTGCTAACGCGCCAGCAGTATCAGTTGTGGCTAGTTCTGCTGGTGGTAGTCGAGGTTCAGGCAGAGGAACTGGTAGAGGCACCGGTAGAGGTGCAGAATCAGCCGGTTATACTTTTCCACCTTGTGAGCATTGTGGCAGACGACATGGTGGAGATTGTTGGTTGGTGACTAGTAAATGTTGGATATGCGGAGCATCAGACCATCAGAAGAAGGATTGTCCGAAGAGGGCAAAAGTTCCTATACAGTTCATAGCAGGCAGAGGTAGAGGTGAGAGCTCCGGAGGGCAGAGACAGCAGTCAGAGACTGTGGACAGACCTGATACAAGAGGTCCAGCCAGGGTCTATGCTATGCGAACCAAGGAAGATGAGGAAACTCCAGATGTAATAGTTGGTGAGTTTTCTTTAGGTGATCATACAGTTTCTGCTTTAATTGATCCTGGCTCATCTCATTCATACATTAGTGTACCTAAACCTTGGGTTAAAGGGTTAGAAGTTGCATATGTGAGTCAGGGTATGGTAGTTACTAATCCATTAGGCGATGTAGTACAAACTCATACAGTGGTCGAAGGATGTCCAATTGTTATTCATGGAAAAGAGTTTCCAGGAGATCTGATGGAGTTGCCATTTAGAGAATTTGATGTTATTCTGGATATGGATTGGCTATCCAGACATCAGGCTATAGTTGATTGTGCAAAGAAAAGGGTGACATTATATACAACAGTAGGGGAAGAGATTACAGTAGTCGGGAAGCGGCGAGAGTTTCTGGGTAATGTGATATCAGCTATGGCAGCAAAGAGATTAATTCAGAAGGGTTGTGAAGCATACTTGATATGTGCATTACAAGCAGAGAAAGAACAGTCAGAAGTGCAAGACATACCAACAGTGTGTGATTATCCAGACGTATCTCCAGAAGAGTTACCAGGGTTACCACCAAGGAGGGAAGTGGAGTTTACCATAGATGTCTATCCTGGAGCAGCACCAGTATCAATTGCACCTTACAGAATGGCACCAGCAGAGCTAAAAGAGTTAAAGATTCAGCTACAGGAGTTATTGGATAAAGGCTTTATCAGACCCAGTGTATCACCTTGGGGAGCACCGGTGTTATTTGTAAAGAAGAAAGATGGATCACTCAGATTGTGCATTGACTATAGACAACTGAACAAACTGACAATCAAGAATAAGTATCCATTGCCTCGAATCGATGATTTGTTTGATCAGCTAAAAGGTGCAGGTATGTTTTCTAAGATCGACCTTAGGTCGGGATACCATCAGTTGCGGATAAAGGAAGAAGATATCGCTAAGACTGCATTCAGGACCCGATATGGTCACTATGAATTTTTAGTCATGCCATTCGGTCTCACAAATGCACCAGCGGTTTTCATGGATCTCATGAACCGCGTGTTTCATTCATATCTGGATCAGTTTGTGGTGGTGTTTATAGATGACATTTTGGTCTACTCCAAAGATAAGGTCGAACATGATAAACATTTGCGGATTGTACTCCAGACACTGAGCGATAAACAGCTGTATGCCAAGCTCAGTAAGTGTGAGTTTTGGCTGGAAGAAGTTTCTTTCTTAGGACATGTGGTGTCATCGGAGGGTATCAGAGTGGATCCTCATAAGATTGAAGCTATTGTTGATTGGAGACCACCCAGAAATGTCACAGAAGTTCGAAGTTTTCTGGGTTTAGCCGGCTATTACAGAAGGTTCGTAAAGGGATTCTCCATCATTGCATCACCTTTAACAAGATTGTTGAAGAAAGAGGTTGTATTCCAATGGGATGATAGATGTCAGCAGAGTTTTGACACTTTGAAGAAAAAGTTGACTGAAGCACCAGTGTTGACTCAGCCAGTGTCAGGTAAAGACTTTGAGATTTACAGTGATGCCTCTCATACTGGGTTAGGATGTGTACTCATGCAAGACAGAAAAGTGGTAGCTTATGTCTCCAGACAGTTGAAGCCACATGAATTGAATTATCCAACCCATGATTTAGAATTGGCAGCCATTGTTCTAGCATTCAAAGTATGGCGGCATTATCTGTACGGTGAAAAGTGTTACATTTACACAGATCATCAGAGTTTAAAGTATTTACCGACACAGAAAGATTTGAATTCAAGACAACGGAAGTGGATGCAGATTCTGGCTAATTATGATTATGTCATTAATTACCATCCGGGCAAAGCTAACGTGGTAGCTGATGCCCTTAGCCAAAAATCATTGTTTGCTTTGAAAGCAATGAGAATTAGCATGGAGTTGCAACAGCCGGGAGTTATTCTAGCACAGATGCAAGTACAGCCATCTTGGGTTCAGGAAGTTGCAGAGGCACAGAAGAAAGATGCACAAACAGCACTATGGGTCAAACAAGTACAGGAAGATCATGGTGGGAAATTCAGATTGGATAACAATGGAGTCTTATTCTATGAAGACAGAGTTGTTGTACCACAGATAGGGGAGCTTAGACAAAAGATTCTGCATGAAGCTCATAACAGTTCATATACAATGCATCCAGGTAGTACCAAGATGTATTAAGATTTGAAGAAAGGCTATTGGTGGCCGGGCATGAAGAAAGATATCGGAAATGTTGTAACAAGATGTTTAACATGTCAACAAGTAAAAGCAGAACATCAACTGCCAGCTGGGTTACTTCATCCAATAACAGTGCCAACATGGAAATGGGATCAGATCACGATGGATTTTGTTACTGGATTACCTCAGACGCAGCGGAAGCATGATGCAGTATGGGTGATCGTGGACAGATTAACTAAGTCCGCGCACTTTCTGCCAGTTCGGATGGACTATTCTCTGGACAAGTTAGCAGACATTTATGTGAGCGAAATAGTTCGACTACATGGAGTTCCATCATCCATTATATCTGATCGTGATCCAAGGTTTACATCGAAGTTTTGGGGTAAACTGCAGGAAGCATTAGGAACGAAATTGCATTTCAGTACTGCATTTCATCCTCAGACAGATGGCTAATCAGAGAGAGTAATTCAGATCCTGGAAGACATGATGAGATCATGTGTTATAGAATTTGAAGGCAGTTGGGACAGATATGTACCTCTCATGGAGTTTGCCTACAACAACAGCTACCAATCAAGCATTAAGATGGCACCATATGAAGCATTGTATGGTAGACCATGCAGGACACCTGTGTGTTGGACAGAACTGGGTGAGAAGAAGATTTTGGGTCCAGATTTGGTTAGAGAAACAGAAGAGAAAGTGGAAATCATCAGAAAACGGCTGAAAGAAGCAAGTGATCGACAGAAGTCTTATGCTGATTTAAAGAGAAAGGATATGGAGTACTCGGTAGGTGATAAGGTATTTCTGAAAGTTTCACCATGGAAAAAGATCCTAAGGTTTGGACGAAAGGGTAAGCTTAACCCTAGGTTCATTGGTCCATACGAGATTGTTGAACGTGTAGGACCATTAGCCTATCGCTTAGCGTTACCTTCAACCTTAGATCGAATTCACAATGTCTTTCACGTATCAATGTTAAGGAGATACAGATCAGACCCATCACACGTGTTATCAGCAGAAGAGATTGAAATTCAGCCGGATCTCACTTATGAAGAAGAACCAGTTCAGATCTTAGCTAGAGAAACTAAGGAATTGCGGAACAAGAAAATAGCATTGGTAAAAGTTCTTTGGAGGAATCATAAGACAGAAGAAGCAACTTGGGAATCTGAAGACACCATGCGACAACAGTATCCGCAATTGTTCACAACAGGTAAACTTTGGGACGAAGTTGTTTTTTAGGAGGGGAGAATTGTGACATCCTACCGAGTCGAGTCTTAGCATAGAGTCGAGTAGTCGAGTTGAGTCGAGTTGAACCAAACCCGGTTGGGGTAGAATGGGTTTATAAGTGGAGTTACTTGAGTGAGAGAAAAAGATCAAAGTATAAGGGTTAGGATTTATTTGCACTAAAACATACAGCTTGGGTGTTAAGTTGTAACCTTCTTACAATTGAGGTACCATTTAGAACTTTTACACGCAAAGTTATGGATCTTTTAGAGCCTACCCGTGCATACCCATTTCACTTTCCCATTTTCATGTTTATCTTCATCTTCTTCCTTTCCTCTTCCACCTTCCTTTCAATTTTAATGGTAGTTAAGCCTTAACTTCAACTTCTCTTTTATCCAAGTAAGTAAACCTTCTTGAAGTTCATAATTAAATCATTTGGTGCTATTATTCTAGAATTCATAAGAATTCTTATTTATAGGTGAAGGGAGTTCAAGGAGTGTAGAAAAAAGAAGTTAAAGAGGAGCTCAAGCTTTTTGGAGCAAAGGTTTGATATCTCTTGTTATTTTCCAATTTCTTTGTATGAGAATTGTGTGGTGTGTTGCTAGTGTGACAATATATTGCTTCATGTTGAGTGGGAAGACTGGTAATGGTGAGAAAATAGGGGAGAACAGGGGAGGAAGTGACTAAATGAAGTGAATATTGAGTTTATGTTGAAACAGGGTTTGCTGGAAATTTTAATAGTAACTTCATCTTGATTTTGACCCCGTTTAATGATGGAATTAGGAAGTGTCATAGAAGAGTTATTTATTCCTCTATGTGTTAGCTTTACATGGGGTTTTGAATCATCCAAATCGGAGTTGTATATTGAGAGATATGACCAAAAGAGTACAGACTGTGTAGGCTGGAAAACGCGAAGCGCGCGCGCGAATTGCATGACGAGCTCACGTTGCCTTCTCGCGCTCGCGACTTTCAAATGCGCGCTCGCGACGTTCACCTGAAACTCTCTGACTCTCATTTGGCAATTCTCGCGCTCGCTACTTTGAAGTACGCGCTCGCGTACTTGGCCCTTGGCCTGTAAGCGCTCGCGACCTTCATCGCGCGCTCGCGAATTTGGCCTGGGAACTCACTGTCTCTCATTTAGCACTTCTCGCGCTCGCGACTTTCAAGTACGCGCTCGCGACTTGTGCCCGATAACTCACTATCTCTCATTTGGTGCTTTACGCGCTCGCGACTTTCAAGTACGCGCTCGCGACTTGTGTTTTCATGCATTTTTGGACTTCATTTTCAATGCAATTGTATTCCTTTGCTTCACTTATATGCCTCCAATCATTTTAACATCAAATACAACATTAGAACATGTATCAAAACAACATGCAAGCATGCAAATGATGTGCAATCAAATATACATTATGAATTATGAAGTTATGAACTATTAATATAATGTTGTGTTATATTATTGACATACCAACATTATGCTCCATTGAGGTTAGGTAGAAACCATGTAGATAAGGCTATGTCGCGACATAGGATAGCAGATCTGCACCTCATACAGTTTGATACTCCGGCGACAGACCGTTGAGTGGATATGATTATATATGGGCCATAGCAGCCAAGCATACAGTATTCATCCAGTTTCATACGGTTTTTCTTATCACTTCGGTTTCACTATAACCTTATGGAGCCATACAGATATCTTGACATAACATTTCATGAATCATACAGTATTATAAACAGTACGAAAGATAATCAAGGTATAATGAAGGATCATGCTATATGTGCTTATATGTTTAATTATCCATATGCATTTACATGCTTATTTCTATCTATGTATGTGCTTAATTGTTTCTTGATATGTTGAGATATCCACTGAGCTTTATTTGCTCAGCGAGTTACCTGTCTAACTCGCAGGTTTTGAGATTGGACAGTAGAGAGTCAGCTTACAACTACTGCAGTTCATCTGTAGAAGACTCAGTCTTCAGGGTAGCTACTCATTTTAATATGTATCTTTTGTCTACCCTTTTTATGGCATGTACAGGGCACTCAGTTGGGCCCATTTCATTTTGACACTAGTATCATATTTTGTAAATATAAATTACATTATTATTGTATACAACATCAGCATGCTATTATATTCAACATACATTATGATATCAGCATGTCAGGCCATATAGTTAACCAGTTTGTAACGTCTCGACTCGGTTTATTCGGGTTTACGGGTGGACCGGGAAGGGATGTTACATTCTTATTGAGGACTGAGAAAATGAAAGGAACATTAACAAGAAAAATTAGTCAACATAGTAATAAGAATAAATGTGAAATTTTGGATGATACTATTTTGACTAATGCTATATGAGATGCAAATAAAAAAGAAATAAGTGATTTCCAAAAAATTCAGTACAACCATATTCAACAAAAGATTGCTAAGAAGAGAGGTCATGAGTTTCAAATACTATCTCTATACAAATAAAAATTCTAATACATAAAAAGGCAATCCTCGAGTTCAGTATATGTACCAAAATAGACAAATCCACCTGCTTCAATCTTAGTAGTGTGAGGAACAATTAATATGTGGGATCAACAACTAATATGTCGATTCATGTATTAAGAGATTGTTGTTGTGTTTCACAGGTGTGGTTGTCCCTCCAGGCTCTTGGAATAGTGGAGTTCATGAACCCCCTGATCTTGCTTGATGACTGGATTACTCAAAATCTTAAAAGTAGGAAGATTCACGAGTCGGGTACACCATGATCGATATTTTTTTGGGTGGCTTAACGAGCAGCTCTCGACGGTGGATATGGTGGTTCGGCACATTATTAACTCAGCAAGGGAGTTTTTCTTGCCGGATAAGCTCATTGTTGCTCCAACCAAGGTGCCATCACAGAAACAGAATGCATGAATTTGCTTAGTCTCTTCCTACTACCCTTCGTTAAGCTAAATACTGATGGTTCTCTTGTCAGGTCTATAGCTTGTGTGGTGGTATGCTTAGGGATGGCTCAAGCAGGTGTGTAACATCCCTTCCCGGTCCACCCGTAAATCCGAATAAACCGAGTCGAGACGTTACAAACTGGTTGACTGTATGGCCTGACATGCTGATATCATAATGTATATTGAATATAATAGCTTGCTGATGTTATATACAAAAATAATGTAATTTAATTTACAAAACATGATACTAGTTTACAAAATGAAATGGGCCCAACTGAGTGCCCTGTACATGCCATAAAAAGGGTAGACAAAGATACATATTAAAATGAGTAGCTACCCTGAAGACTGAGTCTTCTACAGATGAACTGCAGCAGTTGTAAGCCGACTCTCTATGGTCCAAACTCAAAACCTGCGAGTTAAACAGGTAACTCGCTGAGCAAATAAAGCTCAGTGGATATCTCAACATATAAAGAAACAATTAAGCACATACATTTATAGAAAGAACCATGTAAACACATATGGCACATATAAGTACACACCTCATGATACTTTCATGATACCTTGATTATCATTTGTACTGTGTATAATACTGTATAATTCATGAAATGTTATGTCAAGATATCTGTATGGCTCCATAAGGTTATAGTGAAACCGAAGTGATAAGAAAACTGTATGAAACTGGATGAATACTGTATGCTTGGCTGCTATGGCCCATATAATCATATCCACTCAACGGCCTGTAGCCGGAGTATCAAACTGTATGAGGTGCAGATCTGCTATCCTATGTCGCGACATAGCCTTATCTACATGGTTTCTACCTAACCTCAATGGAGCATAATGTTGGTATGTCAATGATATCACACAACATCATATTAATAGTTCATAACTTCATAATTCATAATGTATATTTGATTTCACATCATTTACATGCTTGCATGTTGTTTTGATACATGTTCTAATGTTGTATTTGATGTGAAAATGATTGGAGGCATATAAGTGAAGCAAAGGAATACAATTGCATTGAAAAAGAAGTCCAAAAGTGCATGAAAACACAAGTCGCGAGCGCGTACTTCAAAGTCGCGAGCGCGTAGAATGCAACATGAGAGACAGTGAGTTATCGGGCACAAGTCGTGAGCGCGTACTTGAAAGTCGCGAGCGCGAGAAGTGCCAAATGAGAGACAGTGAGTTCTCAGGCTAAATTCGCGAGCGCGCTATGAAGGTCGCGAGCGCTTACAGGCCAAGGGCCAAGTACGCGAGCGCGTACTTCAAAGTCGCGAGCGCGAGATGTGCCAAATGAAAGTCAGAGAGTTTGCGAGCACAAGTCGCAAGCACGCACTTGAAAGTCGCGAGCATGAGATGTGCCAAATGAGAGTCAGAGAGTTTCAGGTGAAAGTCACGAGCGCGAGAAGGCAACGCGAACTCATCATGCAAGTCGCGCGCGCGCTTCCAGCCTACACTGTCTGTACTCTTTTGGTCATATCTCTCAATATACAACTCCGATTTGGATGATTCAAAAACCCATGTAATGCTAACACATAGAGGAACAAATAACTCTTCTATGACACTTCCTAATTCCATCATTAAATGGGGTCAAAATCAAGATGAAGTTACTAGTAAAATTCCAGCAAGCCCTGTTTCAACATAAACTCACTCTTTACTTCATTTATTCAATACTTCCCCTGTTTTCCCCTGTTTTCTCACCATTACCAGTCCTCCCACTCAACATGAAGCAATATTGTCTCAATAGCAACACACCACACAAATCTCATACAAAGAAAATGGAAAATAACAAGAGATATCAAACCTTTACTCCAAAAGCTTGAGCTCCTCTTTAGCTTCTTTTCTCTACTCTCTTTGAACTCCCTTCACCTATAAATAAGAATTCTTATGAATTCTAATATAACAGCACCAAATGATTCAACTAGGAACTGCAAGAAGGTTTACTTACTTGGATAGAAGAAAAGTTGAAGTTAAGGCTTAACTACCATGAAAATTGAAAGTAAGGTGGAAGAGGAAAGGAAGAAGATGAAGATAAACATGAAAATGGGAAAGTGAAAATGAGTATTACGGGTAGGCCATCAAAAATCAAAGGATTTTATGGAAAACTTCCTAAATGGTACCTCAATTGTTAACAGGTTACTACTAAAGACCCAAGCTTGATCTTTTAATGCAAATCAATCCTAACCCTTGTGCTTTAATCTTTTCTCTCAATCAAGTAACTCCACTTAATAACCCATTCTACCCCAACCGGGTTTGGTTCAACTCGACTCAACTCGACTCTATGAAAAAAAAAAAACTCGACTCAGTAGGATGTCACAAGGTGTATCAAAAGGTTTTGTTTCCAAACTTGGAACTTGTTCAGTCCCAGAATTGGAGCTTTGGGCTCTCCTTGAAGAGTTGAAGATGGTTAAGGACATTGGCATCTCCCACTTGGATATTGAATGCGATAATGAGACGGTTGTTCAGTTCGTTAATGGTGGTGTTACCTCTAATGGCAATACGCTTTAGCTAGTTGTAGCTATCAAAAATCTTATTCAACAAAATTAGGTTTGTAGTTTGTCTCATGTGTATAGAGAAGCAAACCAGAGTGCGGATTTCCTAGCCAAATTTGCTAGGAACTTCCCTTTAGGCACCCATGTCTTTTAGATGGTCCTAGTGTCACGGGCATAGAGTCTCGCGCAGCACTGCGCCCGTGCGGCGCCCCGGGAGCCCTCCCGCATAGCTCCGAGGCAAGCCTCGCCATACCGTACCACACTAGTTTCGCCCTGCCATGGGCTCATCAGGAGAGCGGCCCAGCTCTCAACCAGTTGTGCCCGAGCAGAACACTACCCCGCCTGCATGCAGACTTTGCATGGGGTAATGGACCACTGGGGCAGAACGCCTTAATCCGCTAAGCCGCCTCAACCCACGCAGGTTGAAACGCAGCTTGGTACGCATCTTTGATGCTGGCCTACACGGTTACGGAATTTGTCCGTAACATCCTCCCCCACTCAAAACCAGGCACGTCCTCGTGCCGAGGGAGGTCGACTCGCCCTTGGACCGTCCTTGCTTTACGCCCCACTTCGACCCACTTCTCTAGCTTTATGTAGCCATGCTTGCCCCCGAATGAATGCTCCCATACACGACTCGGTGCCTGAGGTCTGCGCCATTGCTTTGACACCGCCGATGCCTAGGACCGCGCCATTGCTTCGACATCGGATGCAGGAACGATGCCTAGGACTTCTGCCATTGCTTCGACATCGCCCGGAGATGTGATGCCTAGGACTTCGCCATTGCTCGGACATCACGAGGAGCTGTGGTGCCTAGGACTCCCCCATTGCTCTGACACCACGAGGAGACAAGACACAGGGCGGTACTTTTGAC
Source organism: Jatropha curcas (assembly GCF_041381405.1). NCBI lineage: Eukaryota > Viridiplantae > Streptophyta > Magnoliopsida > Malpighiales > Euphorbiaceae > Jatropha > Jatropha curcas. Next base: position 23,168,552 of record NC_143159.1, read on the forward strand.
GCTGGCCCTGGAGTTGTGCATCATCGATTGGGTATTTTATGTGAAGCAAGTCCTGCTCTGATACCACTCTGTCACGGGCATAGAGTCTCGCGCAGCACTGCGCCCGTGCGGCGCCCCGGGAGCCCTCCCGCATAGCTCCGAGGCAAGCCTCGCCATACCGTACCACACTAGTTTCGCCCTGCCATGGGCTCATCAGGAGAGCGGCCCAGCTCTCAACCAGTTGTGCCCGAGCAGAACACTACCCCGCCTGCATGCAGACTTTGCATGGGGTAATGGACCACTGGGGCAGAACGCCTTAATCCGCTAAGTCGCCTCAACCCACGCAGGTTGAAACGCAGCTTGGTACGCATCTTTGATGTTGGCCTACACGGTTACGGAATTTGTCCGTAACACTAGTCTCTCTCTTCTTTTTTTTTCATACATGGGAGGCCCAACAGACCGGAATAGAATTATGGGGTGCACAGTAGGGTCACTTCTTAGATCTACTACAAGAGGTAGGAAGACCAATCAGACTACACCTGATTGGTAGATCCTTGTAGTCTTTTTTATTGGCTGAACCACGATGTTTGTGGGTGACCCACCAACGTTTATGCTTATAATCTTCTAAGCTTTGCTCTCCCTTTTACCAAAAAAGAAAAAATATGTGGGATTAATAAGACATCTGCCATTCATATAAAAAGAGAACATTTAATATATAAATTAATATAGCCATGACCACGGTTTGATTTTAAATGGAATCGAATTGAAATCGAATCTGTCAAAACCAGCACTAAATCATGGCCAATGGTTTTTGGTTTCAAACCATAACTGAAACCATCTACTTGTTGTTCAATTCTGGTTTCATTTTTAGAAACTGGAACAAATGGTTTTGGTTTAAAATATTATAATTTGAAACCATTAAAAAACATGTTCTTAAAGAAATTTTTAAATTTTAAATTTTATTATTATTTTATAAAATAAATTTTAGAAGTTTTATTAAATTGGCTTAGTGTTTTTCATGCTTCTTAATGTTTTCTTTTATCAATGTAACGAATATCTATTGATGTAAATTTGATGAGAATTGAGTGAATGCCATTTGGCCCTCTATATGTTTTGCTTGGGGATTTGTATACATACTAAGCTATGAGTTTCTTATGCGCATATATTAGAGAGTAGTCGTCTTTAAAGAAGGTTCGTGGTTTGCTCTGAAAATAGAGTTACTCTTCGTATTTTGAACAAAATGGTCATTGTTTTTATTTGAGTAGAAGTATAATTATGTTTGACCATATACAAGTAATTATGGGACTATAAAAAAGATTTAATATAGTTTAGTTGAGCTTTATTGTATGGAGGATTTCTAGTAGGGTATACATGACTAGCAATTATTATTATGATGAATGGATTGATTATAAATGTCAGAGGCATAAAGTTGATTGAGGATAATGGTGCTATGGAGGTCATGTTGGAAATTATAGAAGTATATTAAAATTTTAGAAGAACTCTTGCAGTTTTTCCATAGGTTTTTAAATTTAAAATTGTGCATGCGTAGGATAGTATTGAAGTTTTTAATTACTCGTCATAAATTTAGTGCTTTTAGCACAATGTGTGATATCTCTTGCTTGAGCTGTACCTAAACCGAGTGGGTCTATCTATAGACCGAATAAGAGGTGTTCCATTTATTTTCATCTTTGGGTTTCCCTTTCTTTATATCCACAAAAATATTAATATGGTATCCCAATTAAATTCATTTAATCTACTACCAAAAGTTTATTTTCCATTCTACTTCAATTTTAGTGGTTGTGTAATGCTCCTAAGTAGGCATGGCCAAATCACGGTCCATGGAACCGGAACCGTCGGTTCGAACCGGTTCCGAACCGGAACCGGAACCGGTGCGAACCGGAACCGGGACGAACCGGAACCGGAACCGGAAGATTCCGGTTCCAGATATTCTGGAACCAGAACCGGCGGTTCTAGAAAACCGGCCGGAACCGGTTGGAACCGCCGGTTCTCCGGCCGGTTAGAACCGCCGGTTCGAACCGGCGGTTCTAGCCGTTGTAACTGTCAGATTTTGAATTCTTTTTTTTTTTTTTGTAAATTTGTTGTTAAATCTCTTAATTACCCCTCCCAACGGCTATAAACGGCTATATACGGCTAGTTTTAAGGGTATTTTGGGAAAAAAGAATTTTTGGATTTATTATAAATACCTCATTTTATTTACAAATTAATTACAAAAAAATCTCAACTCTCTCTACTTACTTTATCTCTACAATATACTACACTCTCTACTTACTCTCTATACAATATACTACACTCTACTCTATATTATTCATTTATTCTTCTCTACTCTATAATCTCTCTTATTAATTAATTATTGTCTCTATTTTTTTTTATTCAATTTTCCAAATTATATTTTATTATCATATAATGGCAAGTGGAGGAAACTCAAATTCGGGTAAGGGCAAGGGAAATTGGAGAATCATCTATTCCTACAAACGACATCTATAATATAATTCCCGAGCAATTTAATTTTGAGGGGTTTCCAAATGAAAGTTTGGATATTCCAACTCAAGAATCCGAATTTAATGAGCAATTTCAAGAAGATGAAGAACAAGAGCAAGAGCAACGAGCAAAAATTTTTACAAGAGCAAGATAAAGTTCCGACATATTCTCCATTCATTTCACAAAAAAATTCAAAGGTGAGAAAATGTACGATGTAATTTGCAATTATTGTGGAAAATCTTATAAATTTAAACAAGCGGGCGGCTATGGATCATTTTGGAAGCATTTGGAGACAAAACATCCAACAAAAATAGGAGTTGATCGGTCTCAACAACAAATTTCCGGGTACGCTTCTAACCTTTCTTTATTTAAATATTCTGATAAAATACAAAAAGAAGAATTAGCAAAAATGATTTCTATGGAACATTTATCTTTTATTTTTGGTGAAAAAGTAGGTTTTAATAATTATTGTCAAAAAGCTTTAAATCCTTGTGCTAAAAGAGTACCGAGAAATACTGTAAAACGAACTATTATTTCTTTATATAATAAAGGAAAAAAATAGTTAGAGATTTTATTTTCTCAATTGAAAATTCGTGTTTCAATTTGTTGTGATGTTTGGAGTGATCATTGGCAAATGCATTCTTACATGGGTATTACATGTCATTGGATTGATGATGAATGGAAAATTCAAAAAAGAATTATTGGTTTTCGTGTTTTTGATGATAAACATACTGCAAATAATATTTATAGAGTAATTGTTTCAATTTTAGATGAATATAAGTTGACAAAAAAAATTTTTTCAATTTCATTTGATAATGCTTCTGCAAATACTAGATCAATTATTGAACTTAAAAAAATTTGTGAACCAAATATTGGTGGTAAATTTTTTCATATAAGATGTGCATGCCATGTTTTAAATTTATGTGTATAAGAAGGTTTAAAATTTCTTGATTCTTTTATTTCTCCAATTAAAAAAGCTATTTCATATTTATGGACACATCCCCAAGTGATGAAAAGTTGGGCTAAATTTTGTAAAGAAAATAATAAAAGACCAAAACGTTTTCCAAGGGATGTCCCAACTCGTTGGAATTCAACATATGAATTACTAAACGAGTCTTTTTCTTATAAAGAATTATTATGCTTTTTTGTTACTAATAATATTGAGGATATTAATTTATATCCACAAAATTGGGATGTTTGTGCAAAAATTTTAGATATTTTAAAAATTTTTAATGATGCTACCTACAAATTTAGTGGGGTTTATTATCCCACATCTCATTTATTTTTACCTGTGTGTATAAATATTGTTACTGCACTCCAAGAATTTCAAAATGATGATTTATTAAAAGATTGTATTTTTTCAATGAAAAAAAAATGGTTATCTTATTTTAAAATTATACCACCTCTTTATCTAGTTGCTATTGTATTTGATCCTAGATGTAGAATGGATGTTTTATTTGAGTATTTGACAATTTATTATGATGTATTAAATCTTGATGTAGAAGATACTGTTAATATAAATATAGTAATGCATGAAGTTAAACAAAATATTATGCAATTATATAATGAATTTGTTCAAATTTCTAGTTCATCTACTTCTACTTGTACTTCTTCTCAATCTAATATTCAACAATTTCCAACACAAAGGGTAAGTGGTGTTGGCATTGCTCAACAAGTTTTACTACAAAGACAAAAAAGAACAAGGGAATCCAGTTCTATTTCTGAATTTGATAATTATCTAACAACTTCTTTTGAGTTTGGTGATGATTATGCAGAAACGGATTTTGCAATTTTAGATTGGTGGAGTCGTCACGAAAATACTTTTCCAATTCTTTCTTTACTTGCAAAACAAATTTTAGCAGCTCCGGTCTCCACTGTTGCGGTTGAACAAGCTTTTAGTCAAGGAGGAAACATACTTGATGAAACACGCTCTCGTATGACACCCGATTCATTAGAAGCACAAGCATGCGTGGATGATTGGACCAAGGCCGAACTAAGAGCCCAAGAAAATCCAAAAGAAAATGAAGATTTATATGATTTATACGATGGGTCCTCAACGGGAACATCAACCGGGGGTGCAAATAGCGAATAAGGTAAAAGGGGTGAAATTGGTATAAGGTAAGTAAGAACTACGTGGGCTTTGATTTCTCTAAACCCAAAGAGGATACGTAGGCAACTTAATTTTTTTAAAATTAAAAAAATTAAGTTCAAGCCCATTTTTTTTTTAATTATGTTCAAACATTAAAAAAAAATTCAGTTGAAATTTAAAAAAAAAAAAATTATGTTCAACTGTTAAGTCTTTAAAAAAATAAATGGAATTCAAGTAATTTTAAATTTTTTAAGTGTATTTTTTAATTTTTTATGTTCCAAAAATTTTTTTTAACCCGTCTTCAAAATTTAAAATTTTTTTTATTCTATTTTTTAAATTTTTTATGTTGAATTAATTTTTTTTTACACCGTTCTTCAAGATTTAAAATTTTTTAGGTGTATTTTTCAATTTTTTATGTTCAAAAAAGAAATTTTTTTAAATTTTTTAGGTGTATTTTTCAATTTTTTATGTTCAAAAAAAAATTTTTTTAAACCGGTTTTCAAATTTTAAAATGTTAAAATTATGCGATTCGCCGGAAAACCGATCGGAACCGTCGGTTTTGTAATCGGATCGGAACCGGAACCGGACGGTTCCAAACCGGAACCGGAACCGGTCCTGTACGGTTCGGTTCCGGTTCCAGAAAATCTGGAACCGGAACCGCCGGTTCCGGAACCGTCGGTTCCGAAACCGTGGCCAAGCCTACTCCTAAGGAATTCCCCGTTCCAATCATCAAACTTTGCTTTTGATATAAATATAAATAAAGTAAATTATTACCTCTATCTCATTGTATAATTGTCTCTTAAAGGTTTTTTTTTCCACTTCATTCGTCATTTTAGAATATCAAAATAAGATATTAATTATTCATTTTCAATTTTTATTTTATATGTTGGTATTTCCGTTAAATAGGCTCTGTTTTTTTTCGTTAAGTAGAGTTTTAATAGATTGAAATAACACTCCCGATTATACAATGTGGGATAATTCTTCTCTTGACTCATTAAATTAGTAAAAAAAATTAGTAAAAACTGTTATAATTGAAAGAGTTCAAAATTAATACAGGTTAATAGTAAATTTAGTTTTTAAACTTTACAAAAAATTCTATTTTAATGCCTGAATGAAAAACTAATTTTGCAATCAAGTTGTAAAAACTAATTTTACAACAGTTTTCATTGTTTTGTTTTAGGGATTAAAATTGAAAGCTACACTTGAAAGAACAGATAATGATTTCTGTATATCTCAATCAAAACCCATTCGTTGATAATTTCACTGCTGAGGAAAAAGAGAAAGACAGAATTTATAGAGAGAAAGAAGAATTTTATTACAATAAATAAATCAGAAGAATTTTCAAAAGGGACAATTGCATCTTCAGAAGAATGTTCCATGGGCTCACAAATTGAAAGCCACTTAGAAACAGCCATGACAGACAATATCACATGTGATTTTCAAATATCTACTTAGAAACAGCTTAAGAGTAGCAGAGATGTGAATTCAGAACGACGCCCTTTCTGGACCCATTCCTGATTTAGCGCTTATCGAGCCTGTGGACACCGAAATTGCAACAAACCAGAAGCTTCAGCTTTATTGTAAAGATGAGTTGAGAGCTTCGTTTAAGGAATGAAAAAGGTTAGTATCCAAAAGTTGGTAAAGGAAAGGAACTCGTGTCGGCTTGGCCAGGTTAACGAGAAAAGGGAGACTGGACTAGGTCGTTAGCGCAAGAACGAACAGAAGATAGTGACCAGAAAATCGAGAAGGGGTAAAGGAAGAGGTCCGATCGAGCAGTTCAAGGCATAGTTCACGTGGAAGGAGAGAAAAAGGCAACTGATGGGTGGTTCATCCAGAAATCACTGCACAGCACTAGCATTGCTTGAAAGAAAATGGAACGAGAAGGCGACAGCGCCGCGATCGTGGAACAGAGAGAGAATGAGAAATTTGGTCCTCTTTTGAAAACCTAAATGACACTTTGGTTTGGTTCACTTCGAGTTTGATTCGATTTGAACCACACAATTCTTGATTTCCTCCTGATTTTAGTAGGTTTGAGTTTGAAAATCCAATTCAGCGCCACCTGTCATCCTAACTGGATTTCCAGCTTGTCACATAGGCTGCAATAACCGAATTAAAAAAAATGATGAATTTAAACACTTGATTCCAAAAGGTTTTCGCTAAATTTATAATTATTTCACTTAATATTTTTCACTTTTTATATAAATTGAAATATCAATCAAATCACATGTAAATAATTTAAATTAAATTTTATTAAATTTGAATAAAACTTAGAGAAAATATAAATCCGTACCTGTTACATCTCTATCCATCATATCAATGGATGGAATGTAAACTAATATAAATTGAATAAATTAAAATTTATCCGAGAAAATTAAATTGGATCAAATGATTTATAAAATTAAAATTTTCTTACGGAAAAATTAAATCAAATCAAATTGTTTAAGAACCTAAACTAAATCAATCAGTTAATTTTTTATTTTTCTTTTCGATTTTAATTTACTTTTTTTGATGAACTCAATTTGGTTGATAATTTTTTTAAATCAAATTGAAATTAAAATTTTCAGTTTTTTTTTTCCTATTGATCCAAAACTAAATTTTTTTTTTCAAAATAAAATTGAAGCTAAACCTCCCTGAAAATTTGTAAGCTTTATTCAAACTCCGTGAGAATTGGTACAAACATTTATTATCTATCCGTTTTTTTAATTCTTTTAAAGTTCAATTAAATTCTTCACTTTCGGTTGAATTTTTCAACTTCAATTAAATATTTATCAACATTTAAATTAATTTCCAAAATGAAAAGACAAAGCAGTGAATTATGTTAAATTTAAATAAATAATTATTTCCCCTTAGATATGTTGAATGACTTCGCAAGTAATATCAAATCAAACCCATTAAACTCGAATAGAGTAGCTCAGCCGCGAAGAGTGTTTGAGGGGTTGATCATCATGGTTTAGGTCATAGGTTCGATCCTCCGCAACGCAAATTCCCCCGGACCAACCTCTTTGCCTCCGAGGGCGATTAGAGATTAGTCAAGTTTGTAGACCGTTAAACGAATACGGTCCTGGATATCTCGTGCAAGTATAAAAAAAAAAGAAAATCAAACCCATTAAATTCATTTAAGCCGCTGCCATAATTTTATTTTCCATTCTTCAAATTTATGGTTAATCATTGCTGCTACGAAGCAATTCCCAATTGCAATCATAAATTAAAATATAAAAATAGGAATGAATTTAAATTACATATTTATAAAATTGGATATGAATGAACTTAAATTATAAAATTTTAATTTAATTGTGTAAATTTATATAAAATATATTTTTTAGGTATATAATGGATATTTTTATTTATATTAATTACATATAAAATTATAAATTTTCAAATAATTTTTTATAAAATTATGTGTAATCCATTTATATCGAACAATTATTGTCGGGCATAGCTCTCAATTTATATAGGTCCTCACTTCATGTGAATGGAGGAGGAAGATTTTATATATTCTTAGAAATTTTAGTGATAATTTGTGATAGTTTGAGTTGGAGAAAGTTGAATTTCGATGTTTGGTTTTTATTTTTCTATGAACAAATAGTCTCTAAGTATATAAACCCTATCTTTACTTCCCCATATGCATAGAAAAGTTTTTTTTTTTTTTCTCATCTTTAAGGGCGGAAAAGTTAAATTTTCATAGAAAATAAGAAATTTTGAATTACTTCTTCCATTTCAAAATAGATACTTTTTCGGGATGATTATTTTTCCCCAAAATATAATTCATTCTGAATATTTTAGAGAATAATAAATAATCTTTTTATAATTTACTTTATTCATATAAGATATAATATAATGATGCAAGATAGAATAATAGCGTGAAATAACCGGTAATGTGGTCGAATTAAACTTGATTTTATTATGATTTAAGAAAATTAATTACTTGTTTAATCCAGTGAAAAAACTTAAACGATTTATATTTTATGATCAATATATAATAACATTTATTGTCTCAATAATTCTATTTTTGATGAAAACTTTTATTATCTTTCAAAGACGATAATTTATTTTTTATAATTCTTTTTTTTTTTAAACATTTTTTATAATACTTTTCTAGAACTCTATTTTCCTAATTTTTTTTTTTTACTTTAGACTCTATATCCAGAGCTCGAACTCATTATCTCTTGTTGAGGGAAAAATGATCTTTGTTATCCTATCTCACCCCTCAGGGTTACTTTCGTAATTTTGATCATCCTATTTTATTTTATTTCGATTTATCTCTGACCAACCAGAATTGCCAAAAAAAAAAAAAAAAAAAAAGAAAACCCCTATCAATATAACTAAGGGTGGCCATATTACGGTTTCGGAAACTGGAACCGTCGGTTCGAACCCATATTCTAAGAAAAGCTAGGTCCAAACAGATAACATACAAAAATGATTCGAATAATTTTGCATGTTTCATGCATATATATTAGGAACAACCAAACCAAAATTTTTTTTTAAAAAAAAAAAAAAAAAAACTTTATACACTAAACAATTAACAAATTTTTCTTATTCAAATAGACCCATGCTCTGATTGGCACCTCCTGCTTTTTATTTGCACCCATTCACAAATGGTTAAGACTCGTTATCTTCCACTTTCTTTTCTTATATATATATATATATATATATATATATATATATATATATATATATATATGATTTCTTTAAAACATTTAATATGTTATTTATTTTTGCATATGATCTTATTTTTATATATATTTCTATTTCTTTCTTCCTTGTTAGGATATGGGGCTCTTTGCTTTATATGATGATCTATGTAGTTGAAAAAGTACCTTTTTAAATTATGTTCAAACTTTTTTAAACAAAAAAATAAATTAAGTTGAAGAATTTTTTTTTAAAAAATAATTAATGTCAAGTCTTTAAAAAAATAAATTTAATTGAACCATTTTTTAATTTTTTAGGTGTATTTTTTTTACAAATAACTTTCACAAATTTATTAAATTTTGGAAACCGGTCTTTAAAATTTAAAATAATGCAATTTGCCGGAAAACCGGCTGGAACCGTCGGTTTTGACACCGTACCGGAATTGAAATCGGAATCGGAACCGTTCGGTTCCAAACCGGAACCGGAACCAGAAATTTTCGGTTTGGTTCCTGTTCCAATTTTTTTGGAACCGTAACCGCCGGTTCTGGAACCGTGGCCACCTGTATAACAAATGGTTTGTGCTATTTTTACTGCCATCAATTACATTACCAAACTTTTGATATGCTTGTCACGAAACTACTACCGGAAGATCAGACCAGAAGAAAATATAAATCCGTAACTACCCACCCATACTTGTTCGATTTTGTTTGTTCAAAATTTCAAATACTCATTTGGTCAATTTTGATTGTTAAAAATTTTTTAAAATTATAAAATTAAAATGTGTTTACTTCAGAAAATCAAGAACCCACCGCTCGGTTCGTTTACATGCTTAAATTTTCCGGGATAATCGGTACAGACATTTATTATTCTACTATTCTTTCATTCTACCATCCATTCTTTTTAATTCCTTTTGTCTTTTTCATGGTTTCATTTCATTAACTAAAGGTAAAAGTACGTTACAGATCCTATAATTTATGAAAGGGTAATTTATTATTTAGTCCCTCAGGTTTTATAAAATTAACCAACTAATTTAAGGTTTTGCCAAAATATCTAGCTAGTCCCTCAGGTTTAACTCCGTCTAATTAAAAGGTCCTTCCGTCCGAAAAGTTGATTTTTTTCCGTTAATTATAGACTAAAAGACTAAAACACCCCTCCCTAGCTGACGTGGACTATAAGGGAAAATTATTATCTAGTCCCTCAGGTTTTACATAATTATCTAACTAATTCCAAATTTTGCTCAAATATCTAACTAGTCCCTCAGGTTTAACTCCGTCTAATTGAAAGGTCTTTCCGTCCGAAAAGTTAGTTTTTTTTTCCGTTAATTGAAGACTAAAAGACTAAAACACCCCTCCCTAGCTGACGTGGGCCAGTATGAAGCGATAATGATATACCTAGTTTGTTTCCCTTTTGTTCCTTCCATGCCATAATGATATACCTAGTTTATCTTTTGCACAGATAACCTTGCATTAAATATTAATATTCATATTCAAAGTTATGAAATTATAATAATATAGGTGGCAATAATAATTACTTTTTTTATCTATAAATAACTATTATTTTAGAGTCGGTGTTTTCTTCGCAAATATCTTTTTTTTTAGAATATTAATGAATAATTAATTTTTTTTTTCAATTTTATCCTTATTTATATTAAATTTAATAATTATTTTTATAATTTTCCAAAATCATATAACATCTCCTCTCTTACTTAAGGTTACGTAATAAAATTAATTAATATTTTGTTATAATTTATAAGAATAAATTTACTTAATTACCATAAAAACATTAAAAGTATTTATGAATAGATGGAATACTTTGTTTTTTTTTTTTTTTTTTTTTAGATTTTATCAATGATAATAGTAATGTTTCTTGATAAAATTTGCATATTAAATATGAATAAAATAGAAAATTATGTTTATTACTTTTTTTCTAAAAAAGAAACTATGATGATAATTTGGGGTAAAAAGAAAAATGAAGTATTTACTTTTTTGAAGAGGTATATACTTTCATGATTCACTTAAATTTAATAATATTTAATTAGAACATCAAATTAATTATTTTATCCTTTTTTTAATACTGTCTTTGTTCCATAATACTTGTCAGATTTGAGAAAATAGTTTGTTCTAAAATATTTGTCTAATTTGGTCTAAAATACTTGTTATATTTGCGGTTTTAAGGAGTAATAAATATTTTTTTCATATTTACCCTTTGTGTATGATTAATAATTATTACTTCAATTTAATGATTTTCTTAGAGATTAATATTAAATTAAGAGTAATATTGTCAAAATTTATTCAATAATTTATTATAATTTATACAAATTTAATAATTTTTTTAAAAGACATGAAATTCTAAATGTGACGAATATTATAGAATGAAGATAGTAATATTTTAGAGACATAATTATATTTAATGGTTTTCGATTTGCAAATATTCATAATCTAAAACTAAACCGTACATTTAAGAGAGAAAAATGATTATGTCTCCATCGACTTTATATGAAACTCTTCAATTTTCATTTTTAAATTTAGCGAAGCTAATTTTCCTACTCGTGTAATTAAGCTTAGTCTATACAATTCTACATGTGCATAAAATTATAGGGAAAATTATTATTTAGTCTTTTAGTTTATACAATTCCCTCCCTTATCGCTTCATATTGGTCCACGTCAGCTAGGGAGAAGTGTTTTAGTCTTTTAGTCTTCAATTAACGGAAAAAAACTAACTTTTCGGACGGAAGGACCTTTCAATTAGACGAAGTTAAACCTGAGGGACTAGTTAGATATTTGCGCAAAACTTGGGATAATTATGTAAAACCTGAGGGACTAGATAATAATTTTTCCTTATGGTCCACTTCAGCTAGGGAGGGGTATTTTAGTCTTTTAGTCTATAATTAACGGAAAAAAACTAACTTTTCGGACGGAATGACCTTTTAATTAGACGGAGTTAAACTTGAGGGACTAGCTAGATATTTTGACAAAACCTTGAATTAGTTAGTTAATTTTGTAAAACCTGAGGGACTAAATAATAAATTTCCCTTTATGAAATATAATTAATTCACCTTTATCTTTTTTAAAATATATCAATTTATCTTTATATTTTACTTCTGTTATACTATTAAATTTTTTTATCCATTTCTTACATTTTTTTGTTAAGTTAATAAGAAAACATAGAAATTAAATGAGAGATATTAAGATATTAAACTAAAAAAATTATGATATAGTCCCCATAATTTGAAAAATATAATTAGTCCATCATGCACTTTTAAAAATAAATATAATCAGAGGACCTTATAGTCTAGAAAAAGTAAATTAAAAGGAAGTTTTAATCTATTAAAAGAAAAAAAAAAGACATAGATTGTATTTTGGAATCCATAAGAATCAAACCGTACTTTTCCCTGACTAAAAAACTGTATTTATTGCAGTATTTTTACTTAAAATTCACTGGGAGGTCTGTTAAACCCGAATAGTAATATGTATGGGGTACACAGGCTCGGAAACATCGAACCTGAGACTTATCACTCCTCAGTAAACCTATCAGAAAACACCTTATAGGATATGTATTTCAGTTTAGAAGAGATCGTACAGTTTCATATTCTAACATTGCAGGAATGATATATACATGATATAATCAAATCAACAGTTATGTCACTACGAAGTCAAAAACTTATTTGTAAGCAGGTTATAATTCCACAAAGACAAGTGTATCAATTTATAGATTACCAAAAAGTCAGATTCAACAATTCCCTACAAATTGAAATTCAGTACAAATCATACAAATCCAAAAAAAAAAAAAAAAAAAAAAAAAAAGGAAAAAGGAAAAAGAAATACAAAAAACCCAAAATGGCAAAATCTTCAATGCCATTATCACAATCACAACTCTAATTTACAAAAATTAAAGATCAAATCCCAAAACAAAAAGGATTAAGTTAACAACAAAAAAAAAGATCAGTGGCAATTAACCTAAAAGAGGAGTATTGAAATCTTGACTTTCAGTAGTATTGTAATCCTGTTCATTTTGACTGTAAAATTCATCACCACACTCGTACATAGATCCAACCAGCAATAATTGATCTTCTAAATACCTTTGCAAAAGCCCAACTTCCTTTCCCTCTCCAACTAATCGATCGCAATTGCAGTATCCCTCCTCGCATCGGCGGAGCCGCTCTTCTTCATCTTCTCCTTCTTTCATCCTCTGGCCGCGGCGGCAAATCCGGATGCACAGCTCGACAGCGCAGAGAAGAGGAAAGATAGCGCAGAGGAACGGGAGGAGAATAGGGGAACATAAGATGAGAAAGAGACATCGGCTCCGGCGCGTGCGGAGCCACGAGGCGGAGGCTACCATGATCTGGCGAAGCGGCGAGAACATAGTCGGAGGAGGGGGCTGGGGAGATGGATTGAGGTGGAAGTCATGGCAGATTGGAGAGAGTAACGGTGGAGATGGAGTGGGTTTGGGGTTTGAAAGAGGAAAGCGGTCACGTGAGCCGGGATTTTTATACATGAGAGGCATGTGACAGATGATGTTGATTTGTTGTTTTGGTGTTGTGGATGTTGTTAAAGTGTGTAATTGACTGTTAGAATCTTAATTTTAAATATAAAATTATTAAACACATATAATTATAATTAACACTATTCTTCTTGTTGTTGTACTCATTACAACAAGAGTAAAATAATTAAATTAGCATTTTCATTTTTAGAATATAAATTAAAATATGTTTTCTCTATATTAATATATCATTTCAAACCTTAGGGAATCCTTATTTATACTTTAAATTTTCTACACTTTCGATTCAACAAGTTTTTACCGCATGTTATTTGTAATTGTCATACATGCTCGGAATTTTTCATATTTTTATTGAATTTTATACATATGCTTTCTAATTGAGTTAAAATGTTAGTCTTTAAGATTTTTTTCTTTTTCAGAAATTAAATTAAAAATTTCATTAAGTGAAAACTGTATATAGATAATGAGATGCAGGTCAATATGTTTTTATATTTTATATAGAAAGTACAATAAAAAAACTACTTATATGAAGAATAAAAAAAAATACAATCTTAATATAAAGTATTTGATCGATCGAGTATAATATTTATGTCATAAACGATCACTTGCTCCGGTTGTGGCTAATCATGACTACTGTTTGACTCCATGGTCTTTTTACAAGTCCGATGTGATAACCTTCAAATTTCTTACTTCTATTAGAGAGAAGATTTACACTTCTTTTTATACAACTATTCAAATAGCAAAATACCATAGACCAAAACACTATAATAATGACAATAATAATTCAAAACTAGATTTTAAAACAAAATCTCAAGATATAGGTAACAATAAATCCAAGAGCTGGGCAACAGCAACTCAAATCTATATCAAATTAAAGATACAAATCTGATGATTATTTAAAAAAATAAACAAAAAAGATAAAGAGGTGACCATCGGTGAGAGCTCACTGGTGGCAGTCAGTGAAAGAAGAAAAAAAAAAAAAAAAGCTTTTAAGTTTTAGAAGAAAGAGAGACGACTTAACAGGGTTAGACAAAACATAAATTTAACTTTATTTTACTAGTTTATTAAATTTAGTCTTTAATATTCTGAATAGAGTTAGAAGTAGAGTATAATAATTTTACTAAACGAGCATCACACATTGTTTGTACACATTAAAAATACTTGTGATTTAATTCCAATCAAATATTATTAATTTAGTTATACTATTTCTCTTTTTTTTCATAAAATATTAAAATTTCTAATTGAATTGAAATATTTATCCTTTTCTAATAGTATGACTTCTATTTGAGTTTAAAATATTCTTAATTGAGTATATTGCATCACATGCTGATATAGAAACATCATCTTTTGAACTAGAACACTAAATGAATTTGAAGGGAGTAAACAAGTACACTCTTTATTTATTAATTAGTTCAAATTAAATTGTGCTTGCGACACTATTAAATACAAAGTAATCTAAAACTAAAACCAAAACCGAAACAAAAATAAAATTAAAATTCATGTAATCAATTTGAAGATGCTTAATTATTTTTGCATCCTTTTGAACAATTATCAGTACAGGCCGCTACTTCATCCAGACCTTAGGAGAAAATAAAAGAAAAAGAAAGAAAAAAGCAAATTAATTACGAATCTAATTATTCTATTAATTTTTCAAGAATATATATATATATATATATATATACTTATAAGAGTTATCTACAAAGATCACATCGGAGCACTTAGAAGTAGCATAACCAATAGTGCAAAATTATTGGGTATTTTTAGTACTAATCACTTTTCTTGAATGCGATGAAGATAAGAGTTTAGGTGAAGGAAGTGCAGGTGGGTGTATTAGGTAGTTAGGAACACAGCCAGAGGGCAAGAATTGAACCATGGAGATACAACTACACAACCAATTAAACAATGTTCACGGCAATATTTATGAATCTCACTTTATAAAATTTTGCCATTGATTTCCCTGCAAATATCCCAATCACCAAACACACCACAAGAAATGATATGGTTTTTCTCTCCATTACTTTCTCCTATTTTGGTATAAAAATTATATTTTGACCTCAATATATGTAAATAAGGTTGATAGACCCCTTCTTGAGTACAAAATATTGTATTTCGTGGTATTTATATTGTTGGTTAAAGTAATTCATGATTCATGCACAACTAAATCAATTTGAATTTCATAAAATACTATTATATCACATTAATTAATAAATTATTTTAGACAAAACTATCTAAATACGTAAAAATTGAAAAAGAAATATGTATATATATAAAGATATTAAAATATAATTAAATTTCGTGATTTTACTGTGACTAAGAATTGTTGCAATCTTTAATGTATTTTATTTACTTTGATACACTTTAATGCATTTGCTAATGTATTTATTAAATATATAGGGATCCATCGATTCATTGGATGAAACAATTAACTTTAAAATTTTGAATCTCTGTCAAAACTATGTATCGCTTGTAAAAATATCTGTTAATATATAATAATAAAATATATTAAAGGATAATATAAAAGATATTAGTATCCTAAATAAACTCTAACTAGCAGATAATATAGGAATTTTAATCCTTATCCTAACATAATTATCTTTATTCTAATATAAATACTCCAAATTTATACCAAAAAGGACAAATTAACAATTTATTCACTATTCAATCTCTAGAGCTTAACAATTGGTGCGGTGAGCGTGGATCACATCTTCCCATCCGAAAAACTATGATCCTTTTCACTCTTGAAAGCCATGGCCAATGATTCAGGCGATCGTCGTACCACTAAAGGCCAAGGCGGTGGCCGTGAAGATGCAATTATGCAAACCATATTGACCCCTCCACCAATGACTGATCCCTAGGTGACGACAGCCTTAGCTCAAGCCTACTCTCTGTTCACCACAGTGTTAAAACGCCTCCTGGAGACCCCATGTCCGCCCGGCAAATTGACACCGCCCAGCAGACCACAAAACCGTCCTCACTAAGAACACAACCCTCCTCACTGAGAACACAACCTATCCACACAATCACCTAAGTCACAAAGCCATCCAATATTTGAGCGATTCCAGGACGCGAGAGTCGGAGGTGAACCTTAGCGTAACCGCTCCTTATAGTCAAGAACCGAGCCACACTCAACCAGTCTTGGATAATGCTAATCTTCGTAACGTTGTCAAAGAATTGGTTAGAGAATGTCGAGAAATAGGGGATGTAGGGGATTACGGTCTCCGACAAGACTCGCCATTATCAGTCAATATTTTGGGTACAAACTTTCCCCCAAAATTCAAAATTTCGACCTTCCAACCATATGATGGATCCACAGACCCTCGAAGTCACCTGGCAATATTTCGAACCATGATGTATCTCCAAACCAACTCGAAAGATCTCATGAGAAAATTTTTTCCGATCACAATAAAAAGGGCAGCGCAAGAGTGGTACCAGACACTTAAAATAGGGTCCATTCAATCATTCTCAAGACTAGCCATGGCATTCCGAGCTTGATTTATAACGAGTGTGCCATCTAGGAAAATATCATGCGTTCTATTTGACTTGAAAAGAGAAGAGGGAGACACTTTGAGGTAATATGTCTCCAAGTTTTAGAGAATGGCGATGCAAGTGGAGAAATTGAATGATGAGGTGGCTATCAATGCTATGGCAAGGAATTATAGGTACAGTAAATTGTTTGAAAGCCTAAGTATGGACCCTCCTCTCACTTTTGTTGAACTCATGGCACACGCCCACAAATACACAAAACTAGATGAAGCTTATGAAGCTCAGCACCGTAGATCACCTAAAGGAGAGAAGCACAAGCATAAAAGATACCCTTCTCCAATAAGGACGAGATCACCTAGGAGGAGATTGCTCCTTCGACTTCTGTGAACTATTTATGCTATTGGAACACCTTATTCAAAAAAATGACAAATCACAGCTAGACCGAGAATTCACTCCTCTGCATAGGTCTCACTAAGAGATATTGTCTTGGACAAGAAGACAAGGTGAACAGATACAACTCTATTACCCCAGAAAGATGAAGGAAGATACTTCAAGCTATTAAGACAAGAGCAAGTATTGCGAGTTCCATAAGAATGTTGGCCATGAGACTGAGACCTGTTGGTAATTAAAGAAAGAGATTAAACACCTCTTGTAAAAGTGCGAGCTAAAAGAATTTGTGGGGAAAGCTGGAAAGGAAATTGAGGAGAGGGATAAGAAGGTGAAAGAATGCCACACCCTAGGTATAATCCACACTATCTTTGGGGGTTCGTCAGGAGGAGATAGTAATTTAGTTCGGAAAAAGAGAGTTAGGGAAATTTATTCCATTTGGCCCCTACAATAACCAAGCATAAGGCCACCTCTCTCATTCTCCAAGGTCGACGGAGAACATGTACACGCTCCACATAATGATGCCCTAGTAATCGAGGGTGTCTTGGAGAATGTTCTAGTAAAGAGAGTCTTGGTGGATGAAGGCAGTGCGGTCAATCTATTGACTATGGAAGTATTTAAAGCTTTAAAGTTAGATCAAACGAAGCTAAAGCCTATCCGAACCTCACTAGTTGGCCTAGCAGGGAAGCCCGTACAAGTGTCTGGATCCATAGATGTAACTTTAGAACTCAAAACCGAAGGAGCATCGAGAAGGCTCAAGTTAGAGTTCATGGTAGCTGATATTCGCTTCCCATACAATGCCATACTTTGCAGAATAGCCTTGTATGAATTAGAAGTGGCTATGTGTATACGATACCTCACTATTAAGTTTTACTTTAATAAGGGCGAAGTTGTTGCGTTGAGAGGAGATCAAAAAATAGCTCGGGAAGCATATATGATAGCATCGAAGGGATTACCTCTTGCCCTACCAATCATGTGGATGCTAGAAGAAGAACCGTCCACAAGACCAACTGAGCACCAACCTTTTAACATACCCAGACATACTTCAGATTCCAGCCCAACACCTGCGGGCGAACAGATCACATGGGAAGTGGAACCAGGGAAACACTTAACATTAGGAGTTGAGCTATCAGAGGAGGTACAGAACAATATTAAGACAGTTTTGGTGAGTAAGGTTACCAGCTTTGCCTGGACCGCTAGAGATATAATTAGGATCAAACCTGACATCATATCTCAAAAGCTCAACATTAACCCAAGTTACAAACCGGTAAAGCAAAAGAAGCATAATCGTGGTTCGGATAGACAACGAGCTATAGTAATTAAAGCTATTGCAGGAAGGGTTCATAAGAGAAGTCAGCTATGTCGAGTGGTTGGCGAATGTAGTTTGGTGCCGAAGCCCAACAGAAAGTAGAGGTTATATGTCAACTTTATCGATCTGAACAAGACATGTCCTAAAGATCCTTACCCTCTACCCTCCATAGATCAACTGGTAGACTCAATGGCTGGCTATGAGGTGTACAGTTTTATAGACACAGTAGTAGGATACCATAAGATAAGAATGAACGAGCTAGATGAAGAGAAAATGAGCTTCATTGCAAACAGGGGAGTCTATTATTATCAAGTCATGCCCTTTGGGCTAAAAATGTAGGAGCCACATACCAAAGGTTGGTCAATAGCATGTTCCGATACTAGATAGGACAAACCGTAGAGGTGTATGTAGATGACATGATCATCAAGAGTACTCAAGTTGCTAACCATCCTGGGGACTTACAAGAAGAATTTGAAATTTTAAATAAGTTCGGTATGAAGCTCAATGTAGACAAGTACATAAGTGGGGTTAAAACAGGCAAATTCGTAGTTTCATGATATCACAAAGGTGGATTGAGGTAAAACCTGAGAAGATTAAGGCAATCTTGGAGATGCAAGCACCCACTAATATTCATGAAGTTTAGCAGCTGAAATGGCCAAATCACAGCCTTAGGACGTTTCATCTCCTGCTCGGCTAAGAGATGTATACCTTTCTATCGAACCTTAAAATAGTTGAAGGGTTTCCAGTGGGATGACAATGCCAACTTGTCTTTGAAAAAAATAAAAGAATTCATATCTTTAGCTCCTCTCCTGAGCAGACTTAGAAAAGATGAGCCTTTATACTTATACTTGGCCACTACTGAAAACACAGTAGCATCGATATTAGTTAGAGAAGAGGAGGGCGAATAACACCCCATCTACTACACTAGCAAAGTTCTCAGGGGTGCCGAGCTGTGGTATTCAAATATTGAAAGCTAGCTTTTGTCATCCTTACCTCAGCAAACAGGTTATGTCATTACTTCCAATCTCATATTATATTTGTCTGAACTAACCACCCATTGAAAAAGATTCTACACTGAGCTAAAACTTCTGAAAGATTGGTAGAATGGTCAATCAGATTGGGAGAGTTTGACATCAGATATGCACCCTGCATTTCTATGAAAGCACAAATGCTTGTAGTTTTTGTGGATGAGTTCTCTAGAGAACAGGAAGAGGGCAAACTGGGAGCCAAGGTCTTAAACCTCAACAATAACACTTGGCGATTACACACTAATGGGGCTTTAGGAAGTTCATGGGTTGCTGTAGGAATAATCTTGTAAGGGCCAGGGAAAATAAAAGTGCAGTACGCTGTACGCTTGAACTTTGCAGCAACTAACAATGGCGCTAAATATGCGGGCTTAATCACAGGGCTTAAGGTAGCCCTCAAGGTATGAACCTTGTACTTCATATTTTCCTAGACTCACAACTAGTGGTCAATCAAATTACAGACACATTTATGACCAAAGAGGCGAATCTTGCCAAGTACCATTCCCTAGCTCTATCTCTCTTACACAAACTATAGGAGGAGGGTGGTACTTAGAAGATAATCTAAATAGAGCGGGCGAACAATAAGGAAACAAACAACGTAACTAAGGAATGAGAACCTCATGTCTCAACCTAACAGCAATTGGATGAGTCTAATTATTAACTTTGTATAAAATGATGTCCAACCGGCTAATAGGCAAGAGGTAATCAAACTCTGTAGGAAAGTTGCAAACTATGCACTTGAGAATGGAGAACTCTACAGGAGATCAAAATCACACCCTTGGGCAAACTGCCTCACTGAAGAAGAAGGTAACTACATTATAAGGGAGACCCATGAGGGTGTTTGTGGGGCACATGAAGCCTCAGATGTGATGCTTAGGAAAATATTACTTCTAGGGTATTACTGGCCAGCGATGAAGAAAAATGTTCGCCAATATGTTTGCCGTTGCATTACTTGTCAAAAATATGATCGTGTACCTAGGAAAACCTCTACAAAACTACAACATTTAGGTTTAGCCTAACCTTTTGCTCAATGGGGGATAAACATACTAAGACCTTTTCCTGTAACAACTAGACAAAGAAAATTTATAGTAGTTGCAATTGACCACTTCTCCAAGTGGGTAGAAGCCGAGGCCCTCAGC
Organism: Jatropha curcas; assembly: GCF_041381405.1. NCBI lineage: Eukaryota > Viridiplantae > Streptophyta > Magnoliopsida > Malpighiales > Euphorbiaceae > Jatropha > Jatropha curcas. The sequence continues at coordinate 23,189,588 of NC_143159.1, forward strand.
ACCATTACCCTAGTTTGGGTTATTAGCTTCTTTAGGAATAGTGTGATTTTCAGGTATGATGTACCCCATAAGCTTGTCACTGATAATGGTAAGCAATTTGACTTAGGAGCCTTCAGATTCTTTTATAAAGACTTACATATTAGGCTGCATTTCACTTCGATAGCTCACCCCCAAACTAATTGCCTTATCAAAGTCACTAACAGAACCATTCTGTAAGGCTTAAAGAAGAGGCAAGAAGGAGAAAAAACTAACTGGTAGAAGAATTAAATAGTGTGCTATGGGCTTCTAGGACCACACCTCGGCAAGCAACAAGACAAACCCCCTTCTCTCTTGTATATGGAATTGAGGCAGTGGTGCTAGTAGAAATAGGCACTCCCAGTAAAAGAACAGGAGAATATGATGAGCTTGGTAGTAATGAAAGTCTGACCTAGACCTAACGGAAGAACTTATAGAAGATGCTACAGTTCGAGCCAAAGAATGCAAGCAAAGGATGAGGAGGTACTTCAACAGATAGGTTCAAAGTAGACAATTCATAGAGGGAGATAGAGTATGGTGAAAGGAAAAATAACTAAAGGCTCGGTGGGTGTGGGCAAGTTAGGGCAAAACTAGGAAGGCCCCTAGAAGTCTCAAAGCAGCCAAGCTCAAGTACGTATAAGCTCAGGAAGATTGAAGGAGCCGAACTACCCCAGACATGGAACGCATACAATCTAAAGAAGGCATACTGTGTTTCCACCTAATAAAGATGTAAAATAACTTTATATTTAATAATAAAAAGACCTCAGGTTTTTTCTCTTAATGCATTATACCTTATAAAGGTAAGAAAGACATGATGCATTAAGTTTTTCCTGAAGGATGTTATTCAAAAACTTTTTTGCATTTTTCTAGTTCTCTAGTTCGCCAGTTTGGACCTAAGCAGTCCTCCAATTAAGTTCATAAGCTTAAACATACATAGTTCGCCAGTTCGAACTTAAGCGGTCCTCTAACTAAGTCAATAAGCTCGGACATACATAGTTCACCAAAGTAGACCTAAGCAGTCTTTGAACTAAGCCCATTAGCTCGGACATATACAGTTCACCAATTCAAAAACTAAGTAGGTAATGGGCATGATAAAAAGGGAATGGTATCTTAAATACTTAGAAGAAAAACACACAACATTTGAATAATGAATAAGAATCTGTTTTCATTAAAACAAAATAAGTGTTACACGAGTTATTACAAAAAGTCCCTATAACAAACTAAGTACAACAGGTTTTTCCTGTACCTCTCCACACTGAGGTGAACCCATGCTTGCATTTCGCCCCTTTAAAGAAATAGTATGGATATCTACAAACACTTCACTCCCTATCGATCGAGGAAGCGAGCCATCCACGGTAGGACCTTGTGGCAAAGGGTTGCCTCCAATCCCTTCAGCACCCCTCTCTTCTTAGTCTTCTTCATCCTCATCAAGATAAATCTCATTCTCCTAACTCCAATCCGCTTTAGGGTTGTGAGTCTTCAGCTCAGATAAGATTTTTGCCCTAAGGCTCAAGCATGCTTTTGCAAAATCCTCTTCTTGACCCCGAAGCCTTTGCAAATCCTCCCCCATTTCCTTAGCTTTACTCTCAAGGTCTTTGTTTTTGGCCAGCAAATCCCAGTTCTCCTCTTTTAACTTTTGAAGCTCGGCATCACTAGCATCAATATCTGCTTGGTGTCAAGCCTCCTGCTTCCTTATAGCAACTTCAGCACTCTTCAGCGTATCCTCCATCTCATTTTTCTTTACTTCCATCGCCATATAAACTGTTTTCAACTTAGTTATCCAAGTAAAGTTCAAGTTATTTGCATTCAGAACCTAGAACAGACACTGATTAATAAAATCTTTCCTCTCTACGTCGTCCATATGATCAAAATAGTGGACGTCTGCAGGAAAAAGATAGTGGCGAGCCATCTCTCGACTAGGGCCATCCTCTTGGAGACTGTAGTTCGCCCCATACTTGTTAGTTAAGTAACCTCGGATATCCAAAGCCTTGTGAACCCTGGAAGGAACGGGAGGAGGGACAGAAGTAGGCACTTCCCTCTGCCTCTTTCGACTGGGCTCAGTTGTAAGACTCGAGGGGGTAAGCTCAAAAAGGGAAGCCCCCAAGAGAGCTTCAGCCTCAGTCGGCTGATGATCCAGCACCACCAAAGTTACTTCCTTCTCTGAAGTCACAGCCCCAGCTTTTCTCTTCATCTCTTTGACCACTTTGGCCATCTTGGAACTCTTTGATTTCTTAGGAGCCATTCCTTCACAAGAACAAGAAGAAAAAAAATTAAAAAAATTTCAGTATAAAGAACTAATGGGTAAAGCGATTGAGGAAAAAATTTACTAGTAGGAGAACGGTTGGGTCTCATAGGTCCACTAGTAGAAAATATCGGATAACCCTCGGCTATCACTTGTCTTAAGTTAATAGATCTTAGTCCCCTAGATTTTATTAACTCCACACATATATGATCGTAGGGGTGGGCGAGGCAGGAAGATGGCCAAGTGGATCTTCAGACCACTAGTTCGACGCTCTGAACCCTCCCGGTCATTTAATAATAAAATATTTAGATTTTTAATTCTTCAAAGAGGAAATCTTAGACCTATTTGAAAAGACATTGCAGTTATTCCTCACCTGAAGAAAGCAGTGATTCTCATTAAGGCGAACAGAGAAGTAATAAAGCTCCTGAACTGTCCGAGTAGACAAATTATGTCCATCTTGGTGAGCCAACGGTGCTATGCCGTATAAAAATCTCAACCCATTGGGGTGTAACTGGCTAATGGTGATGTTGTAACCATTAAAAAAAAGATCTTAAAGGTTTTGACAAAGGAAACCGAACCCCAGATCGAAAACTTTCCTCGTACATAATGATAGAGTCCTCATCCAGCGGCTCAATTACCCTCATATTCTCCGAGGGTCTAATTAGTTTGTACTCTAGCGTAATTTGATACATAAAACATATATCCAATAGCTCGCCTTTGTCAATATCAGACGGTACATTGGCAATCCTAACGTTCTCCCTCCTACCTTTGGCTTCGCCCATCCCCAAGTCTATATCTTAAGTATTCTCATCACTGGACTGAACAAGTGATACTTGAACATCCTCTTCACCAGAAGAACCCATAATCCTAGCCAACGAAAAGGAGAAAGAAGAAAGAGACAAAAATGTAAATATAAAAACTTACTTGGACAAGTTAGAGAGAGAGAGAAGCTCTGACAATTAGAAAATGTGGAGAGAAGTAAATGAGATAGGGAAAGGGCCTTATATAGGCAAAGAGAGGTACTGAAGAGTCACCACATTAAATGAAACAACTCTTAAAGTACCCCTCGACTGACGAATCGACGCTTCGTTCTCCCCAAAATGAAGTTGTCCTTTTGTGACAGCCTTCACGAAACGACACAAAAAAGTAATATATATATATATATATATATATATATATATATATATATATATATATATATATATAATGAGGATAATGACAATAAATAAACACTACATTTAGACATAAAATGATCAAATAGCTAATGGGAAGACCACTGTTAATATACAATTATAAAATATATTAAAGAATAATATAAAAGATATTAGACTCCTAAATAAACTCTACCTAGCAGATAATATAGGGTTCTTAATCCTTACCCTAACACAATTATCTATACTCTAATATAAATACTCCAAATTTACACCCAAAAGGACTAATTCACAATTTATTCACTACTAAATTTCTGAGAGCTTAACAATATCTTATGCAAGAATTTAACATTAATAATTCAATTAGCATATTTGAAATAAATTTCAAAATTAAATATCAGTGAGAATATATTTTACTAGAACGTATCAAATTAGTAAGAATATTTTAATAAATTTTCAACTTAGACAATGGGAATTTTTTTTTCTTTGAGTATTGAGAAGACATTTGAATCTAGATCTATTGTCAGTACATGCAATTACCACTAAACTATTTCTTTGTTGTGCTAGATAATGGCAAGTTGGAAACAACCTTCCATTAAATACATAGCATAGAAAGCATCTGGAATTAAAGATGTCAACATGCTGGCTTTTGATGCCAATTGGAGTTTTCTTTTTTTTTTTTTTTGTTTTTATTTTTTTACTTCATTCTAGTTTTATATTTATATTTTATCTATATATTTTTATATTAATCAATTTCTTAGGGTAGAAAAATTCAATTTGACTCTCATACTTTTAATTTGTCCAATTAGAGTAAGATTAAGTTTTGTTTCTAATTAGCTAGTTTATATTGATTAGGGAGCTTGTGGTTATAAAATGAGAAAATATTACTCATACATGCATAATATTGACCAAATCCAAGCAATTATGTTGGCTTAAGGTCAATTTTATCCTAAGATTTTGATGATTATTCAAACCAAATAAATTTAATATTCTTGTTGTGCTAAAGTTATTTTATGTAGAAAATTATTCTTGAGAATTTTTGAAGAAATGAAGCTCTTACAATCCAAGATTTTTATTTGAAGACCATGAAGATCAATGAAGATATTTTTTATTGGTTAGTATTATATTAAGTCTTAGGAAATTATTAGACGATAGAGAGTAAATAATATTATAAGCACAAAATCCATTTTATCTCTCTCAAAAACTATTTTAAATGCTTTTAAATAAAACTATTAAGAGTATATAGTCAAATCATTACTTTTTCACATTTTTCTATTTTAAAAATTTTATTAAATGAATTTATGTAAAAAAGCAGTTTCTGATTCGACATGACAGTTTTTGAAGTAAAGTTAAACAACTTTCTAAGATACCCTTTCAACTCCATGACACACGTGTAAACTTTTAAAATTTGAACTAATAGCTCATTTAATGCAACCCATGTTGAGTTATTTCTTGAATTAAAATGTCAGAATCAATCATCACACCTTAAAGCAATAATCTCAAGTTATTTGTAACGGGACTATCAATCTTTCTTATAAAAACTCTTTCCTCTTTCAAAAGCAAGTGTGGGCAAGAGTAAGAGTCCATTCTTAGATTTTCAAATCATTCAAAACTCTCTCTTCAACCCCTTTTGTTTCTTTTCTTTTTAATTCTTCAAGAAATATTTTTAAGGGAAAAGAAATCTTGTAACAACTCTTTTTGAAGAACAATTCTACACTTACTTTCTGTTTTCAAAATCTGTTTTCTGTTCTTGTTGTGCTTATAGTTACATTTCTCTCTGTCTATATAGATTATTGTAATCTGTTGTAGACTAGAGGTTTTTAAATGAAAAACATTTGCACATAGCTTAGATGAGAAGCTATGTTGTAAAAAGATTATCAAGTGACCTTCTCCTTATGTGAGATCTTAGTGTCTTGATTTGAGTTTTCTGTTCTCTGCAAAACAAAAGGGTAGAGGTTAACTAGAACTTTTGAAATCTAGTGGGTTAAATGTTAAATCTAGGTTTTGATCTATATCCTCGTAACTGTTGGTTTGTCTCTTACCTTTTAAAAGAGATAACATAATGGAGGAACTCAAGATGAATCTTGGAGAGTGAATGTAGGCGAGTTAGTGCCGAACCACTATAAATCTCTATGTTATTCTTTTTTTATTTTTTGAAGTGTTGTTTGATTATATTTTGATTACACATCTATTAATATTTTTAGAAATGCAAAGTTGTTAATGTTTTTCTGTTTCTAATTGTGAAAATGCTTTATCTTTGTGGAACATTAGAACTTTGAATTTCTATACTGTGATTTCTACAAGTTTCGTCCTTTTATATTTAATAGAAATCAGAATCTAAGTTATAATCAGTATTCTAATCTTTCATAAGTTTTGTGATGAAGTTTTAAACTTGATAACTGACTCTCACAAACGCTTTCTAATTCTGTTGCTATAGAATTCTGCTTTTATGTTTTAAAAGCTAATTTTTTAGAAAACCCAATTCATCCCCCTCTTGAGTGATGCCATACATAATGGGACCCACAAATTATTTCATAATGCCAGTTGAAAAGAAATTCAATTTTATGTTTAGATTTCAATATGCACTCTCAACTTGTAAAGCCATTGAAATTTATTATCATTCTCCTTCTAAGGAGTTTCCATTGATCATTAAATCTGATTCTCATAATGCGGTGTGTTAGATAAAATACAAAGAAAAAAGACCTTAGAAGTGGTGGCCTCTTTTTAATATATTGGACTTCCTGTGCATATCATTATCAAATATTAGTTTTGTGCAGATTCCAAAATCGGTAAACTCTTTTGTTGATATATTAGCAAAGAATGGCGTGGATATTGCTACTTCTTTTTTTGCCTGGATTTAGTTTCGGCTAAAGAGATTCTTTCTTCAGTTTATGATTTGAAGAGCTTTGTCTATGTTATATCTTCTCAATATGTAAAATGGGTTCATTGCAAAAGATCTTTGTTCTTATCTCAAGAATAGGCTTTTATTTTGGAACTTGTTTCTTTGTTTAGATGTAATATGAACCAGGTTTTTTTATTTATCATTTTCTAGTTAGGTCGGGTGTATTGGAGGAGTCTATTAACTTGGGATAAGTGCTAGAGTTTGATAAGTTTTTCCTGGATTTGTAATAAAAATATTTTATTTGCTCATAAAAAAAAATGTAAAAAAGAAAGTGTAAAAAAGAATAAAAAAAAAAAAAGAAAAGTAAAAAATCAGCATAACCTTCTCTTAGGGATTTACAATCATTTCCATATGTGCCGAGGACGTTGGATAATACTAGCACCAGTTTGAGCAGAGTTTTTCCCAGCTTTGAAACTCTCCAGAGAGATGATATCCCAATTACCATCATACCAATAGGTGAAGTAAACCTCCGGCACACGCTCAACCTTCCAATAATCCCCCTTCTTCTCCTCCGCTGGGTGCAAAGCCATGATGAACTCTAAAGGCATATTAAAAAATTCCAATACTTTAAGCTCAGTCAAGTGTTCAATGCCTGATGGCACCTTTTGTAATGATCTACAGCTCTGAACAATCAGCTTTTCTAGGCAAGGCATTGCTCCTTGCTCAATGATTATTCTGTTGAGTTTATCTAATTTGTTTAAACCCAAAAACTTTAGCTTTTTGAATCCTTTGGCTTCAAAGCACAAAAATTCTCCATCAAAAACCTGTACAAACTCAAGATGCACCAAATTTGGCAAATGTTGAAGCAACAACAATGGATCATCACTTAATTTGCTCCATTTCAAAACCACTTTAACTAAACTATCGAGTGAAGATATCCATTCTGGTAACTTCTCTAAACGTCCATTCAAGTACAACCTTTGAAGAAATCGAGGAGGAGAAGATAAATTCTCCATATCTATAACCTCGCAATCTTCTACTGAAGTAATAGATAGAGCGCGAAGGTTTCTCAGCATTTCAATGGACAAGCATAAAGCCTTCCCGTCTTCCCTTTTCAGCTTGACAATGCCTAGCCTCCTCAACTGCTTCAATTTTCCCAATTCCACTATAAGATTATTTCCTTGATTTGCCTCCAGAAAACAAAGCTTTTGTAAAAATTGCAGATTTCCTATTTGAGCTGGAACATTGAAACCATATTTGGTATGAATCTGATCATCGGATTCAATTTCATAACGGTAGACTAAAAGGTGGTGAAGTTTTCGAAGCTTCAATATCTCAGCTGGCAATTCAGTGACATAAGTATGTTTCAAATCCAAGGTTTCCAAGTTCTTAAGCTTGCCAATAGAGCTTGGAATGGAATTCACCTTGGTATTTCTCAGACTAAGATACTTTAGAAGGTAAAGGCTTACAATTTCATTAGGAAATTTCTTTAAAGGCGTGCCTTCTAGATCTAACACATTCAGAAACCTTAGACGACGAGAAGACAAATTCAATACAAGGGATTCAGGTAAAGAATCTAATCGCCAAAACATGAGCAGGGAACGCAGTCCAGAGGCAACGAGTATATGTTGTATGCTTGGAATGACATTATGGATTGATAAGCGGCGAACTTTTGTAGGCCACATATTGTTCTGTTCATTAGCTATTGCGGAAAAATCTTGGTCCCTTGATTTCAAGATAATTATTTCCAGCAGAATATCATGGACGCGACATGTTTTAACCCGCCCATCTGTAGTTGTCTCTACTACTTGGACCAAACTTCTTTTTATGAGCTCATTCAGGTAGTCTTCTGCAACTTCCTCTAATGTCATTCCTTCCTTTGCTTTCACAAATCCTTCAGCTATCCATAATCGAACAAGTCTCATATACTCAATTGGACTACCCACAGGAAAGATGCTGAAATACAGCAAACAATGTTTAAGATAGTAAGGCAGATCATTATAACTCAAGGACAGTATACTCTTCAATCTTCCATTGTCTTCTAATGCAGCACCAAGACTACAGCCAACCATTTCCCATTGATCGATTCTGTTTCTGTCTTTTGTTGCCAGAACACCACCAATAGCCACAATTGCTAGCGGCAATCCCTGGCATCTCATTAAGATTTTTTCCAAAACATCCTTCAAATATGGAGGGTAAGGGTTGTTCTGAAATATCTTCCTACAGAACAAAGTCCAAGACTCTTCTTCAGATAATGGACTCAATTCGTAAACTCTACCAGGGGATGCAGCAAAGGCAACACCTTGATTCCGTGTTGTGAGCAATATTCGACTGCTGCACCTATTGTTCGGCAATACAACCTCAAAATCATCCCAAGTTTTAACATTGGAAACATTATCCAACACTATAAGGTATCTCCGTTCCTTGAGGAATTCATTGATTACAATCCTGAGCTTATCGTTGTCCATGTTGTCCACTCCTTGAAGATCTGGTCCCCGAAGCACATGGGATAGTTGTTGAATTATATCTCTCAAGAGGTCTTCTGTTGTGAAAGATAGAGAAAGAGTGATCCATGCACGGAATTCAAAGCGTTTCTTCACTTCTTTATTATTATAGACCTTTTTCACCAGGGTTGTCTTACCCGAACCACCCATTCCAACCACTGAAATCAAGTCAAGTTCAGACTTATCTTCAAGAAGCCACTCTATAAGCTTTGTTTTGGGGCGTTCAATGCCCACTGGATTAGCTTCTTCAAGCAGAAGGGCACTCCTTCGTCTAGATGGTTGTTTTTCCCTCGTGGAACCCGAGCCTTGTTCCATGATATTGTTTTTTATCAAGTATCTTCGATGTGCCTCTGAGATACTTATCACTCTCATTTTGATCCGTTGGATTTTTGTAGCAATTCGACGCCGAGCTTTTAAACTCTTTACAAAGTGAATAATCTTTTGAAGAGAAGCACGAAATCCGTTCTCATAATCAGAAGTAAGATGCAACTTGAAATCTTCAAGAGCATCTTCAGTGTCGTAGACAACATATCTCACTTTCTTTGCAAAAACCTTAAGCTGGGGGTCAGTATCCTCCATGGCCTCTGCAACTCTTAGAAAGGTCTTCATAAACTCCAATTCATCATTTATGTATTCAGCTTCACCCCGAACTTGAGACAATTGGTTTCCTTCTGCTTGGAGAAATTCTGTGAGTTTAGTAAGCAGAAAAGCAACTGAACCTTCTGCCATTGCTTTCTAAAGGGTCAGTGGAGATTTATACTGGGGGTGGAATCAATCAGAAATTTTAGTATCCTATGCACTTTATACAGATATAAATATGCTGCAATATGGATAAGAGGAATAACAGGAAAAGATTTGGACAGGGTACAGAAAGAACATATGAATTGTTGCTGTTTTAGGATTCTTCTTGAAGTTTGGAGCTTGTGTATTTATAGTTTGTTTTGGCAGTGGGTCAACTAGCCATCTTTACAAGAAATGTAGAATTTTCCCTCTCCTAAGTTCCTTCTTTATGTAGAAATGTAGAATTTTTTATTATTTCCAAAGTTTCCAAGTGTCTAACTATTAGCCAAATTACTAAAAAAAATTGAAAGGCATTTGGTTTTAGATAAACATCTCTGTTGGACGAACCTAATTCAAAGAATCTATCATTTTCATGGATGCAGCACCTAGCAGAGTCAATTGCTTCATTGCAAAGGAAAGAAAAATATTCTAAGAATATTTTGAAATGCCGATATAGAATGTTCCTAGCAACTTAATAAGATTAAAAAACAAAATAAAAAATGTTTCTTCCAGGTGTTCCTTTCGAGCATTCAACTCAAATTTTTAAATTTTCTTTTAAGAAATTTACCGCTAAATGCAAAGAAAAGACTACAACATTATAGAAAGTTCAATTTAATAAATGAATTTCACTCAATTTTATGGACTTCATTTCGAATTTTATGATTTTATGTTAGATAGAAATGGAAAAATAATTCAATTTTTCTTAAAAATGAAATTTGTGAACTTCAGTATAACTGTACTAATTAATTCTATCACTTGCAAAGGAATTTCTGTGGTTCAAATTAATTTATACTAAACAATATTACAGATGAAATCATGACATAGAACTTATTTAAACATAGAACTTGTGAATATAAATAACAATGATGATGACGATGATGATAAAAGAAAGGTGAAATTCAAGAAAACTGTGAAAAAAAAAGGAAGTTTGTTAAATTAGGAAAGCAATTTAAGAAAATCTAGTTTGGTTTCCGAGAAAATGAAACGTAAACTTCAAAAATTACAATTAAAAAAAAATCTTCACATAGAATTTTCTTTTCCCTTTTTTCTTCTTAGTTTCCCCAGCAAACAAGCAAGCCCGAAGCAATATAAAAAGGAAACCTGTTTAGAAGATTGTGACATATGCTTCTGTCAAAGTAGCTTTCTTTTTATTTTTTCCTTTTTGGTATGTTTTGTTTATTCTGAAAATTCCTTGAAAATTCTGGAAGTTTAGTCTTGCATACTAAGCTGTGATGGAGCTTATTTTTAGGTAGACAGACTTCCTTAACTCTAGGGGAGTATGTATTGACTTGTATATATATAATGAAATGAAAAGCTATAGAAGTTTACCCTTTCCATGCTTTTATTATAAAACATACTTTAATTTTAATTTTATATATCCAAACTCGAGAACTAATTATTTTAAAATTTAAAATCAATAAAATAATTAATTAAATTACACCAAAACCAATTTGTCACGTTATTCTTTTCTCCTTAAAAAATTGAAATTAATAGAGTACAACTCTCAAATTTTTGAATTTTCAGTTTAGGATTGCAATGCATTTGTCAAAGTATGAACATTGTCTACAACAACAGCTACCAATCGAGCATTAAAATGGCACCATATGAAGCATTGTATGGTAGACAATGCAGGACACCTGTGTGTTGGACAGAACTTAGTGAGAAGAAGATTTTGGGTCCAGATTTGGTTAGAGAAACTGAAGAGAAAGTGGAGATTATCAGAAAAAGGCTGAAAGAAGCAAGTGATCGACAGAAGTCTTATGCTGATTTAAAGAGAAGGGATATTGAGTATTCGGTCGGTGATAAAGTATTTCTGAAAGTTTCACCATGGAAGAAGATCCTAAGGTTTGGACAAAAGGGTAAGCTTAGCCATAGGTTCATTGGTCCATACGAGATTGTTGAACGTGTCGGACCATTGGCCTATCGCCTAGCATTACCTTCAACCTTAGATCGGATTCATAATGTCTTTCACGTATCAATGTTAAGGAGATACAGATCAGACCCATCACATGTGTTATCAGCAGAAGAGATTGACATTCAGCCGGATCTCACTTATGAAGAAGAACCAGTTCAGATCCTAGCAAGAGAAATGAAAGAACTGCGGAACAAGAAAATAGCATTGGTAAAAGTTCTTTGGAGGAATCATAAGACAGAAGAAGCAACTTGGGAATCTGAAGAAACCATGCGACAACAGTATCCGCAATTGTTCACAACAGGTAAACTTCGAGACGAAGTTTTTATTTAGGAGGGGAGAATTGTGACATCCTACCGAGTTGAGTCTTTGCATTGAGTCGAGTCTTGCATTGAGTTGAGTCGAGTTGAACCAAACCCGGTTGGGGTAGAATGGGATTATTAGTGGACTTACTTGATTGAGAGAAAGAGCAAAGTGTAAGAATTAGGATTTAATGGCATTAAAAGAACAAGCTTGAGTATTAAGTTGTAGCTTTTACCCACTTGAGGTACCATGTAGTAAGTTTCCATCATTTATCTTGATTTTGTGATGACTTACCCGTAATCATCATTTTACTTTCCCTTGTTTATCTTTATCGCCATCTTCTTCATCTCCTTCATTTCCTTTCTTTCTCCATCCCATTAGGCAACCTCAATTCTCTCCAAGTAAGTAGAATTACTTGCAGCTTTATGTTATTCAGTCTCTACTTGAGTTATATTGTAGATAAGTTGTAAGAATTTTGATGTGTATAGGAGAAGGGAGTTCGAAGAGTGTAGAGAAGAGAAGCTAGAACAGAGCTCACGCGTTTTTGGAGTAAAGGTTTGATATCTCTTGATTTTTATCATCTTCTTTGCATGAGAATTTGTGAAGTGTGTTGCTATTGAGACAATATATTGCTTTATGTTGGAGAATGGTAGTGGTGAGAAAACAGGAGAGGTATTGAGTTTATGTTGAAAACAGGGGAGGACTTCATCTTGATTTTGACCCCATTTAATGAGGGAATTAGGAAGTGTCATAGAAGAGTTATTTGTTCCTCTATGTGTTAGCTTTGCATGGGTTTTTGAATCACCCAAATTGGATTTGTATATTGAGAGATACGACCAAAAGAGTGCAGACTGCGCAGGCTGGAAATGCGTCGCGACCTGGCACTGCGTAGGCTGGAAGCACGTCGCGCGCTCGCGACTTTGCACTGCGCGCGCGCGACTTCCACTTCAAACTCACTGACTCTCATTTTGCTCTTCTCGCGCTCGCGACCTTGCAAGACGCGATCGCGAAGTTGGCCTTTGGCCTGGAAGCGCTCGCGACTTGCACTGCGCGCTCGCGTAGTTGGCATGAAAACTCTCTGACTCTCAATTGGCATATTACGCGATCGCGACTCGCAAGTGCGCGCTCGCGTAGTTGGCATGAAAACTCACTGTCTCTCATTTGGCACACTACGCGCTCGCGACTTTCAAGTACGCGATCGCGACTTGTGCCTGTTAACACACTGTCTCTTATTTTCTGCATCTCGCGCTCGCGACTTCCACAGGCGCGCTCGCGACTTGGTTTTTCCTGCATTTTTGGACTTTCTTTTTCTATGTAATTGGGTTCTTTGCTTAACTTGTATGCATCCAATCATTTCAAAACAAAAAGACAACATTAGAACATGGATTAAAACAACATCCAAGCATGCAAATGATGTGAAATCACATGAACATTATACTTTATGAAGTGATGAACTATTACTATGATGTTGTGTTATACATTTGACATACCAACATTATGCTCCATTGAGGTTAGGTAGAAACCATGTCGATAAGGCCATGTCGCGACATAGGATAGCAGATCTGCGCCTCATACAGTTTGTTACTCCGGCTACAGGCCGTTGAGTGGATATGATTATATGGGCCATAGCAGCCAAGTATACAGTATTCATCCAGTTTATACAGTTTTTCTTATCACCTCGGTTTCGCTATAACCTTATGGCCATACAGATATCTGGATATAATGTTGCATAAATCATACAGATAAATGAAAGATATCATGATATGTGTGCTTATATGTGCCTTGTGTGCCTACATAATTCCTTATATACAAGTATGTGCTTTATTGTTTCTTTCCTTGTTGAGATATCCACTGAGCTTTATTTGCTCAGCGAGTTACCTGTTTAACTCGCAGGTTTTGAGATTGGTCCGTAGAGGGTCCGTTTACAACTGCTGCCGTTCATCTATAGAAGACTCGGTCTTCAGGGTAGAAACTCATTTTGTTATTCTTTTTATGGCATGTACAGGGCACACAGTTGGGCCCAATCCATTTTGTAAACAGTATCATGTCTTGTAAATATTCAGTACATTATTACTATAAGAAATCTCAGCATGATATTAGATTCATTATACATTATGATTTCAACATGTCAGTTCATTCAGTCAACCAGTTTGTAGTGTCTCGGCTCGGTTTATTCGGGTTTACGGGTGGACCGGGAAGGGGTGTTACAAATTTTGGTATCAAAGCCCTAGGTTCAGTTTCCCTGGGCTTGCATTCATAAGTCAGTATAGTGTACATGCCATGACTACCCTGATGAACTAAGCAGTTGTTGTTCTTTTAGGAGGATGTCACAAGAGGGTGAGAGTGAGTCACACGCCTCCAGAGCAGTGGAGGGTGAGGCTCCAGCAGCACCAGGTCAAGAGGCATTATTAAAGCAACTTGCAGATACTTTCAGACAGATTGCAGGAGTGATACCTCAAGCACCAGTCATAATAGAAAGAGACAGAAAGCCCCCACTGGAGAAGCTTAGAAAATATGGTGCAAAGGAATTCAAAGCAAGCAAAGATGATAGTCCCGAAGTAGCTGAGTACTGGCTAGATGGGACATCGAGAGTTCTAGAACAATTGCAGTGTACAGCAGAAGACAAGTTGGTTTGTGCCACTTCATTGCTGATAGAAGAGGCATATACATGGTGGACTACTGTTCAGCAGCGAGTACCAACAGAACAGCGGACTTGGCAATTCTTCTTGGATGAATTCAAGAAGAAGTTCATCACCGAGGCTTACCTAGATGCGAGAAGGAAGGAGTTCTTATACCTGCGACAGAATAGAATGTCTGTAACTGAATATGAAAGAGAATTCACTAGACTAAGCAGGTATGGTAAACAGATAGTGGCTACAGAAGCCGAAAGGTGTAAAAAGTTCCAAGAAGGTCTAAATGATGAGATTCAGATGGGAGTGGTAGCTTCCAGATTCAGAGAATTCTCAGCCTTGGTAGAGGCAGCTCAAGAGATAGAGCGAATTCAGGTCAGTCAGCGTACCAGGCGCCAGCGGACTCAGCAGAGGAGAGACCAAACTCAGAGTGCACCTAGTAGCTATCAGTCAGAAAGTAAGAGATTCAGAGGTGCTAGTAGTTCAGCTGGTTCTAGACCTTCCTTTAGCCAAGGCGCAGCTAGGGGTGCTAACATGCCAGCGGTATCAGTTGTGGCTAGTTCCGCCGGTGGTAGTAGAGGTTCAGGCAGAGGAACTGGTAGAGGCACCAGTAGAGGTGCAGAGACGGCCGGTTATCCTTTTCCACCTTGTGAGCATTGTGGCAGACGGCATGGTGGAGATTGTTGGTTGGTGACTGGTAAATGTTGGCTATGCGGAGCATCAGACCATCAGAAGAAAGACTGTCCTAAGAGGGCAAGAGTTCCTACACAGTTCATAGCAGGCAGAGGTAGAGGTGAGAGCTCCGGAGGGCAGAGACAACAATCAGAGACTGTGGATAGACCCGATACTAGAGGTCCAGCCAGGGTTTATGCTATGCAAACCAGAGAAGAGGAGGAAGCTCCAGATGTAATAGTTGGTGAGTTTTCTCTAGGTGGTCATACAGTTTATGCTTTAATTGATCCTGGATCATCACATTCATACATTAGTGTACCTAAACCTTGGGTTAAAGGGTTAGAAGTTGCATATGTGAGTCAGGGTATGGTAGTTACTAATCCACTAGGTGATGTAGTAAAAACCCATACAGTGATCGAAGGATGCCCAATTGTTATACATGGAAAAGAGTTTCCAGGAGATCTTATGGAGTTGCCATTTAGAGAATTTGATGTTATTCTGGGTATGGATTGGCTATCCAGACATCAGGCTATAGTTGATTGTGCAAAGAAAAGGGTGACATTATATACTACAGCAGGGGAAGAGATAATAGTAGTCGGGAAGCGGCGAGATTTTCTGGGTAATGTGATATCAGCCATGACAGCAAAGAGATTAATTCAGAAGGGTTGTGAAGCATACTTGGTATGTGCATTACACGCAGAGCAAGAACAGTCAAAAGTGCAAGATATACCAACAGTGTGTGATTATCCAGATGTATTTCCAGAACAGTTACCAGGGTTACCACCAAGGAGGGAAGTGGAGTTTACTATAGATGTCTATCCTGGAGCAGCACCAGTATCAATTGCCCCTTACAGAATGGCACTAGCAGAGCTAAAAGAGTTAAAGATTCAGCTGTAGGAGTTATTAGACAAAGGCTTTATCAGACCCAGTGTATCACCTTGGGGAGCACCGGTATTATTTGTAAAGAAGAAAGATGGATCATTTAGATTGTGCATTGACTACAGACAACTGAACAAACTGACAATCAAGAATAAGTATCCATTACCTCGAATTGATGATTTGTTTGATCAATTAAAGGGTGCAGGTATGTTTTCTAAAATCGACCTCAGGTCGGGATACCATCAGGTGCGGATAAAGGAAGAAGATATCGCTAAGACTGCATTCAGGACCCGATATGGTCACTATGAATTTTTAGTCATGCCATTCGGGCTCACAAATGCACCAGCGGTTTTCATGGACCTCATGAACCGCGTGTTTCATTCATATTTAGATCAGTTTGTGGTGGTGTTCATAGATGACATTTTGGTCTACTCCAGAGACAGGGTTGAACATGATAAACATTTGCGGCTCGTACTTCAGACATTGAGGGATAAACAGCTGTATGCCAAGCTCAGTAAGTGTGAGTTTTGGCTGGAAGAAGTTTCTTTCTTAGGACATGTGGTATCATCTGAGGGTATCAGAGTGGATCCTAAGAAGATTGAAGCTATTGTTAATTGGAGACCACCCAGAAATGTTACAGAAGTTCGCAGTTTTCTGGGTTTAGTTGGTTATTACAGAAGGTTCGTAAAGGGATTCTCTATCATTTCATCACCTTTAACAAGATTATTGAAGAAAGTAGTTGTATTTCAATGGGATGATAGATGTCAGCAGAGTTTTGACACTTTGAAGAAAAAGTTGACTGAAGCACTAGTGTTGACCCAGCCAGTGTCAGGTAAAGACTTTGAGATTTACAGTGATGCTTCTCATATTGGGTTAGGATGTGTACTTATGCAAGACAGGAAGGTGGTAGCTTATGTCTCCAGACAGTTAAAGCCACATGAATTGAATTATCCAACCCATGATTTAGAACTGGCAGCTATTGTTCTAGCATTCAAAGTATGGCGGCATTATCTGTATGGTGAAAAGTGTCACATTTACACGGATCATCAAAGTTTAAAGTATTTACCAACACAGAAAGATTTGAATTCAAGACAACGGAAGTGGATGCAGATTCTGGCTAATTATGATTATGTCATTAATTACCATCCGGGCAAAGCTAATGTGGTAGCTGATGCCCTTAGCCGGAAATCATTGTTTGCTTTGAAAGCAATGAGAATTCGCATGGAGTTGCAACAGCAGGGAGTGATTCTAGCACAGATGCAAATACAGCCATCTTGGGTTCCGGAAGTTGCAGAAGCACAGAAGAAAGATGCACAAACAGCACTATGGGTGAAACAAGTACAGGAAGATCATGGTGGGAAATTCAGATTGGATAACAGTGGAGTCTTATTCTATGAAGACAGAGTTGTTGTACCGCAGACAGGAGAGCTTAGACAAAGGATTTTGCATGAAGCTCATAACAGTCCATATACAATGCATCCCGGTAGTACCAAGATGTATCAAGATTTGAAGAAAGGCTATTGGTGGCCGGGCATGAAGAACGATATTGTACATGTTGTAACAAGATGTTTAACATGTCAACAAGTAAAAGCAGAACATCAACTGCCATCTGGGTTACTTCATCCAATAACAGTGCCAACATGGAAGTGGGATCAGATCACGATGGATTTTGTTACTGGATTACCTCAGACGCAGCGGAAGCATGATGCAGTATGGGTGATTGTGGACAGATTAACTAAATCTGCACACTTTTTACCAGTTAGGATGGACTATTCTCTAGACAAGTTAGCAGAAATTTATGTTAGAGAGATAGTTCGACTACATGGAGTTCCATCATCCATTATATCTGATCGTGATCCAAGGTTTACATCGAAGTTTTGGGGTAAACTGCAGGAAGCATTAGGAACGAAATTGCATTTTAGCACTGCATTTCATCCTCAAACAGATGGCCAATCAGAGAGAGTCATTCAGATCCTGGAAGACATGATGAGAGCATGTGTCATAGAATTTGAAGGCAGTTGGGACAGATATGTACCTCTCATGGAATTTGCCTACAACAACAGCTACCAATCGAGCATTAAAATGGCACCATATGAAGCATTGTATGGTAGACAATGCAGGACACCTGTGTGTTGGACAGAACTTAGTGAGAAGAAGATTTTGGGTCCAGATTTGGTTAGAGAAACTGAAGAGAAAGTGGAGATTATCAGAAAAAGGCTGAAAGAAGCAAGTGATCGACAGAAGTCTTATGCTGATTTAAAGAGAAGGGATATTGAGTATTCGGTCGGTGATAAAGTATTTCTGAAAGTTTCACCATGGAAGAAGATCCTAAGGTTTGGACAAAAGGGTAAGCTTAGCCCTAGGTTCATTGGTCCATACGAGATTGTTGAACGTGTCGGACCATTGGCCTATCGCCTAGCATTACCTTCAACCTTAGATCGGATTCATAATGTCTTTCACGTATCAATGTTAAGGAGATACAGATCAGACCCATCACATGTGTTATCAGCAGAAGAGATTGACATTCAGCCGGATCTCACTTATGAAGAAGAACCAGTTCAGATCCTAGCAAGAGAAATGAAAGAACTGCGGAACAAGAAAATAGCATTGGTAAAAGTTCTTTGGAGGAATCATAAGACAGAAGAAGCAACTTGGGAATCTGAAGAAACCATGCGACAACAGTATCCGCAGTTGTTCACAACAGGTAAACTTCGAGACGAAGTTTTTATTTAGGAGGGGAGAATTGTGACATCCTACCGAGTTGAGTCTTTGCATTGAGTCGAGTCTTGCATTGAGTTGAGTCGAGTTGAACCAAACCCGGTTGGGGTAGAATGGGATTATTAGTGGACTTACTTGATTGAGAGAAAGAGCAAAGTGTAAGAATTAGGATTTAATGGCATTAAAAGAACAAGCTTGAGTATTAAGTTGTAGCTTTTACCCACTTGAGGTACCATGTAGTAAGTTTCCATCATTTATCTTGATTTTGTGATGACTTACCCGTAATCATCATTTTACTTTCCCTTGTTTATCTTTATCGCCATCTTCTTCATCTCCTTCATTTCCTTTCTTTCTCCATCCCATTAGGCAACCTCAATTCTCTCCAAGTAAGTAGAATTACTTGCAGCTTTATGTTATTCAGTCTCTACTTGAGTTATATTGTAGATAAGTTGTAAGAATTTTGATGTGTATAGGAGAAGGGAGTTCGAAGAGTGTAGAGAAGAGAAGCTAGAACAGAGCTCACGCGTTTTTGGAGTAAAGGTTTGATATCTCTTGATTTTTATCATCTTCTTTGCATGAGAATTTGTGAAGTGTGTTGCTATTGAGACAATATATTGCTTTATGTTGGAGAATGGTAGTGGTGAGAAAACAGGAGAGGTATTGAGTTTATGTTGAAAACAGGGGAGGACTTCATCTTGATTTTGACCCCATTTAATGAGGGAATTAGGAAGTGTCATAGAAGAGTTATTTGTTCCTCTATGTGTTAGCTTTGCATGGGTTTTTGAATCACCCAAATTGGATTTGTATATTGAGAGATACGACCAAAAGAGTGCAGACTGCGCAGGCTGGAAATGCGTCGCGACCTGGCACTGCGTAGGCTGGAAGCACGTCGCGCGCTCGCGACTTTGCACTGCGCGCGCGCGACTTCCACTTCAAACTCACTGACTCTCATTTTGCTCTTCTCGCGCTCGCGACCTTGCAAGACGCGATCGCGAAGTTGGCCTTTGGCCTGGAAGCGCTCGCGACTTGCACTGCGCGCTCGCGTAGTTGGCATGAAAACTCTCTGACTCTCAATTGGCATATTACGCGATCGCGACTCGCAAGTGCGCGCTCGCGTAGTTGGCATGAAAACTCACTGTCTCTCATTTGGCACACTACGCGCTCGCGACTTTCAAGTACGCGATCGCGACTTGTGCCTGTTAACACACTGTCTCTTATTTTCTGCATCTCGCGCTCGCGACTTCCACAGGCGCGCTCGCGACTTGGTTTTTCCTGCATTTTTGGACTTTCTTTTTCTATGTAATTGGGTTCTTTGCTTAACTTGTATGCATCCAATCATTTCAAAACAAAAAGACAACATTAGAACATGGATTAAAACAACATCCAAGCATGCAAATGATGTGAAATCACATGAACATTATACTTTATGAAGTGATGAACTATTACTATGATGTTGTGTTATACATTTGACATACCAACATTATGCTCCATTGAGGTTAGGTAGAAACCATGTCGATAAGGCCATGTCGCGACATAGGATAGCAGATCTGCGCCTCATACAGTTTGTTACTCCGGCTACAGGCCGTTGAGTGGATATGATTATATGGGCCATAGCAGCCAAGTATACAGTATTCATCCAGTTTATACAGTTTTTCTTATCACCTCGGTTTCGCTATAACCTTATGGCCATACAGATATCTGGATATAATGTTGCATAAATCATACAGATAAATGAAAGATATCATGATATGTGTGCTTATATGTGCCTTGTGTGCCTACATAATTCCTTATATACAAGTATGTGCTTTATTGTTTCTTTCCTTGTTGAGATATCCACTGAGCTTTATTTGCTCAGCGAGTTACCTGTTTAACTCGCAGGTTTTGAGATTGGTCCGTAGAGGGTCCGTTTACAACTGCTGCCGTTCATCTATAGAAGACTCGGTCTTCAGGGTAGAAACTCATTTTGTTATTCTTTTTATGGCATGTACAGGGCACACAGTTGGGCCCAATCCATTTTGTAAACAGTATCATGTCTTGTAAATATTCAGTACATTATTACTATAAGAAATCTCAGCATGATATTAGATTCATTATACATTATGATTTCAGCATGTCAGTTCATTCAGTCAACCAGTTTGTAGCGTCTCGGCTCGGTTTATTCGGGTTTACGGGTGGACCGGGAAGGGGTGTTACAAGTTAGACATAGTACTTAAAAAACTCAATAATACTTGATAAATATTCCATAATCAATTAGAATAATGAAAGAAATAAACAAGATTAAGAGTTTAGAAATAAGAACTAGTTAACAATTGGCTTTGGATGGCTTCTTTGAACCTTTGTACAACTCTTGAATACTTGAACTCTTGAAGAGATAAAACTATGTACAAGAGGAGAATGAGAGATATGAGAGATCTGAGATGAGATAGGATGGAATGGGATGATTTATAATGAACTCTTCTTCCCTTTATATAGACTTCTTGGGAGGGAAATCCACGTGGTTTAGGGAATAAAGTCCACCTTTGTTAGGTAATAAAGTTCTCAATTAGACCTTAAATTTCTCTCAATCATGACTTTCCCATGTGCATAGATTAGAACTTGATTTGCATGTGAAGAAAGTATCCAAGGTGAGCTCATGAAAATGGTGGAAATTGGTTGGCAATTTTGACTCAATTCAACTCTTAGTCTTTAGCACGGGCATGCTGAGAAGCACAGTTTGGTGTGCCAGATCTTGGCTTTGTGGAGGAATCAGCACCGGCCGTGCTCAGAGGCACGCTTGAATAGGGTCTTGTGGCACGGGCGTGATCAATAGCACAGTCAGGGAGTGCTAGCTCTAGAAGTCCAGGATATTTGCAGCACAGGCGTGCTATCTAGCACGGCAAGGTTGTGCTAGAGTCTGACTCTTCACTTGATTTTCCTTGTTTCTTAGCACGGGCGTGCTGATGTGCATGGCTTAGACATGCTAAAGCTTGAGTGTTTAGCTTCATTTTGTCCTTTTCTGTGCCAAAACCCTACAAATTTTCTTAAGAGAAGAGGGAGAGACTCTGAGGTAATATGTCTCCAAGTTTTAGAGAATGGCGATGCAAGTGGAGAAATTGAATGATGAGGTGGCTATCAATGCTATGGCAAGGAATTCTAGGTACAGTAAATTGTTTAAAAGCCTAAGTATAGACCCTCCTCTCACTTTTGTTGAACTCATGGCACACGCCCACAAATACACAAAACTGGATGAAACTTATGAAGCTCAGCACCGTAGATCGCCTAAAGAAGAGAAGCACAAGCATAAAAGATACCCTTCTCCAATAAGGAGGAGATCACTTAGGAGGAGATCGCTCCTTTGACTTCTGTGAACTATTTATGGTATTGGAACACCTTATTAAAAAAAAAATGACAAATCACAGCCAGACCGAGAATTCACTCCTCTGAATAGGTCTCACTAAGAGATATTGTCTTGGACAAGAAGACAAGGTGAACAGATACAACTCTATTACCCCAGAAAGATGAAGAAAGATACCTCCAGCTATTAAGACAAGAGCAAGTATTGCGAGTTCCATAAGGATGTTGGCCATGAGACTGAGACCTGTTGGCAATTAATGAAAGAGATTAAACACCTCGTGTAAAAGTGCGAGCTAAAAGAATTTGTGGGGAAAGCTCGAAAGGAAATTGAGGAGAGGGATAAGGAGGTGAAAGAATGCCACACCCTAGGTATAATCCACACTATCTTTGGGGGTTCGTCAGGAGGAGATAGTAATTTAGCTCGGAAAAGGAGAGTTAGGGAAATTTATTCCATTTTGCCCCTACAACAACCAAGCATAAGGCCACCTCTCTCATTCTCCAAGGTCGACGGAGAACATGTACACGCTCCACATAATGATGCCCTAGTAATCGAGGGTGACTTGGAGAATGTTCAAGTAAAGAGAGTCTTGGTGGATGAAGGCAGTGCGGTCAATCTATTGACTATAGAAGTATTTAAAGCTTTAAAGTTAGATCAAACGAAGCTAAAGCCTATCCGAACCTCGCTAGTCGGCCTAGCAGGGAAGCCCGTACAAGTGTCTGGATCCATAAATGTAACTATAGAACTCAAAACCGAAGGAGCATCGAGAAGGCTCAAGTTAGCGTTCATGGTAGCAGATATTCGTTTCCCATACAATGCCATACTTTGTAGAATAGCCTTGTATGAATTAGAAGTGGTTATGTGTATACGATATCTCACTATTAAGTTTTACTCTGATAAGGACGAAGTTGTTGCGTTGAGAGGAGATCAGAAAATAGCTCGGGAAGCATATATGATAGCATCGAAGGGATTACCTCTTGCCCTACCAATCATGTGGATGCCAGAAGAAGAACCGTCCACAAGACCAACTGAGCACCAGCCTTTCAACATACCCAGACATACTTCAGATTCTAGCCCAATACTTGTGGGTGAATAGATCACATGGGAAGTGGAACCAGGGAAACGCCTAACATTAGGAGTCGAGCTATCAGAGGAGGTACAGAACAATATTAAGACAGTTTTGGCGAGTAAGGTTAAAAGCTTCACCTGGACCGCTAGAGATATAATTGGGATCAAACCTGACATCATATCTCATAAGCTCAGCATTGACCTAAGTTACAAACCAGTAAAGCAAAAGAAGCATAATCGTGGTTCAGATAGACAACGAGCTATAGTAATTGAAGCTATTGCAGGAAGGGTTCATAAGAGAAGTCAGCTACGCCGAGTGGCTGGTGAATGTAGTTTGGTGCCGAAGCACAACGTAAAGTAGAGGTTATATGTCGACTTTACCGATCTGAACAAGACATGTCCTAAAGATCCTTACCCTCTACCCTCCATAGATCAATTGGTAGACTCAATGGCTGGCTATGAGGTGTATAGTTTTATAGACACAGTAGTAGGATACCATAAGATAAGAATGAACGAGCTAGATGAAGAGAAAATGAGCTTCATCGCAAACAGGGGAGTCTATTATTATTAGGTCATGCCCTTTGGGCTAAAAATGTAGGAGCCACATACCAAAGGTTGGTCAATAGCATGTTCCGACACTAGATAAGACGAACCGTAGAGGTGTATATAGATGACATGATCATCAAGAGCACTCAAGTTGCCAACCATCCTAGGGACTTACAAGAAGAATTTGAAATTTTAAATAAGTTCGGTATGAAGCTCAATGTAGACAAGTACATAAGTGGGGTTAAAACAGGCGAATTCCTAGTTTCATGATATCACAAAGGTGGATTGAGGTAAAACCTGAGAACATTAAGGCAATCTTGGAGATTTAAGCACCCACTAATATTCATGAAGTTTAGCAGCTGAAATGGTCGAATCACAGCCTTAGGACGTTTCATCTCCTACTCGGGTAAGAGATGTATACCTTTCTATCGAACCTTAAAATAGTTGAAGGGTTTCCAGTGGGATGACAATGCCAACTTGTCTTTGAAAAAATAAAAGAATTCATATCTTTAGCTCCTCTCCTAAGCAGACCTAGAAAAGATGAGCCTTTATACTTATACTTGGCCGCTACTGAAAACATAGTAGCATCGATATTAGTTAGAGAAGAGGAAGGCGAACAACACCCTATCTACTACACTAGCAAAGTCCTCAGGGGTGTCGAGCTGCGGTATTCAAATATTGAAAGCCAGCTTTCGTCATCCTTACCTCAGCGAACAGGTTATGTCATTACTTCCAATCTCATATTATATTTTTCTGAACTAACCACCCATTGAAAAAGATTCTACATTGAGCTGACACTTTTGAAAGATTGGTAGAATGGTCAATCAGATTAGGAGAGTTTGACATCAGATATGGACCCTGTATTTCTATGAAAGCACAAATGCTTGTAGTTTTCGTGGCTGAGTTCTCTAGAGAATAGGAAGAGGGCAAACTGGGAGCCAAGGTCCTGAACCTCAACAATAACACTTGGCGATTACACACTGAAGGGGCTTTGGGAAGTTCGCGGTTGCTGTAGGAATCATCTTGTAAGGGCCAGAGAAAATAAAAGTGCAGTACGTTGTACGCTTGATGATGGCGTGGCGGAAAAGGCTATGGTATTGATGGAGAAACACCCGTGCTACAGCTACAGTGCCCGTGCTACAAAATCCATTTTATCTCTCTCAAAAACTATTTTAAATGCTTTTAAATAAAAATATTAAGAGTATATAGTCAAATCATTGCTTTTTCACATTTTTCTATTAAAAGATTTTATTAAATGAATTTATGTAAAAAAGCAGTTTCTGATCGGACACAGCTGACAGTTTTTGAAGTAAAGTTAAACAACTTTCTAAAGTTACCCTTTCAACTCCATGACACGCGTGTAAACTTTTAAAATTTAAACTAATAGCTCATTTAATGCAACCCAAGTTGAGTTATTTCTTGAATTAAAATGTCAGAATCAATCATCACACTTTAAAGCAATAATCTCAAGTTATTTGTAACGGGACTATCACTCTTTCTTATAAAACTCTCTCCTCTTTCAAAAGCAAGTGTGGGCAAGAGTAAGAGTCCATTCTTAGATTTTCAAATCATTCAAAACTCTCTCTTCAACCCCTTTTGTTTCTTTTCTTTATTATTCTTCAAGAAATATTTTTAAGGGAAAAGAAATCTTGTAACAACTCTTTTTGAAGAACAATTCTGCACTTACTTTCTATTTTTAAAATCTGTTTTCTGTTCTTCTTGTGCTTATAGTTGCATTTCTCTCTGTCTATATAGATTATTGTAATCTGTTGTAGACTAGAGGTTTTTAAATGAAAAACATTTGCATATAGCTTAGGTGAGAAGCTATGTTGTAAAAAGATTATCAAGCGACCTTCTCCTTATGTGAGATTTTAATGTCTTGATCTGAGTTTTCTGTTCTCTGCAAAATAGAAGGGTAGAGGTTAACTAGAACCTTTGAAATCTAGTGGGTTAAATGTTAGATCTAGGTTTTGATCTATATCCTCGTAACTGTTGGTTTGTCTCTTACCCTTTAAAAGAGATAACATAATGGAGGATCTCAAGATGAGTCTTGGAGAGTGAATGTAGGCGAGTTAGTGCCGAACCACTATAAATCTCTGTGTTATTCTTCTTTTATTTTTTGAACTGTTGTTTGATTATATTTTGATTACACATCTATTAATATTTTTAGAAATGCAAAGTTGTTAATGTTTTTCTGTTTCTAATTGTGAAAAAGCTTTATCTTTGTGGAATGTTAGAACTTTGAATTTCTATACTGTGATTTCTACAAGTTTCGTCCTTTTATATTTAATAGAAATCAGAATCTATGTTATAATCAGTATTCTAATCTTTCATAAGCTTTGTGATGAAGTTTTAAACTTGATAACTGACTCTCACAAACGTTTTCTAATCTTGTTGCTATAGAATTCTGCTTTTATGTTTTAAAAGCTAATTTTTTAGAAAACTCAATTCATCCCCCTCTTGAGTAATGCCATACATAATGGGACCCATAAATTATTTCATAATGCCAGTTGAAAAGAAATTCAATTTTATGTTCAGATTTCAATATGCACTCTCAACTTGTAAAGCCATTGAAATTTATTATCATTCTCCTTCTAAGGAGTTTCCATTGATCATTAAATCTGATTCTCATAATGCGGTGTGTTAGATAAAGTACAAAGAAAAAAGACCTTGGAAGTGGTGGCCTCTTTTTAATATGTTGGACTTCCTGTGCATATCATTATCAAATATTAGTTTTGTGCATATTCCAAAATCGGTAAACTCTTTTGATGATATATTAGCAAAGAATGGTGTGGATATTGCTACTTCTTTTTTTGCCTGGATTTAGTTTTGGCTAAAGAGATTCTTTCTTCAGTTTATGATTTGAAGAGCTTTGTCTGTGTTATATCTTCTCAATGTGTAAAATGGGTTCATTGCAAAAGATCTTTGTTTTGTCTGTGTTATATCTTCTCAATATGTAAAATGGGTTCATTGCAAAAGATCTTTCACTACAAAAAAAACGCCATTTTGCGACCGACAAATCGGTCGCAAAATGGCAAAAATCGGTCGCTAATTTACTGTAGCGACCGATTTGCGACCGATAAGTGTCGGTCGCAAAATCACTGGTCGCAAACCAAGTTTGCGACCGATTGTGTCGTCGGTCGCAAATTAGAGACCGATAAAATCGGTCGCAAACGTGAATAAGCGGTCGCAATTTTTGGTCGCGGTTTAATTGGAAAATCAGTCCCAAATTTGGTCGCAGAAAGTCGGTCGCAATGTTTTGAAATCGGTCGCAAATTGGTCGCAAATTGTAAATTCAAAATGTTTACTTTTGGTAGCAAATCGGTCGCAAATCGGTCGCAAAAATGAAAAAAAAAATAAAAAAAAATTAAATATTGTTTTGAAACCAAAATTTTTCTGCACCTGTGAAAATTGACATAAATGCATATATATCACACACGCAATTCAAGAACAGTATAAAAATGTAATTTTTATTGTTCTGAACAAATTAAAATATGAAAATACAAATGAAAAACTAAAAAGGTCCAAAATCAAATCTATATATGCTGCTGCTCATCTGCAGGATCCGATGTCGGATCGCCGGGAGGAGTACTTGCTGGATGTGATGTAGCGCCAGGAGGGGTGACCAAGGTATCGTCTGCAGCACCGGGATCAGGATAGCCGTAATGGCCTCGTCCCATATGAAATGTTTCTGCAAAAAAAATGAAATATAGCGTTTAAACATTGTCGATTTGTATCTTGAATTGTAAACATTGAATGATGATATAACTTAAACCAAAGAATACCTGGAACTCCTCCCAATAAAAGTCTCTCGCCTCTTGTGGTACGGCATCTCATGTGTATCCTTCTTTATGCAGCTGTAGCTTGATTATCTTCAAAATTTGCCTCGCTGCTCGAGAAGATGGATATATGCTAAAAAAAAAAAACAGAAGTAAAATATAATTACACGAAAGCATCACAGTTATGAATAAGTACAAAATATATATACAAAATATGCCTGCAGAAAATTTGAATAAGTACTTACTGTCCCGCTACCAAACTGAGGGTGATACGTGGATCTGATGAAACTGCAAAAGAAATACAAAGATTATAAATTTCTAGATAATTAATATATAATTAAAATGACAGTTATGACATTTATGATTACCTGGCACAGCAGGTGACTGTGCAGCTGGTGGAGTCTGTACTGGTCCAGAAACGGGAGTAGAAGAGGAAGGAGCAGAAGAGGATGGAGCAGAAGAGGAAGGAGCAGAAGGCTGTGATGGCGGCAGTACTGGACGCTGAGCAGAGGATGAAGCCCCAGACGTACCTGAAGAAGGATGTGATGGCGGCAGTACTGGACGCTGAGCAGAGGATGAAGCCCCAGACGTACCTGAAGAAGGATGTGATGGTGGCAGTACTGGTCGCTGAGCAGATGACGAAGCCCCAGACGTACCTGACGAAGGACGAGGGATCGACCCTCCTCGTCCACGGGCAGAGGAAAATGTGGTGGCTTTGCGATAATAAACTAAATAAAATATTGGTGGTGGTGGTAGTTATAAACTTGTAAACACGTTTTTCCCTTATTTATTTATTGTATGGAGGTTGATTCGGAACTGATCAGGGAAGAAAAATCAGAAAACAAGTTGATGAATTTTTGGATTAATCTGGCTGCCTGCTTATAATTTAGGACCTTCAAAAATAGCAAATAAGTCAAGATTCTAAATTTCCAACTAAAATTTGAAAAATTCAAGATTTCCCAACAAATCTTTCCTAATTTTCCTTCTTCTCAATTTCCATATTGTTTAGGTTTCAGCTTCCAAACTGTGCACACCTGATAATTGAGGAACTGTAAAATATTAATCATATTGGTTTTACATGATGAAACCTCTACATGTTCTATATATTTATCTATTTTTAAAGATAGTGGCTGAAGATTCATACAGAAAGATATTTTGCAGCAGAAAAATTGGCACTGACCTGATAATTTGCAGAATTCAATTTAGATGGAGCATAAGAATTCTTGCAATCTAATTACTATAGCTAAAAGTCTGAATTTTTTGCTAGATTATTAAAATAGTTTTATCAGTTAAGTTTCTTCTTTCCTAAATTGATCTATTGAACTCATTTA
Organism: Jatropha curcas; assembly: GCF_041381405.1. Taxonomy (NCBI): domain Eukaryota; kingdom Viridiplantae; phylum Streptophyta; class Magnoliopsida; order Malpighiales; family Euphorbiaceae; genus Jatropha; species Jatropha curcas. The sequence goes on from NC_143159.1 coordinate 23,218,291, forward strand.
ATTAATTGAATATTATCAAGTTTGAAAATCAAACCCATAAAATAATCAGCTCTTAATAATTCATAAATAAATAAAAGGAAACCAAAAGCTCACATTATCAATTTCATTTACAGTAAAACAAAAAAAACTAAACTAGTATAACTATATTAATAATAATAATAATAATAATAACAACAACACTAACAACAACATTAACAATATTAATAATAATAACAATAATAATAAATTGAAAAATACACAAAAATCGCAAAAAAAAAAAAAAAAAAAAAACATTTCGAAAAAAATAAAATGCAAACCGGCTTACCTCAAATGGTGTCCAGACGATGGCGAACGGCGTAGAGGAGTGACCGGAGCGTCGGTGGCGGCGTCACAGGGGCTGGAGCGTTCTCAGGAGGGGCTGGAGCGGCGCTGCGGACGGAGGAGAGGAGAGGAGAAGGAGAAGAGAGAAAGAAGAAGAAAAGAAAAGAAGAGGGCGCGTTTAAAGCCCTAAAATTTGCGACCGACATATCGGTCGCAAACGTAATTTAAATCGGTCGCAATTTTTTAATTGTCCGACGCCGTTTTACTACGCGAGCATTTTGCGATCGATTGGCGACTGAAATAGTCGGTCGCAAACAATCGGTCGCACTTTTATCTCATTTCGGTCCCAGAATTTATCCATTTTTTTACGCGGACATTTTTTGCGACAGAAACACAGTTAGTCGCAAAGCGGTCGCCAAATCGGTCGCAAAGGAGTAGTAATTCAGTCGCAAACGGAGAGGCAAACTCGCGCGAATTTTCCGCGCTAAATTTTGCGACTGATTGGCAAACAGTCGCAAATCGGTCGCAATATTGCGACCGATTTTGGTCGGTCACAAAAAGCGGTCGCAATTTGGCGTTTTTTTTGTAGTGTTTGTTCTTATCTCAAGAATAGGCTTTTATTTTGGAACTTGTTTCTTTGTTTAGACGTAATATGAACCAGGTTTTTTCATTTATCATTCTCTAGTTAGGTCGGATGTATTGGAGGAGTCTATTAACTTGGGATAATTGCTAGAGTTTGATAAGTTTTTCCTGGATTTGTAATAAAATTATTTTATTTGCTCATAAAAAAATGTAAAAAAGAAAGTGCAAAAAAGAATATAAAAAAAAAAAAGAAAAGTAAAAAATCAGCATAACCTTCTCTTAGGGATTTACAATCATTTCCATATGTGCCGAGGACGTTGAATAATACTAGCACCAGTTTGAGCAGAGTTTTTCCCAGCTTTGAAACTCTCCAGAGAGATGATATCCCAATTACCATCATACCAATAGGTGAAGTAAACCTCCGGCACACGTTCAACCTTCCAATAATCCCCCTTCTTCTCCTCCGCTGGGTGCAATGCCATGATGAACTCTAAGGGCATATTAAAAAATTCCAATACTTTAAGCTCAGTCAAGTGTTCAATGCCTGATGGCACCTTTTGCAATGATCTACAGCTCTGAACAATCAGCTTTTCTAGGCAAGGCATTGCTCCTTGGTCAATGATTATTCTGTTGAGTTTATCTAATTTGTTTAAACCCAAAAACTTTAGCTTTTTGAATCCTTTGGCTTCAAAGCACAAAATTTCTCCATCAAAAACCTGTACAAACTCAAGATGCACCAAATTTGGCAAATGTTGAAGCAACAACAACGGATCATCACTTAATTTGCTCCATTTCAAAACCACTTTAACTAAACTATCGAGTGAAGATATCCATTCTGGTAACTTCTCTAAACGTCCATTCAAGTACAATCTTTGAAGAAATCGAGGAGGAGAAGATAAATTCTCCATATCTATAACCTCGCAATCTTCTACTGAAGTAATAGATAGAGCGCGAAGGTTTCTCAGCATTTCAATGGACAAGCATAAAGCCTTCCCGTCTTCCCTTTTCAGCTTGACAATGCCTAGCCTCCTCAACTGCTTCAATTTTCCCAATTCCACTATAAGATTATTTCCTTGATTTGCCTCCAGAAAACAAAGCTTTTGTAAAAATTGCAGATTTCCTATTTGAGCTGGAACATTGAAACCATATTTGGTATGAATCTGATCATCGGATTCAATTTCATAACGGTAGACTAAAAGGTGGTGAAGTTTTCGAAGCTTCAGTATCTCAGCTGGCAATTCAGTGACATAAGTACGTTTCAAATCCAAGGTTTCCAAGTTCTTAAGCTTGCCAATAGAACTTGGAATGGAATTCACCTTGGTATTTCTCAGACTAAGATACTTTAGAAGGTAAAGGCTTACAATTTCATTAGGAAATTTCTTTAAAGGCGTGCCTTCTAGATCTAACACATTCAGCAACCTTAGACGACGAGAAGACAAATTCAATACAAGGGATTCAGGTAAAGAATCTAATCGCCAAAACATGAGCAGGGAACGCAGTCCAGAGGCAACGAGTATATGTTTTATGCTTGGTATGACATTATGGATTGATAAGCGGCGAACTTTTTTAGGCCACATATTGTTCTGTTCATTAGCTATTGCGGAAAAATCTTGGTCCCTTGATTTCAAGATAATTATTTCCAGCAGAATATCATGGACGCGACATGTTTTAAGCCGCCCATCAGTAGTTGTCTCTACTACTTGGACCAAACTTCTTTTTATGAGCTCATTCAGGTAGTCTTCTGCAACTTCCTCTAATGTCATTCCTTCCTTTGCTTTCACAAATCCTTCAGCTATCCATAATCGAACAAGTCTCATATACTCAATTGGACTACCCACAGGAAAGATGCTGAAATACAGCAAACAATGTTTAAGATAGTAAGGCAGATCATTATAACTCAAGGACAGTATACTCTTCAATCTTCCATTGTCTTCTAATGCAGCACCAAGACTACAGCCAACCATTTCCCATTGATCGATTCTGTTTCTGTCTTTTGTTGCCAGAACACCACCAATAGCCACAATTGCTAGCGGCAATCCCTGGCATCTCATTAAGATTTTTTCCAAAACATCCTTCAAATATGGAGGGTAAGGGTTGTTCTGAAATATCTTCCTACAGAACAAAGTCCAAGACTCTTCTTCAGATAATGGACTCAATTCGTAAACTCTACCAGGGGATGCAGCAAAGGCAACACCTTGATTCCGTGTTGTGAGCAATATTCGACTGCTGCACCTATTGTTCGGCAATACAACCTCAAAATCATCCCAAGTTTTAGCATTGGAAACATTATCCAACACTATAAGGTATCTCCGTTCCTTGAGGAATTCATTGATTACAATCCTGAGCTTATCGTTGTCCATGTTGTCCACTCCTTGAAGATCTGGTCCCCGAAGCACATGGGATAGTTGTTGAATTATATCTCTCAAGAGGTCTTCTGTTGTGAAAGATAGAGAAAGAGTGATCCATGCAAGGAATTCAAAGCGTTTCTTCACTTCTTTATTATTATAGACCTTTTTCACCAGGGTTGTCTTACCCGAACCACCCATTCCAACCACTGAAATCAAGTCACGTTCAGACTTATCTTCAAGAAGCCACTCTATAAGCTTTGTTTTGGGGCGTTCAATGCCCACTGGATTAGCTTCTTCAAGCAGAAGGGCACTCCTTCGTCTAGATGGTTGTTTTTCCCTCGTGGAACCCGAGCCTTGTTCCATGATATTGTTTTTTATCAAGTATCTTCGATGTGCCTCTGAGATACTTATCACTCTCATTTTGATCCGTTGGATTTTTGTAGCAATTCGACGCCGAGCTTTTAAACTCTTCACGAAGTGAATAATCTTTTGAAGAGAAGCACTATTAAGGAAAATATATTGTATTTATCTTTTCCATATTTAGATATGTGATTATTTTGTAAAGACAATCAATTACCTGTAAATAGCTTAATGATAGGCTGATGTTTAGGAGATGATATGGTATATATCTCTGTATAAATTAGTGTTGATGATCAATAAGAAATACACAATTCTCCATAAAATTAATTTCTTCGCTTGATATTTTAGATGGTATCAGAGCCTGATTTGAGGGTCTAGTTTATTGTCCTCCTTTAGCCATGAGCGATGAAAACAAAACCTCAGAACAGCCTATACCTAATCCTTCTCACCCATTCCTTGTCCATCATTCTGACCAACCTGGACATCTTCTTGTGCCCGTTAAGTTAAACGGTGCCAATTATCAATCATGGAGCAAAGCCATGATTCATGCACTCACTGCCAAAAACAAAATTGGCTTTATTGATGGATCCATTGAAGCTCCTTCACAGGTAGAAGAGCCCGCAGATTTTGCACTATGGAATCAGTGCAACAGCATGATTTTATCATGGTTAACGCACTCTGTTGAACCTAATCTAGCCGAAGGTATAGTACATGCAAAAACTGCGCACCAAGTCTGGATTGATCTTCGGGATCAATTTTCTCAGAAGAATGCACCAGCAATTTTCCAAGTTCAAAAATCAATTGCTACAATTACACAGGGTACCATGTCAGTAGCCTCTTACTACATCAAACTGAAGGCGTTATGGGACGAATTAGATACTTATCGAACCCCATTCACCTGCAATCAGACTGCATCGCATTTAGAACAACTTCAGGAAGACAGGTTGATGCAATTTTTAATGGGTCTCAATGAGTCATATAAGGCGGTAAGATCTAATATTCTCATGATGACACCATTACCTAACGTGCGACAAGCATACTCGTTAATAGTACAAGAAGAAATGCAGAGGCAGTTATCATCAGAACCGGTGGAGAATTTTTCCATTGCTGCCGCTATTCAAAACAAGGTGCAATTTTCCAACTCATCTAAAACTTGTGATCATTGTCATAGACCTGGACATACTATTGATGATTGTCGTACTTTAAAATTTCATTGTAATTACTGTAATAAAGACGGACATACTGAAGATCGTTGTAGGATTAAAAGAAAAGAAAGAGCAGGTAGCAATTCCTCAAGCCAAAATCGTGGAGGACAACGAAACAATGGTAAAGCCATTCCTCAGGCTAATTATTCCGAAGTTTCTCATGAAGAAAAAAAAAATCCTAATAAATTTCAGGGATACTCGGTTGAATATTTACAACAGATAGCACAGGCATTATCCTCAATTAATCAAGCAGCTTCATCTGGTAACACTGATGTGTATGCAAACGCAACAGGTTTGTTTTCGTTATCCAAAGCTTATGCCAATTCTGCCATATCAAACCCATGGATTCTAGATAGTGGTACTACTGACCACGTGTCTGCAGATTCACATCTGTTTAGCCACACTAAATCACCAACCGTTCATTCAGTCAACTTACCAAATGGAATCACTGCTCCAATCACACAAACTGGCACAGTAAAATTCAGTCCTAATATGACCCTTAAAAACGTGCTATATGTTCCTTCTTTTCGTTTAAATTTAATTTCTGCCAGTAAAATTACCAAAGATCTCAATTGTTGCATCATATTATTTCCTGATTCATGTATTTTGCAGGACTTGACAACGGGGAAGATGATTGGCTCGGGTAAACAACATGGAGGACTTTACCACATGATGCCTTCGTGTTCACCCATCCACTCTTGCCAAGTGTCCATCTCGCCTGATCTGTGGCACATGCGCCTCGGACATCTATCTTCTTCACGTTTCAAATTAATTTCTCCTTTGTTATCCTTGAGTAAACACTCCGTTGATTTTTCTAATAATTGTAGTGTTTGTCCTTTAGCAAAACAAACAAGACAACCTTTTCCTATCAGTTCCATTACAACTAAAAATCCTTTTGATTTACTACATTGTGATGTATGGGGGCCTCACAAAGTCGCCACACACTCAGGGGCACGTTTTTTTCTCACTATTGTTGATGACTACACACGTTGCACTTGGGTCCTTTTAATGAGACACAAGTCAGAAACTCAACATCTTATAACAAAATTCATCCAGTTTGTTCGTACACAATTCAATAAAACCGTTAAAATCTTAAGAACTGATAACGGCACAGAATTTCAATCACTTAAAACCTTTCTCCATGATCATGGTATTGAACTGCAAAACACTTGTGTTTATACTCCACAACAGAATGGTGTTGTGGAACGAAAACATCGTCACATCCTAAACGTGGCTCGTTCCCTTTGTTTTCAATCCAGTGTTCCCTTAACTTTTTGGGGAGACTGTGTCCTCACTGCCGTTTACATAATAAATCGGCTTCCTACACCTATTTTGTCCAATCAAACTCCATATGAGCGCTTATATAACAAACGTCCAAACTTATACCACTTAAGAGTTTTTGGTTGTCAATGTTATGCCACCAATGTTCATCCAAAACTCAAATTTGATCCACGTGCTACTTCTTGTATTTTTGTTGGGTACCCAAACGGACAAAAGGGTTATAAACTCTATGATCTTACTACACATCAATATTTTGTCAGTCGTGATGTCCAATTTTGTGAAAATATATTCCCTTTTGCCCAGAATACTTCACAAACATCACAAAACCTACCTCAGCCGCAATTAATTATGGATGCTGATCAGATTTCCTTTTCCACTAGTAATGTCCCACCTTCAGCAACTATAGACTCCTCTACCAGTCCTTCTCCTTCCTCAAATAATTCACCTCATAATTCTTCATCACATTCTCAAATTGTGTCCACACCTTCCGCAACTCTTTTCGACGACCAACCACTTCGTCGATCGACTCGCACAAAACATCCACCACGTTGGCATCAGGAGTACTTTATGCCGCCTGGAGCCAATCACGCTGCCCCAGAAGCAAGTCCACTTCAAAATACCAGGTATCCCATTACTAATTACATGACACTCTCTAACTTTTCACTTAAACACAGAACCTTTTTAGCTCACCTTACCACGCAGGTAGAACCTAATTCTTATGAAGAAGCTGTCCTACATCCCCATTGGCAAAAGGCTATGGATCTCGAATTACAAGCACTGGAACGTAACCATACATGGAGTCTTGTTTCTCTTCCTGCAGGTCAAAAGCCTATCGGTTGCCGGTGGGTTTATAAAATTAAATACAATTCTGACGGATCTATTGAGCGCTATAAAGCCCGTCTTGTTGCCAAAGGTTATACACAAGTCGAGGGAATTGACTACCGGGAAACTTTTTCACCAACAGCAAAGTTGACTACAATGCGATGCCTGCTCACAATTGCCGCAGCCCGAGGATGGTACACCCATCAGTTGGATGTCCAAAACGCTTTTTTACACGGTGATTTGCAAGAGATTGTCTACATGACTCCTCCACAGGGACTTCGCCGACAGGGGGAGAATTTGGTATGTCGGCTTCATAAGTCCCTTTATGGACTCAAACAGGCTTCTCGCAACTGGTTTTCCACCTTCTCCATCGCCATACAACAAGCTGGATTCACACAGTCCAAGGCCGACTACAGTTTATTCACAAAAGTTCAAGGAATGTCTTTTACTGCGGTACTCATTTACGTTGATGACATTCTATTGACAGGCAACAGTCTACAAGAAATGAGCCAACTTAAACAAACATTACTTAGACAGTTTCACATCAAAGATTTGGGTCCTTTAAAATACTTTTTGGGCATAGAATTTTCCAGATCCAAACAAGGCATATTTATGTCTCAACGAAAGTATACACTCGATATACTACAGGATGCAGGTTTAATTGGAGCCAAGCCAGAGAAATTTCCTATGGAGCAGCAAATGAAGCTCAATGCAACTGATGGCGAGTTACTACATGAACCAGCCAAGTATAGAAGGCTTGTTGGTCGCCTCATTTACTTGACAGTAACACGGCCTGATATAGTTTACACCGTGCGGATGCTTAGTCAATTTATGGGCGAACCACGGACAACACATTGGAACACTGCACTCCGGTTGTTGAGGTATATCAAAGGATCACCTGGACAGGGTCTTCTATTGCCATCCACGAATTCCTTGGAATTGAAGGCTTATTGTGATTCAGACTGGGCAGGATGCCGTATGACACGACGATCTATTTCAGGATACTGTATATTTCTTGGGTCTTCCTTAATATCGTGGAAATCAAAAAAGCAGGCAAATGTTTCGCGGTCATCTGCTGAAGCAGAATATAGGGCAATGGCAAATGCTTGTTTAGAGATTACATGGCTTCACTATATTCTACAGGATTTGGGTGTGAGAAGAGTAAAACCGACAAAACTGTTTTGTGATAACCAAGCAGCACTACATATAGCGGCAAATCCGGTCTTTCACGAGCGTACAAAACATATAGAGATTGACTGTCATATTGTACGTGAGAAGTTGCAGTCAGGACTTATTAGACCATGCTATGTTCCGACTAAAATGCAGATTGCAGATATCTTCACAAAGGCTTTAGGACGGGATCAGTTTGAAAATCTGAAAGGCAAGTTGGGAGTTCAGAATATTCACTCTCCAACTTGAGGGGGAGTATTAAGGAAAATATATTGTATTTATCTTTTCCATATTTAGATATGTGATTATTTTGTAAAGACAATCAATTACCTGTAAATAGCTTAATGATAGGCTGATGTTTAGGAGATGATATGGTATATATCTCTGTATAAATTAGTGTTGATGATCAATAAGAAATACACAATTCTCCATAAAATTAATTTCTTCGCTTGATATTTTAGAAGCACGAAATCCATTCTCATAATCAGAAGTAAGATGCAACTTGAAATCTTCAAGAGCATCTTCAATGTCGTAGACAACATATCTCACTTTCTTTGCAAAAACTTTAAGCTGGGGGTCAGTATCCTCCATGGCCTCTGCAACTCTTAGAAAGGTCTTCATAAACTCCAATTCATCATTTATGTATTCAGCTTCACCCTGAACTTGAGACAATTGGTTTCCTTCTGCTTGGAGAAATTCTGTGAGTTTAGTAAACAGAAAAGCAACTGAACCTTCTGCCATTGCTTTCTAAAGGGTTAGTGGCGATTTATACCGGGGGTGGAATCAATCAGAAATTTTAGTATCCTATGCGATTTATACAGATATAAATATGCTGCAATATGGATAAGAGGAATAACAGGAAAAGATTTGGACAGGGTACAGAAAGAACATATGAATTGTTGTTGTTTTAGGATTCTTCTTGAAGTTTGGAGCTTGTGTATTTATAGTTTGTTTTGGCAGTGGGTCAACTAGCCATCTTTACAAGAAATGTAGAATTTTCCCTCTCCTAAGTTCCTTCTTTATGTAGAAATGTAGAATTTTTTATTATTTCCAAAGTTTCCAAGTGTCTAACTATTAGCCAAATTACTAAAAAAAATTGAAAGGCATTTGGTTTTAGATAAACATCTCTGTTGGACGAACCTAATTCAAAGAATCTATCATTTTCAATTTCATGGATGCAGCACGTAGCAGAGTCAACTGCTTCATTGCAATGAAAGGAAAAATATTCTAAGAATATTTTGAAATGCCGATATAGAATGTTCCTAGCAACTTAATAAGATTAAAAAACAAAATAAAAAATGTTTCTTCCAAGTGTTCCTGTCAAGCATTCAACTCAAATTTTTAAATTTTCTTTTAAGAAATTTACGGCTAAATGCAAAGAAAAGACTACAACATTATAGATAGTTCAATTTAATAAATGAATTTCACACAATTTTATAGACTTCATTTCGAATTTTATGATTTTATGTTAGATAGAAATGGAAAAATAATTCAATTTTTCTTAAAAATGCAATTTGTGAACTTCAGTATAACTGTACTAATTAATTCTATCACTTGCAAAGAAATTTCTGTGGTTCAAATTAATTTATACTAAACAATATTACAGATGAAATCACGACATAGAACTTATTTAAACATAAAACTTGTGAATATAAATAACAATGATGATGATGATAAAAGAAAGGTGAAATTCAAGAAAACTGTGAAAAAAAAAAAATGAAAGTTTGTTAAATTAGGAAAGCAATTTAAGAAAATCTAGTTTGGTTTCCGAGAAAATGAAACGTAAACTTCAGAAATTACAATTAAAAAAAATCTTCGCATAGAATTTTCTTTTCCCTTTTTTCTTCTTAGTTTCCCCAGCAAACAAGCAAGCCCCAAGCAATATAAAAAGGAAACCTTAGAAGACTGTGACATTTGCTTCTGTTAAAGTAGCATTCTTTTTATTTTTTCCTTTTTGGTATGTTTTGTTTATTCTAAAAATTCCTTGAAAATTCTGTAGAAGTTTACCCTTTCCATGCTTTTGTTATAAAACATACTTTAATTTTAATTTTATATATCCAAACTCGGGAACTAATTATTTTAAAATTCAAAATCAATAAAATAATTAATTAAATTACACCAAAACCAATTTGTCACGTTATTCTTTTCTCCTTAAAAAATTGAAATTAATAGAGTACAACTGTCAAATCTTTGAATTTTCAGTTTAGGATTGCAATGCATTTGTCAAAGTATGAACATTGTCTCTCACTTGCAGTCAAACAATAAATCATTTGTACTTGTTAAAAACAAGTTGTCTATTTAGTACAACTTGTTTTCTAATTCAAATATGGACAAATCAATTTTTTATTTTCACCCCCTAAATGAAAATCATGGCTTGTCACCATATACCCTCAATATCAAATCCAGAAAATAATCGGTCTTTTCACTCATACCTAACTTGACAGTTGTGACAAAAATATTTCCGTTATGAATAATAAACTTAATTGTACTGTCAAAATTGTGTTAGATTGTTTTTATTTGTTTCAACATGTAAATATCCATCTTTTAGGGGGACTAGCCAAATTATTGTACCGTTAAACTGAGATTTGGGTTAAGGATTACAAAATAGGTTAGTTTCTCCTAACACTTTTGCATTATGACCTCATTATTAGCAGAAAAGAATTTGTTGGGTACAAATAATTTTGTACAATGAGATTAGCTATTTTTGCAAGCGGAGAGAGACAAGGATAAGAAAGGCAAATATATAGAATGATTATAATAAAGAAGATGAATGGGAACAATAGTTTTTTCACTTTTCATATTTTCAATTGAATCACATATTTTTTAATATACAAAATACATTATTTTATATTTGTGGCATGCACTCAATAATAATTCCTTTTAGTATTTACAATTTAAATCTAGATACTTCCAATTTTAATGTAATACATATATATTGAACATGTAATAGGATTAATATTATCATTTGAAAGGGTTGAACATGAAATAAAATTCTTTAAAAAGTAAAACAAATTGAATATATAGGTCAATTATTATAATAGGATTTTATAAAAATGAAAACAAAATAAAAAGGCATCAAAGCAAAGGACACATCAAATTTTGCTAATTGCTAATTATAATAGGATTTTATGCTCAATCATTGTTAATGACATTAGGTTAATAAAGGGCCATAATTTGGGTATTTGAATAATAAAATGGCAGTTTTTTAAATAAAAAAAAAATTTATAGGAAGTCAAATGGATAAAAAATATTGTGGGCTAGTAGAAAAAGTTAATTCTCCAATTTTTGATTAACATTCACTGAATTGGTAAGATTCCTTATATCTTATAAAAAAAATATACAACCGTCCACTGTATTCAATTCTATAACTTCTTAACTGTATTCTATCATGAAATGACAATATACAACCGTCCACTGTGAAATTAACAACTACTACTACTCATACACCTAAAGTTGTGATATTTGCTTTTAGTCTGTTCAAACAAATGAATCAAATTATTGGTTATTGGAAATTAGTTTAAAAATTTGAGAGCCATGTATAATTTAATTGAAACCATAAACAAAAAACATCATCAACAACTTTTGGATGCTATTTGTATATTCCAGTTGTTGAGCACAAAACAGAATATGAACATTAGTACTGAAAATTTGGTGGCTAAACTCTATGTAGATATATATAAGGGATAGTTACTCTTTTTCTTTCGAACCATACTTCTCATTCTCATTTTGTATTCATTTTCTTTTCCATTCTGCGTACGTAAAAGATCCTCATAAAATAAGGACAGTTACTCTTTGATTAGGAAAATGTAATTATGAATTATATAATGAAGCAATGCAGGAAATGAAATATATTATGTACCTTTGTGCAGGCTGGAGTGATCCTTGGTCCTTCTTTACTTGGAAGCAACACCATTTTCAAAAAAACTGTATTTACAATTGCAACTCAAGATATATTAGGCACGATAGCCAGCTTAGGTTACACGTTAAATGTGGGGTGAAGATGGATTTAGGTATGATATCTAAAACAGGAAGAAAAGCTTGTGGGATTGGTTTTTTATCTGTGGCTATGCCTTTGGTTCTTGGCCTTGGTGTTGAAGTAGCCTTGGAAAAATCTTGGTTAGGAAAAGATTTACCTGATAAACTTTACATGGTAACATCAGTACTTTGTGCAACTCCATTTCCAGTTATTGCAACCCTTTTGGCCGATCTCAAGATTCTAAATTCAGAACTTGGCCGAGTAGGACTATCTGCTGCTATGATTGGTGAAATGGGTACAGTAGGACTTTTAACTTTAGCAACTTTAATTACAGTAGTTAAACTGATTTCAGTTGGGACGACTTTTAGAACCCTAGTTTCTAGTCTTGCTTATATTATTCTTGCCATTTTTATCATTCGACCTGCCATGTTTTGGATTGTGCGACAAACACCAAATGGAAGGCCGGTTAAGGATATATACATCATTGTGATTGTTATAATGTTTTTTGTAAGTGGAATTTTGTCTAACTCATTTGGCCAATACATTTTCTTTGGACCTTTTATTCTTGGTTTGACTATACCAGATGGACCGCCATTAGGATCTGCTGTTGTAGAGAAACTTGATTGTATCGTTTCAGGGATTTTTCTACCACTATTTTTTAGTACATCAGCTATGAGAGCTAAGTTTGGAAGTCTTGAGATGAACAAAAATTTGTTAACAGTTGAAGCAATCCTAATTTTTGTGACTTTGATTGCAAAGATATTGTCATGTTTTGCAGCTTCAGTGTATTGTAAAATGCCTTTGAATGATTCTTTTGCATTAGCCCTCATCATGAGCTGCAAAGGCATTGTAAAGTTAGCAACTTGTAACACTTTAAGAGACAATCGGGTAATTTTATATTGTAAAGGGTATAAGAAGGAGCTTATCAGCCATTAGATTTTTTAAATTTAGTGACTGATAAGCTCATTTTTATACAAAACCGAACTGATAATAGTCGAACCTATTTATATATCTTGTATTTCTATATATTCTACATTTTTCTCTTGTTATAATAACAAAACTTTCATCTCAATTCCTTGCAGGCTATTAATGAAACCACTTCTACTCAAAAGCGTTCTAGTCACAGCAAAGTATTTTTCCTGTTATTGTGAAAAAACTTTATGACCCTTTAAGGAAATATGCTGCTTATCAGAAAAGAAACATCATGAACTTAAAGCCGGACTCTGAACTACGTATTCTGATGTGTCTTCATAGTCCTGATGATATCACTTCTGCAATTAATCTTCTTGATGCCTCAGGTCCAACCCATGATAGCCCTATGACTGTTACTATTCTTCACCTTATAAAGCTAATTGGTCGAGCTTCTCCAATCTTTATATCCCATAACATTCAAATCAAAAGTGACTTTGCTTCTTACCCTGATAATATCATAGTCTCATTTAATCAATACCAACAAAGGAAAATGGGAACTGTATCAGTAAACACATTTACAGCAGTTTCTCCACCAAAATTAATGCATGAAGATATATGCACACTTGCATTGGACAAACTTACATCCATTATAGTCCTTCCATTTCATCGAAATTGGTCCATTGATGGTAGTGCCGTTTCAGAAGATATATCTATTAGAGCCCTTAACTGTACGTAATATCCTGGAACGAGCTCCTTGCTCTATGGCAATCTTGGTTAACCGCGGCAATCTTAGACGGACAAAAAAATCACAGCATTCGCGGGTTGCTATCATTTTCTTAGGAGGAAATGATGATAGAGAAGCATTGGCATTTGCAAAACGCATGCCTAAAGGCTCTGACATCAACATGACAATTGTTCGACTCATCGCCAAAGAGGAGGACGAAGGTAGTATAGTAACTTGGGACCAAATCCTTGATTCTGAGCGTTGAAGGATCTTAAACCTAATGGTATTACAAGTCAGGATGTTAAATATATACAAGTAGGGGTGAAAGATGGACCTCAAACTGCATATTTGTTGAGAGAAATGGGTAGTCAGTATGATCTTATTATAGTTGGTAGACGCAATGACATAGAATGTGCACAAACAAGTGGACTTTCTCAATGGAGTGAATTTCCTGAATTGGGTGTTATAGGAGATCTACTGCTTCAAGTGATCTTAATGGCAAGGCTTCAATCTTAGTTGTACAGCAACAACAACAACAACAACAAACTTAGTCTTGAGTTAATTACTGTAAGGAAATTTGTAGTTTCTTCAACATTTTCAATGTAATGTGTTAGATTAATCATTATTGTCAAATTTAGGAATGAAAATCATTCCACAATACTTATGTTATGAATCCAGTGCATGCTTAAAAAATGAAATGTAAATACATACGCATGAAAAAATTTCATTGATAATCTGTATATTTCATCAAATTATTGAATTCATTCATTCATCAACATATAACAGGCTGTTCAATCAGCAGAAATAAAATGCATATCTAGACGAATTTTACATATGGTCATACAAATCACAATTACTGAAAGGATTTACGAGAATATACCTTTGAAAAAATAACAATTTTATTTTTATTTTATTTTAAAAACTCAATAGAACCAATTAAATTATAAATTTTCAATTAAAAAGAATATATCGCTTTGGGTGCAATTTAAGTTTTACTCAACACCTCTAATTAAGGGAGAATGGATCTCTGTCATCTCATCTCATTCCTCGGGGATAGTTTTACTTTAATTATCTTTTTGTGCAACTCATTTAAATTTGGATGTGCTCAAAAAATAATCAAAATTCTTCAAAAAAATTAAATTAAAAAATAAAATTCATAAGTCCAATAGTTGAAATGAACGCCTATATGCGTTTTTGGTTAATAACATATATGATCTTATAATAATCTTGTAATTATCGGACCCTCCCCCTAAAACTCAATGTAGGATTAAGAAGATGAAACTAAATAAAGATTCAGTTGTTTGATTGGCAGATGTAACCAAAGCAATAGAATAGTTCTTTGACTAACAAGACAACCAATAAAATGACAATCAATTTCAATGAATTTAATACGTCCGTAATAAATGTCATTACCATTTATTACGGGCAATTGGTATAATATTTCTAGCTAGTAGTTTAGATTCAACATCTGCAAGAGCACGATATTCGAATTTCATGCTAGATATGGCAAAATCTAGAATTCTGCTTTGGATGAGAATAAAACATAGTTATCTTTTGTATTGGAATAAGCTTGCCTTATTATTAACTGGGAAGAAGTTTAAATACAAAAAGAATTAACAACTTTAGTTTCATAAAGACACTTTAGGTTTTTTTTTTTTTTTTTTTTTTTTTTTTTTTCAAACGTTTAACTTTTATTTTAATAGCATAATATTCAATGAGAAATTAAATAAGGCCTTAAGGTTTTTTTTTTGTTTGTCAAGATGGCCCTGACTCCCTTGAGTTTAAAAAATTTTAAAAATTTACTCTATAAATTTCTAAAATTTTAAATTTTATCCCTTAATATAATATATCTTTAATTTTTGCCCCTGTTAACTTTAAGAAATTCTTTTCACCCCCTCAATCTTTGGTTAATCACTGAAAAGCCCTGGATTTTTTGAACTTTTTTCAAATTTGCTAATACTTTTAATTTTGTCAATCAATACCTTGTTCTTATTTGTTATTATCAATTATGACTTTCGTTCGAAGTCTAATGGGGTGCGATTGAGTGATCCAACTCCGAAAGTAATGAAACCTAATTGGCAAACCTTGAAATTGCTAACGGTGCGAGTTGCTCACCAAGTGCTCTTCAAAAATTCGTTAATTGTATAGTCATATGAAATTATTTCAAACTTGCTGTGGGATGAAAACGAGATTGTCTTAATAACGGAATCTTCCAATTTAGAGATTCTAATAATAAGGATGAATACCTAAAAAATTGCCATGTTGTTGTGAGCTGGCGTGTTGTGTGCCAACTACTGGCAAATAAGCAACAAACTAATGGACTATGGACTAAGGTTGTAATTGACAAGGAAAAAATAAGTCTGAGCGAGATAGTAACTGACAAAATTAAAAGCATTGACTAAATTTGTCAAAACATCAAAATTCAGGCGCTTTTTTTTTATGATTTAGCCTTGATCTTACTAGGCTCTGCCATTGTTATGAGTACAAAAAGGAATGAATCTATAATTCTTGTAAGGGTGGTATCCGATCTCGGGTGAGTTACTCAACAGATAATTGCAATTCGTATATGAATTTTTTACACTTCTTTGTTGCAGTTCTCTTTTATTTTCTTAGTTATGAAAGTAAATTGGATGAGAAGTAGTAGGGAAAGATATATGATGAGAAAATACAAATACTCATTTCTTTTATATATACATAGTATTATACATTACTAAGCAGCCTGGAAAAATAACAGTTACCACAACAGTGTTTTTCCTACTTAACCTTTTTAGTTTTCATTAATTATATTCCTGCCTAATAATTCTATTTAACCCTTTTATTATTCTTTAATTACATTCTTGCCGCAATAGTATCTTTCCCACTAAATTTTTTTATTATTCTCTAATTGCATTTCTGTCCAATATTATTTTCGCACATAATCCTTTTATTATTCTTTAATTACATTTTTGCTATAATTTAAATTTCGTTATCCATTTAAAATATATAACTAAGCCGCGGAGAAAAAGCATTGTTACCACAACAGTGTTTTTCCTATTTAATCCTTTTAGTTGTCGTATTACATTCCTGCCTAATAATATTTTTCTATTTAAATCTTTTATTATTCTTCAATTACATTCTTGCTACAATATTATCCTTCTCACTAAATTCTTTTATTATTCTTTAATTAAATTTCTGCTATAAGTTCAATTTTGTTATCCATTTAAAATATACTACTAAGCCGAGTGGGAAAAGCACTATTACCACAGCAATGTCTTTCCTACTTAACCCTTCTTGTTTTCGTTAATTACATTCTTGCCTAATAATATTTTTCTATTTAATCATTTTATTGTTCTTTAATTACATTATTGGCACAATAGTATCCTTCCCACTAAATTCTTTTATTATTCTTTAATTACATTTATACTATAAAATTTTGTTATCCGTTTAAAATTTATTAAATTAATTTTTTAATTTATATAAATAAAACTTAGTATGAATTTTCCATCACATGATTATAAATATTTTAAATAGTTAATCTTATAATATATATAATAGATGTACCAATCATTTATACATAAAAAATTATTAATGAGTAAGCTAATTTGATTTGTTTTCATAATTTTTTTACACCAAGCTAATCAATAAACCCATATACATATTACTATTAACATCTATGTAAGCTATATGATATATAAAAACAGAAAAGTTTATATTAAATTACATCCAAGTGTAAGTCTCTCAAATTGCCAAGTATAAAGAAAGTCGTTATTTAATACAATTGTAAGGAAACTGACTGATTAATTATAAAAAGGTAAGTTGTTTTACATTTTCAGATAATGTCTTTATCAAAATAATATTAATTACATCCCATCAAGATGTCATTAAATTAAATTAAAATTATATTAAAATAAATATAACTCAAAACGAGCAAATTGAATAATAATACTGCAATGAATTGACATCATCGGCCTTGTTGGTTTTTCTACTCCTATTATTCCTAATAAACTAAAAAAAAAAAGAAATTATTATCAGTAATAACGCGGGGAGAGAGAAGAAAAGCAAATCTATATCTATATAATATAGTACATAAAAGCAGAGAAGTTTATATTAAATGACAGATAAGTCTCTCAAATTGTAGTGTAATGAGAGTAGTTATTTAACACAATTATAAGTAAATCGGATGTTTTATATTTTCAAATAATATCTTTATCAAGATAATATTTATTAGTTACATCTCATCAAAATAATAGCATTAAATCAAATTAAAATTATATTAAAATACATATAACTCAAATCATGCAAATTGAATAATACTATTGCGATGAATACGCATCGTCGGCCTTGCTTGGCTCTACTACTTCTGTTATTCCTAATAAACTGAAAAAAGAAATTACCATCAGTAATAATACGGGGAGAGAGAAGAAAAGCAAATTTTAAAAAGAGAGAGTAGTTTGTCTTATATGGAAGCTAAGTGTAAATAGCACAATTTGCCTCTTGACAGTATTTAGATTATAGAATGAGAAATGTTAGAATTCTAAATTCAGAATTCTAAATTAAGTTGTTGGACTGAATTGAAAAAAAAAAAAAGACACAAAAACAAATTTAAAAAAAAAACACTTCATAATAAAAAAAAAAACATTTGATTTCTTATTTCAATATAATTAGTAAAATTCTCAGCTGAACTCACAATATGCAGCATAGAGCTAACCTCTTCCATTTCAATTTATTTATTGTAGTTTCCATTAAAACATCTCTCTTTCATGGGAAATAATTATAGAATATAGCAAAGACGAATGACTTATCAAGACTTTGAAATATGCTTTTATTTCTAACGAGGGTATTTTTGATAATTCACTAATAAAAAAAGACACAAAAATAAATTTAAAAAAACACTTCATTTTTTCTTGGTAACAAAAAAGAAAAAAAAAACTCCTTGGTTGATTAACTTGGTACATGAAGTAGTTTCATATACTAGGAGTTAGGTTGTACAGATACAAGACATGAGATATGAGAACACATGACATATGATAATTTTTAAAAAATTAGACATCCACACGCATATGACACACTACACCAAATAAGTATAATATATTAATATTTCAAATAAATAAACAATCATTTATAATAAATCATAAACATAAAATAAAAAATATTTAATTTTTTATTTCAATATAGTTATTTAAATTCTCAAAATTATCATCACTATTAAAAATATATTAATAGTGTGTGAGTGTAATTTTTTGATGCAGATTATATCATATATGGCTTTTTTACTATTGCATATCTTGGTGAAAGACTTCGCATGATACTTAAGAAGACACATCTTAGCATTATAACTTTTTCAGCCTATCTCAACGAGGTACAATTTCGTAATACATTTCACGAACATTTTATTATACGAATTTGTTATTTTTAAATAATGTTATAAAATATTATTTCATCTTTAATATTGTTTCGCCCATTACGCGGGTCTAATATTAGTTAATTACTATAAATATGTGCATTCATAATAACAGTTATTCATTAAATACTAACTATTAAATGTCGATAAATATTTTTTTTTTCAAGCAAATTAAAGATTAATGTTTTAAATTTATGTAAAACTCAACTAACACCATTTTTTCGAACAATATTTTTTTGTTAGTTTCATCAATAAAATAATAATATTTGACACCTTATTTTTAAGTTATAATTTCTATATAAATATAATTTTTTATAATTTTTTTATCTAACTTGATTGAAATTAAAATTTCAAAGATAAAAAAATTAATAAAAATTGGTCTTAATTTCATTTATATAAATTATTCATCCTCATTTGAGAAATATTGTACATATAGTATATTCACATTAAAAGACTTCTTTTTGCATAAATTCGTATTAAAAAGACTTTGTTGAAATAAAATATTAATCTTTATTCAAAATAATAAATTGTAAAATTATAATGAGTAAGTTAAATAAAGATAGTAGAGCACTACATGAAGATAGTAAGTTACAAAATAGTAAATTGAAAAATTAAAAGTGTTGCATGCAAAATAAGTATAACAACGAGATTAAAGTTTGCGTCACTTCATTCTTGTCATGGTCGCCTTCTTACATTTCGCCTTCCTTGAGCAGAAAGAATCGAATACAGACTATCATTCTTCCCTTATCTCCATAAGCTCTCACTTCTCCACAGCCTTACGCTTTCTTTGTGACCGCTCTTTTAACTGTAACTAAATATCAAAAGGCATGCCAAAATATTTCTCTCGGCATACATAAATAGACGAGCATATCATGTGTTTGATAAAATGATTCTGAGAGAATTTCATGTGGGTCATTTTTTTTTTTTTTTTTTTTTTTTTTGTCGTTCTCCTGTTTTTTCGTCATAACAAATTTACATCATTGTATGCTGCAATTATATTATTGTCTTACTTTATAATTATGGTATAAGAACATGTAACAGATGCCCCTAACAGTTTATCCATAACCTTGCAGTTGAAGCTTTAGATTCACATTTTATATTGAAATTTTATGGTTAGATCTTGGTTTTTGCTCAAAGCTGGAGAAAGTATGTGATTTACTGATTTTTTTTTTTTTTTTCTGTGCCATGGAGTCAGTACAAGTAGCAGTTTATATGTCTTCATATGTTGGTGCTTATTTATTTAATAAGTTATTGGCAACTTTGTGTGTACTGAGATAGAACTATATCACATTGGTAATGCTATATTCTATAGTTATGATCATGTCTGTACTTAACTATCATCAGGCAGCTGACTTACGGTTCATCTTACCAGGCTTGCTTGAACTCATAGATAGGTTGGGGCGAGGCATCTCCTTCTGGAAGCATTTTTCTGGTCTGTGCCTTTTACATGTTTGTCTTAGGTTTACAGAGATCCAAAGTGTTAAAACAAAGTTAATTAGCACATCAGAATGAGATTCCGAATCATTAAATCTATTATACAGCACCCTTTTACTGCATCTATCACTATACGATGGAAAACAACCTCAGCTCAATATGTAGCATCGAGAGCTAGAGAACCTACATTTGACAAACTAATGGAAAGTATAAAAACCTTGCCAAAAGTCATTGCCATTCAAGACCTCATTCTTGCAAACCCTACCAACAACCCACCATCGGTTTCCCTTGATTTCCTTTCTGGACTCTCCCAGAAGCTTCATCTCAATCGTGGTGCACCTCTTTCATTCGCAGATATCCACATGTCTTCCACATCTTCTACAACACGAGATTATCACAACCCTTTTGCAAATTGACTGATACTGCTCTCCAAATTTCCTGCCAAGAAGCAGAGGCTATTAATGCTTCCTTGCCAACTGTCATTGATTGATTGGTTCGGCTTTTATCAATATCCACACCCAAATCGTTGCCACTTCGTGCTATCTTCAAGTTTTGGAGGGAGCTAGCGCTTCCGGATGATTTTGAGGACTCTGTGATATCCCTAAACCCTCATCTTTTTAAACTGTGTGATGCCAATGAACCAAATACACATGTATTGAAACTAGTGGATGAAATTCCAAACAACCATTTTACTGCGGCAGTTGAGAATGGAGGGTGACTGAGTGTTGTAAGGAGGATTGCAGCGTTGATAGAACTGAAATCCAATTTAGTTTCAAGCATCAGTATCCTCCAGGAATGAGATTGAGCAAGGACTTCAGAGCTAAAGTCAAGGAATGGCAGAGATTGCCATATTTAGGGCCCTATGAGGAACTGGTAGAGAAGAAGAGATCCAAGGCAGGGTTGATGGGATTGGAGAAACGAGCAGTTGAAATTGTACATGAATTTTTGGGTTTGACAGTGGAGAAGATCAGCCATTTTAGGAAATGTTTTGGGATTGATTTGAACATAAGAGATTTGTTCTTGGATCATCCGGACATTTTTTATTTATCTACAAAAGGTAAGAGACATACTGTTTTTCTGAGGGAAGCATATGAGAAGGACCGCTTAATTGATCCTAATCCAGTATATGAAGTTCGGAGAAAGCTTCTTAATCTTTTTATTTTGGGTTGCCGAGGTTTGCTTGCTAGTAAATGAAAGCCTGGTGAGACCCAAAGCAATGAAGATTCTGGGTTACAAAGTGAGAACAGAGACTGAAGTTATGGATTGCTGTATTGTATGGATTGCACATTTTTACTATAGAGAATTAACGTATTAATTCTTTGCTTGGTATGCCTATGTCGCTTAGGCTTTTTACTGGAAAAATGTTGCAGTGTCAATCTCCACATAAGATGATTCTTTTTAGCTCAAAGGAAGATGGGAAGTTGTATAGCCACTCAATGAAGTTAAAGAAGCCAAGGCAGTACTTAGGCGTGCTCCAATACAGACAACATGCTTGGTTTATGCTGTTACAGATGCACGCTCCTCAACTTTATCTACCAAGCGAGGGGCAAACGAAAATCAGTTTCGAAGAGTTTGATTCATCTCAATCCTTTGTCAACATTGCCATTCATTCTGATCTATGATCGTGTATTGACATTGTAAGGAATTTAACTAGGAAAGCTTCTGGAATTACAACGCTTAATTGGAATTGGCATTTCTTCATCTGCCAGTCTATGGCATGCCATTGCAGCTCTAATAGAGATGAAGAGGTTTAGAGTTGGTTGACAATATGGAATAGTTGATATCATTTAAAAGGGTAGAACAGTGTCGATTCGATAGAGTGCTAAGCTCGGGCTTGACTCAATTGGCTTGAAACTCAACTTGAAGATCGAGTTTTAATTTTGATACTCAAGCTCAGGTTAACATAGATGTTTTAAACACTCAAATTCAACTTCACTATATTATTCTTAAAATCTCAAATCATATCTGAACGGTGGGTTGTAGCAACCATCTGCAACTGGAACCTGCAGTTTAAGGGCAGATTTCAGGTTAAAATTTGAAAATCTTAAATCAAAGAGACCATGTCTTGGAGGCAATGGCCCCCAGCACCCCTCCATCAGTGTCCACAGCCGATGTCCTCCTATTTTGATAAGGACGTAGAATCCTTCTATTTTGATGAATACATGTGACCATGTAATTCTTTTATTTTGATAAATGTATTAAAATATCTTTATAGTTTGACCCACAATATTCTTTTACAAAAAAAATATTTATATCCATAAATATAAATGATTTTAGGATAGTTTAGTTCTCTACAAATATAAGTTGTTTTTAGAATATCAAAAACTAATTAATAATATTTTCTCAATTTTATCTATCTATATTTATATTAAATGCAAATTATTTTTACAATTTTTAAAAGATAAGTTAGTCATTTTAATGATAATTTTATTATAACTTAGAAAAATTAATTGTTTTTTTTTTTAAAATGTATAGCAAATTTAAATGGCTTGGAATAACGTTGTGAACTACACAATAGGTGGTAACTCTACCCTTTGAATAACATTCATCAAAATAATAAATTTTATGGTGGAGAAAACTCAAATCCGAACCTCTTACTCCCCACACCTGATGATAGTCATTTTATTAGGTTTAATGAGTCAGAATAATATTATGCGTATACAACATGGAATAATTTTTCTTCTGACTCACCAAATTGCTAAAAATTTCTAGATGGAGAGATTTTGAATCTAAAACCTTTTAGTCTTTAGATTAGTTAGGAAATCAACCAAATCGCACTTTGTTGTTATTAAACTATGTAATTTTGATTTAGATCCATTATTCAAAATTATATCAAAATAAATAATTTTATTAATCCATACTAGACTAAAATTAAATTCAATATCAAGATAATTTTAAAATTCAATCACTTTGTCTGCCTTGCGGGCTAAAATAATTGAACGGATGTCAAATTTGCAAATTTAGTCTAAAAGGCTGAACCATTTGATATCCTCTGAAATTTGCAAGTCATATCTATTGCACCCTACAAGACTTTAATTCCTTGAGCGTCCCAATCTAACCTTTTTCTTAAAATTGCATCCTATGTACAATCTGGTCAAAATTAGATAATAAAAAAAATAATATTTGTGGGCCCCAAGAAATTGAGTTAGCACAAAACTCACCGTTTTATTTGGCTTGTGTCGTCCTTCGTCTCTTGCTTGTCAATCTTCCTTCTCACTCTCTCTCTATCATCGATCCCAGTGAAATCCATGGAAGTCTCTCATATCCCTATTTTGCTCTCTTTTTATGTTTTCAAAATTGGCTTGTGAAAGATTTGAGGTTTTCTCAATATACTGTTTACCCTATTTGATCCTTTGAAGCAACGTCTGATATGAACTTCTTTCTTCCTATCATTCTATGTCTAAATTCAGTTGCACAAAATTGAGGATAGTTCTCACCTAAAATCTCTCTCTACTCTATCTATCTGCTTTCTCTAACCATCAAAATATCAAAATCGATCCATCAACGAAGGCCCATATCAAGGGTATGTGAAGTGTAATCTGAGTTTTTAGTGGAAATTCACAGTTCAAAAAAAAAAAAAAAACTTATTTCACAGTTCAATAAGTAAAAATTATAAGAGGGAAATTCTTCTCGTACAACAATGCGTAAGGAGGAAATACATAATTGGGAAAAGAAATACGTACGTACTACAACCTAGTACGTATTTCATGTCTAATTTTTTTTTAAATTTATTTTTGAAAATGACACGTCTTTTTATTCCTCTCTGGGAGGAACAATAACAGAGTTCTTCTGAATATTGGATTTGAAGAGTTTTTCCAAGTCTGGTGTGATACCAAGAGAAATTTGTGAAACTATAGGAGAAAGAGCATTCCACACTGATATTTTTGCGGCTAACGCTTCAACAACAGGCCTACACAAAATATATAATCAAAAGACATTAATTAATCAAACTTACAATAAGAATACTATATATATAATTAAACACTTCATATCTTAATTATAAGTGATTAACTTTATAAATTGCGTTAGAGCATTGTGTGCATATATAATAATTAATTTTGTGTCTTTACAACAAAATTATTCTTTTTTTTAAAGAGCATCTGATTCAGTTGATTCATGCAGTTAATAATTTATTCATATCTAACGACTAGATTATGTATGTTTGGTAAGCGTTTTAATGAGCCACTAATAATTGATAGAAGTTTCAATCAACAGCTAATTCCATTTAGTTTCTAATTCATTCAGCATTTTGGAAGTTTTTATTATAAGTTCATAGTTGATTTGTATTTATATTTTATTTGGACTTTATTAATCTTGTAAAAATAATTACTAATAAAATTATTTTTTAAAATTAATATTTTTTGATTATTTTGTTTAAAATTATTTAAAAAACTAATAATTTCTATTACTTATATAAATAATTATACTGTTCAATGGTTAATTTGCATTTTAACACCAACCGCTACTAAAATTTTACTAAATACCAACATTCATTATGTAACCAAAGATGCAATAAGTATTTCAAATCTACTGACCTAATCAACCAAAAAATAAGTATTTAAAATAAAAAAAACATAATTAATCAAAAAAAATATAATTAATTACCATGTGGAATTGGTGATAGAGATAATAACCTCCATTCCTTCATTGCCAGCAACCGCAGCAACAGTAAAAAACTTTGGCACCAAAAACAATTGACCATCCTCTATTTTAGTATCCAAAACTCTTTTCCCATTAATCCCCACAATTTGCAGGTTTCCACTTCCTTTAACAACATATATCAATCTATTTGTTCCATCAGCAGTGTATGTGGGTGAGTACATAGCATTAGCTTCCAATTTCACATGGCTAACACTTAATCCAACTTTTCCAAGAAATGGGAATTTCTCAGGTGTAAAAATCTTAAGACTACCTCCCTTTTCTACCTCAAGATCAGGTTTTGCACTATCAATATTGTAAACCATGTTTTCTGGAAATTCCAAATGATCAGGGTGAGGGATCTTAATTCCTTGTTCAATAGTAACAATCAAAACCCCATTTTGGCTTTTTGCAAGTTTACATGCTTCTTGTTCGTTCATATTGTAAGCTTGACTAGTAAATTCTGATGAGAAACCTCCTATAACACCTAGACCTCCAGACAAAAGGAAATAGGTGAATTCTCCAGCTGTGTAAGATTTCGAAGTTTCTCCTAAGAAAACTATAACAAGATTTGAATCTCCATTGTTGTACCACCATGAAGCAGATCCTAAAGGCACGGATATTAGATCCCCTTTGTTAAGCTTTAACACCACCTCTTTTGATGAGTTAGGGAGCACCATTCCCACAATTCCATCAGTACCTGTCAGAATAAGGAGATACTGGTCCTAAGGATTTCAGCTCTTTTATGTTTTGTATATACACTTTAAGTGAAAAGCACTTGCCTTGAAGAACATAGCCAATTTTAGAGCAGTCTGCATAATGGGGAAGACCAAATCCGCGAGGTTGAAGAAGAAGCTTTCCTGCCCCAACCTTTGCATCAGCTAATTCAGAAGCTGACCAAGATTTGTAAGAGCCACCCTCTCCATCATATAATGTCTTTTGGGGAAATTTTGGTGATAAGTCCAAATCCATTCTTGATTATCAATTTACATAATTAAAATATTAATTATGTAAAATATCCAACTGTTAATTAGCAGTGAGTGATTATGAGGTAGTGTTCTGGTTGATCTTCTCACTTAATTTATATGAGGAATGGAAGATCTCGAGTTTTAATCCTCTCGACTACAGTTGTTATCAGTAATGTAGTAAGTCAAAGAGATGATTACTCCTTATTGTAAAGTACTAAGAGCTATAGCTATAGTAAGTATTTTTATGGAGCAATAGAGTAATAAACTTTATATTAAAAAAATATTTTTTATAACCCAAGACACTTAGTAGTTGTTATGCACTAAATCCCTTGTTGCCATAATTTGTGGAGCCAGCGTCTTGGAAAAACTTAATATAATTGTTTCAGTAAAAACAGTTATTCAATAAAAATAGTTCATTAAAACAGTAAACGGTACGATAAATTGTTTGAACAGAATACAGTAAACAGTAGATGGTATGCTAAAGTAAAAAAAAAATTAAGAATTTCGGATTTAATATTTATTCAAAATGACATCATTTAAAGGATTTTTTCGAAAAGAAAAATCCACCTTTAATATAGTAAATTGATCAACTCAGTAAACAGTAAATCCACAGGTAAATTAATAATTGGATAAATTTTTAATTTAGGAAATACATAAATCGGTCAGTAAATGATGAGTACTTATTCAATAAATAGTTAACTGTAAGAACGGAATGTCTACTCCTAATTTAAATACCAAATCATAAAATGGGTATATAAAGGTGGAAAAATAACTAGTTAATTGGTGTATATTAACCTTTCAACCTTAGTCGGCTCAGATCCAACTAAATCTGAATTGCACAAATTTCACTTCATGGGTTCTAACATTTGAAACCATAATTTATATATTTTCAAGCATGGTATTAAACTTTTTTTGCGGTCTACTTTAATTGAAATTAGAATTTTTTTTTTTTTTAATAATACGAGTATAGTTGAAACAAGAAATGAAAAAAAAAAAATCATTCAATAGATATCAGTATAACTAATAAATAATATTAGAAAAGTTTTCAGAATTAATAGATTACAAGTTAAAATATTTTGTTAGAGTTTAACTTGAGATAGAAAGAAAAGAAGCATACCTTAATTACAAAGGCAAAAGTGAGACAACGGATTGGAAATTTGTTAAGGAATACTGATGAAAGGAAGAGAGTGTATGATTTATGATAATGAGAAATGGAAGTCAGAGTCTCTACTTATAGAGATCAAATAATGCAGGTTCAGCACATTTTCCATGAGGTAGAAGAGCATTTTGTTGTGCGGTGCCCACTCAGTGGGACCCACATTTGAAATAATTAAAAAAGAAAAAAAACGTGGTAGGTCCCTCCGACATGTAGGACCCATACACAGTTGAAAAAGGAAGAAGAAAATTAAAAAAGAACAAAATTTTCTTCGGTCGGTGATCTATTTTTCGGTGGACGCGTTATAAATAGGAGATGGCGCTGGAGCTTCAACACACAACAAGCCGAGCGAAAGAAAGGAAAAAAAAATTATTTAGAGAGTTGATCAGTTTTAGAAAGGGTTCTAACACGAAGGTAGAGAAAATAGTGAAGATAATTTGGGGTATTTTTGGAAAATATTTTTGCGCGTCACTATTTTTGTATTACTCACTGTGTAAGCCTATTAATTTTAATAGTAGAAGAAATATTCGGTTTTTGTCCCGTGGATGTAGCCCTAAACAGTTAAAAGGTGAACCGCGTAAATATCTGTGTGTCATATTTCTATTTTTCGCTGTGTTATTATTCTCGTAATTTTATTGCCGGGGCCCTAACAAGTGGTATCAGAGCCGAAAGTTCCAACAGATCCAGCCAAGCAGATAGCAGTACCGGATCCGTGGATATATTTTGAAAATAAATATACCACGACGATGAGAAAATTACAACGAGTCCATTGATGCAGTCCGTTCAAAAAGACGTTGCAGAATCGACCTAGTGATGAATAGTAAAATAGTAACTCAAAGTTGATGGCGAACAGTATTATTGGCTGCTGAGTCCATTTCAAGTAAGCCAGCATTATTCACGCAGAGTACTATTCACATGTATAGTTACTATTCACGCATACAAGTACTATTTACTTATATTGTTACTATTCGCGCATACGGTCACTACTCACGTATACGATTGTTGGTGATAATATTCTGCACAAGTCAAAAATGGACAATAGAACAACAGGCACAATAGTTAGACTCAACTCATCAAAATATACAGTATGAAAGATATTAATGGAAGATCTTCTATGCTGCAAAGATCTCTTTGAAAGAATTGAGTTGAAAGGAGTCAGACCAACTTCAATAAATGAGACTAATTGGAAATCGATTAACAGAAAAGCAGTCGCAACTATTAGGCAGTCTGTTGAAATGAGCGTCATAAATCATATCGCTCATGAGAAAGATGCCTATTCAATTTGGAAGAAATTGGAGGACATATACGAGCGGAAGAATGCCCAGAACAAAGCTTTTTTAATTAAAAAGCTTGTAAATCTAAAGTACAGAGATGGCGAAAGTGCTTCAGATCACTTGGGCAAATTTCAAGAAATATTGAACCAACTGACGACGTCAAAAATAGTGTTTAACGACCAGGTGCAGGCACTATTCTTATTGAGTTTCTTACCGAACAGTTGGGAGACGCTGATTGCTACGCTCAGTAATGTGTCAGAAGGGAATCTAACCTTAACCACAGTTAAGGAAAGTATTCTGAATGAAGATACCAGACGTAAGGAGACTGGTACGATTAGCAACTCAGATGCACTCGTTACAGTTACAGAAAGGAGGGGGAAAAGCAAAACCAGATACCCCCAAAATCCAAATAAACGTGACAATTCATGGAGAAGATCCAAGTCAAGAAAAGGTGTCACTTGTTATCATTGTGGCAAGCCCGGTCACATCCAAAGGCACTATAGAAAGTGGAAGAAGGAACAAGCCAAAGAAAATGATGAGGAAAAAGACGATACGAAGGTAGCTTCAGTAGCTATTGATGTTGACACACTTGGTGATGGTAGTGCGCTGATTTCTCATGCTAGTCTCAGTGAGTGTTCCACAAGTCAACAATCTCTTTGGATTATTGACTCTGCATGTTCTTATCATATTTCTTCAAAAAAGGAATATTTTTCATCACTTACCCTCGGAGATTACGGCCATGTCAAGACTTTGAATGGCACGTATGTGAAAAATTGCAACATTGGAACAATATGCGTCAAAACCAATGCTGGTTACGATCTCTGGTTGAAAGATGTGAGATACACTCCTACGGCATACTTCAATATGATCTCAGTTCATTGTCTTGATGAATTGGGTTATGCAAATCTGTTTGTCAACAGAACTTAGAAGCTTTCCAAAGGTAACTGGGTATTCGGTAGAGGAAGAAAGTTCAACACCCTCTACTACACCCAGGCCAAAGTTTGCACGGGAGTAGTGAATGCAGTTGAAGATTCATCTGCTGAGTTGTGGCACCAACGACTTGGTCATTTGAGTGAGAAAGGAATAGAGACTCTCACCAAGAAGAAAATGTTATCTTTGAAAGGTTTGTCTTTAAAAATATGCACTGATTGTTTGTCTGGTAAACAACATAGAGTTTCCTTTCATAGATCCCCTTCTCCTTCTAGAAAACCTGGTATTCTAGAATTGGTACACACTGATGTTTGCTCAATGGGTAACAAATCCTTGAGTGGTTGCTCTTATTACGTCAGCTTTATTGATGACCATTCTAGAAAGGTGTGGGCTTTACCAATTAAGTCAAAAGACCAGGTGCTGGATATGTTTAAAGTCTTTCATGTCAGTGTTGAAAGACAAACGGGAAGAAAGTTGAAATGTGTTAGAGCTGATAATGGTGGTGAGTACAGAGGACCATTTGAGAAGTATTGCTCAGAACACGGCATCAGACTTCAGAAGACAGTTCCGAAAACTCCACAACAGAATAGAGTTGCAAAGAGAGTGAACAGGACCATTGTTGAAAGGGTTAGATGTATGCTCTCTCATGCCAAACTTCCAAAAACCTTTTGGGCTGATGCAATGAATACTGCAGTTTACTTGATCAACCTTTCACCTTCAAACCTCCCTCAACGGAGATGTACCAGAAAAGGTGTGGTCAGGGAAAAATATTTCTTACGATCATCTTAGAATATTTGGCTGTAGAGCTTTTGTTCATATTCCAAAAGATGAAAGATCCAAGCTTGATTCGAAGTCAAAATAGTGTATCTTCTTGAGTTATGGAAATGAAGATTTTGGGTACAGATTATGGGATCCAGTTGAAAAGAAGCTCATCAGAAGTAGAGATGTCGTATTCCTAGAAGACCAAACCATTGAAGACTTTGAGAAAAATGAAAAGCCAAAGTCTATCAATGAGTTTCCTGTTAGTCTTGATGCAGAACCTCGTGTAGAACCACAAAATGATGAAGAAGACGATGGTGAACCAGTTCACAATGATGCTGAACCAGGTCCTACAGAAAACTGCCTCAATTGAGAAGATCTGCAAGAGGCAGGATACCTTCCCAGAGATATTCTCCTAATGAGTATGACTTGTTGACTCAAGGGGGAGAACCATACCAGGAGGCAATGGAAGATTGTAAAAAGAATGAGTGGTGGAAAGCCATGCAAGATGAAATGGAGTCCTTGCATGAGAATCAGACTTATGAGTTGGTGAAACTGCCTCAAGGTAAGAAGGCACTGAAAAATAAATGGGTGTTCAGGTTGAAGACTGAACAGAAAAACTCACAGCTGAGGTACAAGGCAAGACTGGTTGTGAAGGGTTTCGGTCAGAAGAAAGGAGTTGACTTTGAAGAAATTTTCTCACCCATAGTCAAGATGTCTTCTATCAGAGTTGTGCTCGGTTTGGCAGCTAGCCTGAATTTTGAGATCGAGCAACTTGATGTAAAGACTGCTTTCCTCCATAGTGACTTAGAGGAGGAAATTTATATGGAGCAGCCAGAAGGGTTCAGAGTCAAAGGCAAAGAACACTTGGTGTGTAAATTGCAAAAAAGCTTGTATGGCCTCAAACAAGCTCCCAAACAATGGTACAAAAAAGTTTGACTCTTTCGTGGTAAATCACGGGTATGAGAAAACTACTTCTGATCATTGTGTATTTGTGAAAAAGTTCATAGAAGGCGACTTTATTATTCTCTTATTATATATGGATGATATGCTTATTGTGGGCCAAGATGCTAAGAAAATTGAGAGCTTGAAAAAGGAGCTTGGAAATCCTTTGCCATGAAGGATTTGGGATCGGCAAAACAGATTCTCGGAATGAACATCTCCAAAGACAGGAAAAAGAGAAAGTTGTGGCTGTCTTAAGAGAAGTACATCGAGAAAGTTCTCAGTAGATTCAATATGAGCAATGCGAAACCAGTTTGTATTCCACTTGCAGGTCATTTCAAATTAAGTCTCAGTCAATGCCCTTCAAGTGAGAAAGAAAAAGAAGAACTGAAGAAGATTCCTTATGCATCCGCCGTTGGCAACTTGATGTACGCCATGGTATGCACAAGATCGGATATTGCTCATGCTATTGGTGTTGTTAGCCCATTTCTTTCAAATCCAGGTAAAGAACACTGAAATGCAGTGAAGTGGATTCTCAGGTATCTTAAGGGCACTTCCAAAATCTGCTTATGATTTGGTGATAATATGTAACACCCGCCACCCAGTCCCGAGAGACCCGACGGCGGATGCCACATTTGGTGCCGGAGACACCGTCTTAACTTAACATATAAATCATAAAACTAAAATTATGAATTAGAAGTAACTGAGTATTCACAAGTTTAGCGAGTAAATTTTTTTTTTATTTTTATAATAGCGATTTCATTTCATTTTCCTTGCATTTTTTTTTATATACATTGGGAAAATTCCTACAGAAATATTGTAAGAATATCCCTTTAAAAACTGAGCTCGCCAAACATGTGAATACAAACTACTCCCAATTAAACTCTAAACTTCCAACATCTCCAAATAATCTTTATAATATAACAACACTTTTATATTTTCATAATTGAATAAATCCTCAATAGTATTTTAAATCCATCAATTAATTGCATTCATTATATCTATCAAGTCTTAATGAACTAATCATATCAACTGACTTCAAATATTTCATATTCAATCATTTAATAAATCTTATTCTTCTCTCCAAATATACATCAAAATACTTTATAATTACATACTTCAATTATATTTCAAATAACATAATATCTGGAAATGTAACAATTATACATGCCATAATTTTTCATTATATAAATCTCAATCGACTACTCCCAAATTAGTCACTTCTGCTTTGATACTATTCTTCTAATCTTCAAGTAGCAACAACATCTTCAACCTACGCGTGATAAAAATCGACGCGCTGAGTATAAAACTCAGTGGTGCTCATAATTCACATACTTACCAAGTTGCGATAGCAACTTACTTTAAAACAAATTTCATAAAATTATTTACAATCATAAATGCATTAAAATTCAACATACATTTCCATTTATAGCAAAACAAATAGCACATATACTAGTAATTAATAACATAAAGAATTTAATTCTTTATACCATAAATCCTTTACTTAAGACATTTTATCATCATAAATACTTTGGTTCCTTCAAATAAACTTATAATTATTAACATAAATAATTTAATTCTTTCAAATCATAAATTCATTACTTAAACATTATACCAATACATATACTCTTTATTTTTAATACTATGTATCGAAATATCATGCTTTGAAAATTCATTTGATAACATAATCAGTAATTTCCAAAGTAATGTTTACTAAAATAATATGATCTCATTCGTTTAATTGTATTACAGATATTTTCCATAGGGCTCGCATACACTTAGGAGAAAGAGAAGCAGATAAGTTTTCAGAACAGATTCAGAATGGCCTTAGGTTGCCAACAGATTCAGAACATATAGAGCGCGTCCGCCCTAACAGAACAGAAGACACCCACGTGTCTAGCATATGATCATAGTTTCTTATCAGAATGGCATCAAATGTCGAGCATGCTCATTAGACAGAATAAAAATCAAATCACGCATCAAATTCACACTAAGTATATTAGAGCCCGAAATCCTTATTTTAATTCTTACTTCATATCACTTATCAGAAAACTTGTCTTATTCGTTAGTCTTCCTAAATTCATAATGTAAGCTTACTTTAGAATCATACTTAAACATAATTACTTAACATAGACAATTTCTTATCATATGAAATCATGCATGTAAGCTTACTTTAGAACTTAAGTAACTCATATACTTAAACAAAATTACTTAATATAGGAAATTTATCATAAATCCCTTTTCTTTTAAAACTTTCTTAAAGTCATAATGAAATTTATCATAAGAAATTTCTTATCATATAAAATCATATTTTCTTTATTCAAAATTCAAAGCACATACACCTTAAATACCCATTTCTTTGTTAAAACTCTAAACATATAAAAGTTATCAAATAATCATATTTATATCATATATATAAAATAATTAAGTAAGCTTTACTACACTAAGGTGGTACCAAGGGGAGGAATTTTCTTCTCCAATTAAGCATGCTAACACAACTCTTATGCACAAAAGTATCAATTTCAACCCTCATCATGCATTATCTAAATCAATTTCACACCTTTCCAATTTATATCCATTTAAACATATCCACAACAACACTTTTCAAACTTATGTCTTATTTTTGTCAAATAAATCTTAAAGGATACACAGAATGAAGAGAACTTCATCACACATAATTCATACCTTCATTTATCCAAATAAACCTATGATTCATGACATAGAAAATTTCCAGCATTAATATAATCTTGACCTTTGCTGACTTAAGTTCTGTGTCTCCAAATTGAGTGATGTTTGATTCATTAGAAAGCTAAGACAAAATACTACAAATGTTATGAAGGGACCACAGCCCAGATCAATCTTTAAGATGGCAAACAAAAGCTAGGAACACAGACCAACAGTCTAGACCTGATTCAGCCGAACTAATTTCAATGTTTATCAAATTCCTACTTATCCAAACACTCAAATCAAACCAATCCAAAACCAGAGAAGTCTCAAGACATAGGGAAACAACTGTTATGAAGAACTCAGAACATAATATTACCATTATAGTGGTCAAAATGGGCACTCAATTCAGTAATGCATGTGGCCCGTCATAACAGAGTTAGTTTAGGTGTTTTAGCCATAAGTTGAGCTATATATATCCAAATTGGACACAAGAGGATGGGTTGGAAAGCTAAGAAGTAGACCTAAAACTTTCATGAAGGACTCAGACACCAATGGAAAATCAAAAGGATCGAAAAACAGTCCTTAATCACACCCAATAACACTTTGTCCTAATTTCAGCTTACTTAAATCATAAACAAGGTAGAGATTTCTACCACATACTCAATACTCATCAAATATCATCTTAAGATCACAAATCCTCAAAGAATAACAAGAAAACTTAAGGCCTTATTCATCAATAGGTTCTGCCACTCTTGGAGGATGAAGAAGAAAATGTTTTCCTCATCAATTCAACATATAAGCATGCTTAGAAATCTCCCAAGAACACATGTATACCACCAAAATTCAATAATCAAATTATTTCATATAAAATTTCCAATTTTCACAAAATAGTATAAACTTCACAAAATCAAAAATTTAAACAAGGTAAGAGGATTTATGAACACTTACCTTAAACATAAGCTCTAACAAGCTTAAATAAGACTCTTGATGCCTTAGTTTTCCCTTGCCTTTGGTAGGAAGTTATCCACCCTTTGTCCTCCAAATTACTTGAAATTATTCACCAAATATCATTTCTCAAGCTTTAATCTCAAAGATTGATTAATTAGATCAAGTTGAATGGTGTCAAATTGGTGGATTTAGTGAGTATAAGTGAAGAAAACAAAGAGAAGAGAAAGAGAGACTCAAGTTAAAATGGAGGAGAAGAAGAAAGAAGTTCACGTTAGCTGGATAGGAAGAGGAAGAAAACATGTTGCTCAAATAATGGAGTTGACTAAAGGGTAATTTGGTCCTTTCACCAAAATTGGATGGCTAGGATTTAGCAATGTAATTCAATCTAATGGCTACAAATATTCTCCAAATTAAATTCCTTCAAAATATTATTTATCTCCATACAAATTCTTAAATTTAATCCTTAAAAATAATTCCTCTAATTTCCTTAATTAATATAACACCATCTCAAATTTACTCCATAAAAATAATTTCTCTAATTTCTTTAATTAATATAACAACATAATTCACTATTCACTAATTCTCTAATTTCTCCAAAAAATATTCATTACTTACTTTCTACCCATAAAAATAATGTATACATACTCCAACAATATTAAAGAAAATATTAAACATACATAGTAATTTTTCCGGACAAAAATAATATTTATTCTCGGACCGATGATACTATTCACAGACCGGTAACTTACTATTTCAGACACAGAAAAAATGGGGCGTTACATAATAGACCTATGTTAGATGGTTACACAGATGCAGATATGGATGATGATGTTGATTCGTGCAAATCAACTTCTGCATATCTGATGACCTTTGCAGGAGCAGCAGTTTCTTGGCAACCAAAATTACAAAAATGCGTTGCACTCTCATCCACTGAGGCAAAATATATCGCCATTACAGAAGCTAGCAAAGAACTCTTGTGGATGAAGAGATTCCTACAAGAATTGGGAATAGAACAAGAGAAGTACATTCTGCTATGTGATAGTTAAAGCGCGATACATCTCAGCAAGAATTCGACCTTTCATTCAAGGTCAAAGCACATTGATGTGAGGTATCATTAGATACGTGATGCGCTGGAGATGAAGTTATTTCAGATTGAAAAGATTCGTACTGATAATAATGGCGCTGATATGATGACTAAAGCTTTACCTACGAAGAAGCTTGTCACTTGCAGAAAGATAGCCGGTATGGCTAACGTCCCCACTTGAGTGTGCAGGGAGAGATTTGTTGTGGCGATGCCCACTCAATGGGACCCACATTTGAAATAAATAAAAAAAGAAAAAAAAACATGGTAGGTCCCTCCGACATATGGGACCCACACACAGTTGAAAAAGGAAAAAGAAAATTGGAGAAAGAAGAAAGTTTTCTTCGGTAGGTGATCTACTTTTCGGTGGACACGTGATTAACGCGTCCACCTCTCCTATAAATAGGAGATGGCGCTGGAGCTTCAACACACAACAAGCTGAGCGAAAGAAAGGAAAAAAAAAATTATTTAGAGAGTTGTTCAGTTTTAGAAAGGGTTTTAAAACTAGGGTAGAGGAAATAGTGAAGATAATTTGGGGTGTTTTTGGGAAACATTTTTTAGCGCCACTATTTTTGTATTACTCTCTTTGTAAGCTTACTAATTTTAATAGTAGAAGAAATATTCAGTTTTTGTCCCGTGGACGTTGCCCTAAACAGTTAAAGGGTGAACCCGTAAATATCTGTGTGTCATATTTTTATTTTTCGCTGTGTTATTATTCTCGTAATTTTATTGCCGGAGCCCTAACACATTTAATGCTCGGTTCTGATCCAAATCGAAATGGAGAGAAAATAGATAATAGAAATAGAACCAAACAGCAGACCAATCAAACTGGTTCGATTAGTTTTAAGTATTTTGGGCAAAAAAAAAGTTCAGTTAGCCACTGTGTTCGATTGCTTCTATTAAAACTGCATCTAGTTAAACCAATTGATCGATTCGGATCAGTTTTCTAGTTACCTACAAATTTATGCTCACCTTAAGTTTTTTACATGATCGATTTTGTGAATCACATCATTATATTTAGAAATATTTTTTCAAAATTCAACGTATGATTTTGAAAAAAAAAAGTCACAAATATAAATAAATTGAATTTTATGAATTAATCTAAATATAAAAAAGTCACAAATATAAATAAATTGAATTTTATAAATTAATCTATATATATATATATAGAAAAAATAGTCAATTGACCGCTCTTTTTATTAAATGAATCCACTGTTAGATATATTAGTTTTTTTATAACATATTTATGTTGGGACTCTCTCCGTATATCATCTTCTACAAAAATTAATATTATTCCAAGAACAATGAATGATTCTCAATTTAATTTGAAAAAAACATTTGCGATAAAAATTAACACAAGCGTACAAAGCCCACTATTTGACAAATGATGTGCAATATACCCACTAAATTCAAAACATCTTTAATTTGAAAAGACAAAAAAGCCCACTATTTGACAAATGATGTGCAATATACCCACTAAATTCGAAACATCTTTAATTTGAAAAGACAAAAAAGCCCACTATTTGACAAATGACGTGCAATATACCCACTAAATTCAAAACATCCTTAATGTGAAAAGACAAAAAAAGCTAAAAGAAGGTAACTTACTAGATTTTATATATCTACCTATAACGTATGATTTATAGTAATGAGAATGAAGATAAAACATTTGTACCGTCAAAAAAAACAAAAAAAAAAAAAAAGGTATGGTTAATTTTAATAACGATAAATTGCATTATTTTCAATCGGCTAAAAAATAAATTTAAATAATTATCATTTTTAATTAAAATGAATATCAAAGTAACCGAAACGATTCAAGTAGATTTAAGTATTTCAAAAAAAAAAAATTCAGTTAGCCATTATATGCAACTGTAACCAAATATTTCTACTAAAATTGAATCATGATTGGCTTTCTAGTTAATTATGACTTATGCTCACCTTACATTTTTCATATGTTTGAATTTATGAATAATATAAATCAACTATTTGATTTATGATTGGCTTTTTAGTTAATTATGACTTATACTCACCCTACATTTTTCATATGTTCGAATTTATGAATAATATCATTGACCAAGGTAGGCCCACTAGACTTGAAAATGATTTTCAATTTGAAAGAAAATATTTTTTATATATTCGGTCTAAAAGTGGATTGGGTTTATTGGGTGTGAGTCTATCAAAAGTGTTTTGGATAAAGGTGGATTAATAGGTTGAGGGTCTATTAGTCTGAGAAGAAAGGATCAAAATAAAAAGATATAAGAGGAAGAAAACAACTTAGTGAGAGAGACATGACATAAATTAAAAAAAAAAAAAATGAAGCAATTGGAAAAGAAATGAAGGGGAGAGATATAAAAGAAAAGGGGATGAGAAATAGAGTAAATGTTTTGGAACAACCTATGCGAATCCCACATCGATTAAGCATAAGATAAAAGTAATGTACATAAGAGGTATAACCCTCAAACTAGCAAGACACGTTTTGAAAGGAGGTTCTAGCCATTTACAAATTCATGCAGGTTGGGACCAAAGCGGACTATATCTTGTTAGGCTTAGGATGC
Organism: Jatropha curcas; assembly: GCF_041381405.1. Classification (NCBI taxonomy): domain Eukaryota; kingdom Viridiplantae; phylum Streptophyta; class Magnoliopsida; order Malpighiales; family Euphorbiaceae; genus Jatropha; species Jatropha curcas. The sequence goes on from NC_143159.1 coordinate 23,256,703, forward strand.
CACAAAGACTTGTCCCTCTAGCAGGTGGTAGGGCAAACCTCAACGAGGGCGCTGAGTTCCTAAGGAGGGTGGACGTGACACCCTAGGTGCACAGGTGGAAGTAATGTACATGTTAAGCCCTCAAAATTTGAGGTGTAGTAGGTTGTGAATTATCCCGTCCTTGGGGTAAATTTGGAGTATATATACTGGATTTGGAGCAGTTATGTTAGGGATAAGGATTATAACTCCTATATTACTTGTTAATTTGAGTTTATTTAGGAGTCTAATATTATTATTTTAATATATTTTATTATTACATGTTAATAATAGTTCCCCCTTAATTTATTTGATCATTATATGTCCAAATGTAATGCTTATGTCTTTTTATTGTCTGTTATTATTATTATTATTATTATTATTATTATTATTATTATTAGGTTTTTATTGTGTTGTTTTATTAAGGCTTTTATTTCAACGAGAACGAGGCGTTGGTCTTAGAGGGGAGGCACCCGAAGAGTCGCTTCATTTAATGAGGGGACTCTTTAGTGCCTTGCCTGGCCTATATAAGGCCTCTATCTCTCTTCATTTGTTTCACTTTCCATTTTTCAACCACCAGAGCGTCACTCTCTGGAACTCCTTCTCTCTCTAACTTTCAAGTAAGTTTTTTATATCTTCTTCCTTCCTTTTCTTCATTAGCTAGGATCATGAGTTCCTCTGGGGACGATGATGTTCAAGTATTACATGATCAATCCAGATATGAGAAATTCAAGGATACAGACTCAGGGGTAGGCGAGGTTAAAGGTAAAAAGGAGAACGTTAGGACTGCTAACGCTCCCTCTGATATTAATGAGGGCGAGCTATTAGATATATGTTTTATGTACAGTATTGCACCAGAGTATAAATTTATCAGGCCTTCAGGAAACATGAGGGTTATTGAGCCATTGGATGAAGACTCTATTATGATGTATGAAGAAAGTTTCTAATCCGGGGTTCCTTTTGTCTAAACCTTTAAGATCATCCTTTAATGAATATAGTATCACCATTAGTGAACTGCACCCCAATGGCTTGAGGTTCTTATATGCCATAGATGCCCTAGCTCGCCAAGATGGATACACTTTAACAGCTCGGGCAGTTCGGGGGCTTTATCACTTCTCTGTTCGCCCTAACGAAGATCATTGTTTCCTTCAGACGAAGAAAGATTGCAATGTATTTTCTAAGAATTCTAAGATTGCATTCCTAAAGAACTGGAAATCTAAATTTTTTATTGTTAAACAGTCAGGAGGGTTCAGAGTGTCGAACCGGTAGTATAATGATCCCATTTGCCATTTGCCTGCCTCGCCCACCCACTATGATCGTATTTGTGTGGAATTAATAAAGGCTAAGGGACTAGCTGCTGTTAACCTAAGGCAGGTCATAGCCGTGGGTTATCCAGTATGTTCTCCTAGTGGACCTATGAGGCCGAACCCTTCCCCCACTGGTAAATTTTGTCCTTAGTTGTACTACCTTTTAATCCTTTACACTGACATTTCTTAATATTTCTTTCTTACCTTTGTGTTTGCATGGTCTTTAAGAAGACAAAGAGTTCCAAGATGGCCAAGGTGGCCGAGGTAATGAAAATATGGGTTGCAGTTGATAGTTCGAGGAAAGAAGCTCCTCCAAAGGTGCTAGATCCTCAACCAACTGAGACTGAAGCTGTTTTGGGGGTTCCTATTTCGAGCTTGCCCATTTGAGCCCTACAACTGAGCCTCGTGGGAACAAGTAAAGGGAAGAGTTGATCCCTATTCCCCTTCCTGTGCCTCCTAGAGCTGGCGAGGCTTTGGATGTCCGAGGCTATTTTATGAAGAAGTATGGGGCGAACTGCAGCCTTCAAGAGGATGGGCCTAGACAGGAGATGGCTCACCACTATCTCTTTTCAGCATATGTTCATTATTTCGATCATCTAGATGACATGGCGAGAAAAGATTTTATCAATCAATGCCTATTCTAGGCACTGAACGCAAATAATTTGAGCTTTGCCCAGATAACTAAGTCGAAAGGCGGTTATACTGAGATGGAAATAAAAAAAATCAAACGGAAGATGCGTTGAAAAGTGCTAAAGCTGCTATGAGGGAGCAAGAAGCCTGGCACAAAGCTAATATCGATGCTCATGATGCCGAGCTTGAGAGGTTGAAAGAGGAGAACTAGGACTTATTGGCCAAGAACAAAGATTTGGAAAGCAAAGTCACGGAGGTGAATGAGGAGCTACAAGGACTGCGAAATATGAAGGGGGCAATAGCAGAAGATTTGGCGAAGGTGTGTTTGAGCCTTAAGACCAAAATCATTATTGAGTTGAAGGTTCGGGACTCAAACAAGGACTGAGCTGGGTGAATATCATATTTCTTGATGATGAAGAGGAAGGGAAGGAGAGGAGGAGGGTGCTGAAGGGATTGGAGGTGATTCTTTACCAGAAGATCCTATCATGGATAACTCGCCTCTGCAGTAGTTGGATACCGAGGCAGATATTCACCTCATTTCTTCAGAAGCACGAGGCCTTGGTAGAGATTTGCCTTCAGGGTAAGATGCTTAGCTTAGGAATTGCTTTGTATTTAGCTATAGGGAAAACTTTTTGTACTTATCTCTGTGTAAGAAACTTTTTGTAATCAATCTATGTAACAATTTTTTGATTTAATGAAAAAGCAAAGAGGTTGTTTCTTTTTGTTCATTGGTTGTGCTTTTCTTCTAAGTGTTTCTCTAAATTAGTGTTCTTCTTTATCATATCAATATTTATACTTAGCTTTTTGCATAAAAAATTGTGTATGTCCAAGTTATAGACCTAGTAAAATTGGACCGCCTAAGTCACTTGGCGAGCTAAGTATGTCCGAGCTATGGACTTAGTGAAGTTGGACCGCTTAGGTCACTTGGCGAGCTAAGTATGTCCGAGCTATGGACTTAGTGAATTAGACTGCCTAGGTCACTTGGCAAGCTAAGTATGTCCAAGCTATGGACTTAGTATTGAAATTGGACCACCTAAGTCACTTGGCGAGCTATGTATGTCTAAGTTATGGACTTAGTGAATAGGACCACTTAGGTCATATAGGCGAACTATATGTATCCAAGCTATAAAAGAAGAAAATTTCTAAATAAGATCTTTCAGGAAAAATTTAATACATCATGCCCCCTTGTATCTTTGGAAGGCATGATACATTATTCAAATATAAATCTACTTTACATATTACTGAGTGGAGATACAATATGCCTTTTTTACATTATCAGCGTTCCATGTCTGAGGTAGCTCGGCTCCTTCAATCTTCCTCAACTTGTATGTACTCGGGCCTAACCGCTTTGAAACTTCATAAGGACCTTCCTAGTTCTGTCCTAATTTACCCATGCCTGCCAAGCCTTTGTGATCTCTGCCTTTCGCCATACTTTGTCCCCTTCTCTGAACTGCCTACTTTGAACTTCCCTGTTGAAGTATCTCCGCATCCTATGGTTGTATGCTTCAGCTCGGACTGTAGTGTCTTCTCTAAGCTCCTCTGCCAAGTCTAAGTTGATCTTTAGCCTCTCATTACTGCCGAGCTCCTCATATTCTCTTGTTCTCTTGCTGGATAAGCCTATTTCTACTGGCACCACTGCTTCGGTCCCGTACACTAAGCAGAAAGGGGTTTGCCCTGTTGCTTGTCGAGGGGTAGTTCTATAAGCCTATAGTACACTGTTTAGTTTGTCCGCCCAGTTAGCCTTTTCTCCATCCAACCTCTTTTTTAAGCCTTGCAGGATAGTTCTATCGATGACTCAGGTAAGGCCATTGGTTTGCGGGTAAGTTACTGATGTAAAGTGGAGTTTGATATATTAGTCTTCACAAAAAGATCTAAAGGCTTCTGAATCAAATTGCTTTTTGTTGTCAATAACAATCTCATGGGGCACGCCATACTTGAATATCATATTGTTCCTGAAAAAACTGATAACCCGAAGTGGGGTAATGGTGCTTAGGGCTTTGGCTTCTATGCCATACCTGAATATCACATTTGCCCAGTTGTTGCAGGAAAAGGCCTTAGAATGTCTATCCCCCATTGAGCAAAAGGTCAGGCCGAACCTAAAGGTTATAGTTCTGAGGAGGGTTTTCTAGGAACCTGGTCATATTTTTGGCAAGCATTACAATAGCGATTGTGTTGGCGAACATTTTTCTTTATTGTTGGCTAGTAGTATCCCAATAGCAAAATCTTTCTAAGTATAGCATCTGAGCCCTTGTGTGCCCCACAAACACCCTTATGGGTCTCCCTTATCTTATAATTGCCCTCTTCTTCAATTACATACTTTGCCTAAGGGTGTGATTTTGATCTCGTGTGATTTTGATTTCTATAATTGTGTAGTTCATCGCTTTCCTACAAAGTTTGATCGCCTCTTATTTATCACTTGGCCAACCATCATTCTATAAGAAATCAATGATCGGATGCATCCAATTGCTGTCAAGTTAGGATACCAAGACTTCTTTTGTCTCATAGCTCAAGCAAGTTTAGTGTTCGATCATCACCTCTCTTGGCAACTCATCTTCCTGAGCTGCCGCTTTGGCTAAAGCATTTGCTTCCTTATTGTTCACCCGTTCTATTTGTGTCACCTTCCAAACATAGCCCTCTTCCTCTAATTTGTGTAAGAGAGTTGTAGAATGGTACTTGATTAGGTTTGGCCCTTTGGTAGTGAATCTGCTTGTAATTTGTTTAATTGCCAATTGTGAGTTTAGGAAAATATGGAGAACTAGAGTTCGTACCTCGAGGGCCAGCTTAAGCCCTATAACTGAGCCTTCATATTCGATACTGTTGTTGGTTGTAGCAAAGTTTAGGCACACGAGATACTGTATTTTTATCTTCCCTTGCCCTTGTAGGATTACCCCTATTACTGCCCCCTAGCTCCCTAAGGCCCTATCTATGTGCAACTGACAAGTACTAGAATTGGGGCTTGATAGTTGGGCTTCAAGTTACCCTTCTCATCTTCGCCAAAAAACTTGGCCACAAAGTCTGCAAGTACGAGCCTTCATTACGGTACGAGGAGCACACCTGATATCAAACTCTCCTAATCTGATCGACCATTACACCAATCTCTCAGAAATTTCAGCTTGGTGCAAGATCTTTTTGAGGGGGTGGTTAGTTCGGATGATTATAGTGTGAGATTAGAAATAGTGGCGCAACCGGTTTGCCTAAATCAGGATGACGAATGCTAGTTTTTCAATATTTTGATACCACAACTCGGAACCCCTGAGGACTTTGCTAATGTAATAAACAGGGTATTCTTCACCCTCTTCTTCTTTAATCAATACTAAAGCCATAGAATTTTCAGTAGTAGCTAAATACAAGTATATCGGCTCATCTTTTTCAGGTCAGCTTAAAAGAGAAGCGAAATACAAAAAATCCGTAATCTTTTCGAAGGCAAGCTGACATTTGTCATCCCACTGAAAACCCTTCAGTTGTTTTAGGGTTCAGTAGAAGGGCATACACCACTTGGTCGAGCAGGAAATAAATCTCCCTAAGGCTATAATTCGACCGTTCAACTGTTGGACTTCATGGATGTTGGTGGGTGCTTGTATCTCTAGAATTGCCTGGATCTTTTCAAGGTTTGCCTTAATCCCCCTTTGTGATTTCATGAAATCCAGGAACTTCCCTGCCTTAACTCTGAATGTGCATTTATCTGGGTTGAGCTTCATACTAAAACTGTTTAAGATTTTAAACGCTTCCTATAGGCCTCTAAGATGGTTAGTAGCTCGGATGCTCTTTATTATCATATCATCTACATATACTTCCACGGTTCGCCCAATCCAGTCATGAAACACGCTATTGACCAACCTTTCATACGTGGCTTCTGCATTTTTTAGTCCGAACGACATGACTTGATAACAATAGATTCCCCTATTAGTGAAAAAGTTCGTCTTTTCCTCATCCAATTCGTTCATTCGTATCAGATGGTACCCCACTGCTGCATTCACAAAACTAAAAATTCAGAGCTGGTTGTTAAATATACCAGCTGATCTATATTGGGTAGAGGGTAAGGATCTTTCAGGCATGCCTTGTTCAGATCGATAAAGTCAACACACAACCTCCATTTTTCATTGGACTTCGCTACGAAAACGACGTTCGCCAGCCATTCTGGATAGTTCACCTCCCTTATAAACCCTCCTTTTAAAAGTTTTTCTACTTCAATTGTTATAACCTACTGTCGGCCATGATTCTGCTTTTTTTGTTTTATCGGTTTAAAGGTTGGATGAGTACTAAGCTTGTGGGATATGGTATTAGGATCAATGCCAACTATATCCTCCGTGGTCCAGGCAAAGCTATTAATATTATCTTCTAAAACTGCCTTAATATTATCTCGTACCTCTTTTAGTAGAACAGCTCCCAGCATCAAGTTCTTCCCTGTTTCACTTCCCATATAATCAGCTCGCCTACAGGTGTTGGGTTGGAATCTACATTATGCCTGAGAATATCAAAGGTTTGGTGTTCGGCTAAATTTATGGGTGGTTCGCCTTCTAGAATCCACATGATTGGTAGGGCAAGAAGCAACCTTTTCAATGCTACCATGTATGCTTCCCGAGCCACCTTCTGGTCTCCCCTAATAGCAACGACCTCGCCCATATCAGAGTAAAACTTCATGGTGAGGTACCTAATACATAGTCTATCCAACATAGCATTGTATGAAAAGTGAATGTCTGTCACCATAAATTCCAATTTGAGTTTCCTCGACAAGACTTCGGTTCTAAGCTCTAGGGTTATGTCTATGGACCCAGACACTTACACAGGTTTTCCAGCTAGGCCAATTAAAGGGGTTCGAACAAGTTTAAGCCTCCCCTGATCTAGTTTCGAATCCTTGAATACTTCCATAGTGAACATGTTCACTGCACTACCTTCATTCAACAACACTCTTTTTACCAGAAAGTTTTCCAAAATTCCCTCAATTACTAGGGCATCATTATATAGGGCATGTACAAACTCACTATCGGCTTCAGATAATGATATGGGTGGCCTGGTGCTCGGCTTCTGCTAGGGTAGAATTGAATGATATCCTTGGCTCTCCTTTTTCTAGCTGAATTACTATCACCCCCGATGTGCTAGCAAATATGGTGTAGATTCTGCCTAAGGTGTGACATTCTTTTGGCTGCTTATCCTTCTATTCACTTTTCCTCCATGCTCTTCCAACAAGTAGCTTTAATTTGCCTTTTTGTACAAGGTATTCTATCTCTTTCTTCAATTGCAAACAAGCCTCAGTCTCGTGGCCCACATCCCTATAGAACTTGCAATACTTGCTCTTATCTCGATGGCTCGAGGTATCCTCCTTCATCTTTCTAGGATAATATAACTGAATTTGATCACCCTGTTCTCTTACCTAAGATAATATTTCCAAGCGTGGTTTGTTCAAAGGGGTAAATTCCCTACCTTGCTGTGGCTTACCATCGCTTGAGTATGGCGTTCGAATAGAATAACTGGTTTTTGGAAGCTGAATAAGTGACCTCCTTGAGGGCGATCTTCTCCTCACTGGAGATGGATGTCTCTTGTGTCTATGCCTTTCTTCTCTAAACGATCTGTGCTGTTGGGCTTTATAGGCTTTGTCTAATTTTGTGTATTTGTAGGCTCGTGCCATAAGCTCGATGAAAGTTAAGGGAGGGTCTATACTCAAACTTTCAAACAATCTGCTGTACCTGCAATTTTTTGCCATGGTGCTAACAAGTACCCCATCATTCAAAATCTCTACTTGTATAGCCATTCTTTGAAATTCAGATGTATACTACCTCAGGGTCTCTCCCTCCTCTCTTTTTAAATCTACCAAGTTAGACGATATTTTCCTAGATGGTACACATGTTATGAAATGTGCCAGAATGCTGTGGCCAACTGAGAGAAGGAATGAATGGATCCTGTCTTGAATGATTGATACCACTCTCTTAGGCTGCCTTTTTAGGGTAGTTGGAAAGACCTTACACATTAGATCCTTCGAATCGATTTGCAAATACATCATAGTTCGAAAGATCGACAGATGGCTCCTGGGATCGATAGATCCATCATAGGATTGGAAAGTAGGAAGCTTGAACTTTGGTGGAAAGGTTGCGGCCAAAATATCAGCTAATAAGGGTGAGTCCTGTCAGAGTCCATAATCTCTTGTCTCTCCTTTCTCTTTACACTCCCGAACCAGCTCCTTGACAACAACCCGGAGATTTGCTCCGTCCATAATTGGTTGAGTACGACTTAGTTCTTGGCTATTGGGGATAATCGTACTAGAGTCCACTTTTGATTTCGCCTCATGGTATTGATCAGATACTGAGTAATTTCAGTATTTAGGCTGAGGGTTCTCCAAGAGGCATTTCAACACGGTGGTGAATTGTGAATAAGCTTGGGCTAGAGCAGTTGCTACCTAGGGATCAGTGGTTGATGGAAGGACGGACGAGGATTGTTGGTTAGCTTTGTCATGGGTGTTGTCTTGGCCTTCAAGGTTGAGGTGCTCAGTGGGATCAATGGCCATGGAAATTGAGAAAAACTGTGGATTTTGTTAGGGTTGAAGGTGTGTTCCACATTTACTGCACCAATTGTTAAGCTCTCAGAATTTGAGGTGTAGTAAATTGTGAATTATCTTGTCTTTGGGGTAAATTTGGAGTATATATACTGGATTTGAGAAAGTTGTGTTAGGATAAGGATTATGACTCATATATTACTTATTAATTTGAGTTTATTTAGGAGTCTAATATTATTATTTTAATATATTTTATTATTATATGTTAATGGCACATAATGAAAGGCAAGCCTACTAGGCCTGAGCTAGAACCTCCCATTAGCCTAAAATGCTTTAGCCTAGAGTGTCACATCCATCCCCCCCTTAGAGACTCAGCGCCCTCGCTTAGGCTTGTCTCACCACTAGTATCTTAGCAAGATAATGTCTGCTTTGGGCCCAATCCGCAGGATTTGTTCTTGGGCTAATCTAAGGCTTGCCTTTCCTTATGATGTCGCATGTTTAGCGCATTTGAGTTAATTATATTAACATCACCCCTTTAGACGAATAAGATATTTACAGTACTATGTCAGACTATACAAAAATCTAAAATATCCTAGGTATATACAATATTTATAAATATGAGTTTAAGACCCAATTGATCATTTTAGCATGTTTTTAATTATCTAAGGTGTTTTACCTAAAATATCCTAGGTATATACAATATTTATAAATGTGGGTTTAAGACCCGATTGGACTTTTAGCATGTTTTTAATTATCTAACGTGTTTTTCTTTAATTTTGACATTACAGATGTTTGGGCCGGAGTCAACAATGCTTTGTACATGGATTTGATAGGCTCATAGACTCATGGGTTTGATGTCATTCAATTGGCTTTTTATTTTATAAAATTGGCCCAATACATATTTTGACCCTGAACTTTCACAAAAAAATTTTATAGGGCCCTTTACTTTGTGATCAACTTTATGGCCCCTAAATTTCAATTTATGTAACGATGCCACCCCTCATCAGAGTTAAAAAAAAGCTAGGTGAGACACACGCGCACTGGCACAAATAAATCACATTCTACATGGCAGCTAATTTTGCCACGTATGCAAATCATGTAATTAAGATAAGGAAATATTGATATAAAAAAAGAAAAGGAAACCTTTACACTACATCGTTTCTATTTTAACAAAACCTAAACTCTTCTCTTTCAACTCCATTTTCCATCTTTAAAGCTGCCTCCATCATCTCAAAATTCATCTTTGTTGATACAATTGAAAAAAAAAAAAAGCAAATTAAAAATAAAAAGATTTATACTTTGAAAAAAAAAAAAGCAAATTAAAAATAAAAAGATTTATACTTTGTAATTCATATTCAACCTACAATAACTATATTATTATAAAAATAAAATAAACCAAAATCTTCATTTCCAAAAAAAAATAATAATAATAATAACAAACCGATCGTCTCCCCTAAAAAATCAAACTCATTCTTCTATAAATATTTAGATTAGAAGTCTTTCATGAAACTTTCCGTAAAAATCAGCTCGTAAGACTATGTAAAGCTTGGATATTTTCTTGAAATGCTTTTTGGGTTTTATCAAGAATTGCAAAAAATTTTTGGGTTCCTAATCAAGAATTGATGAAATCGTTTTTTGAAATATTTGGAAGGGAAATGTGAATTGCATAGAGTTCATAGATTTTGAGAAAGAAGAAATATTTGAGAACTGTTGCAGGAAAGGAAGAATGTCGTAGAGAGAGGAAGAAGATACAAAGAGAGAGAAATTGCTAAGAGAGGGGAGTTAAAACTTAAAATACTGTTTTAATTAGTTTAATAATAGAAATATAAACTTTTAATTAATTAAATGCCACGTTGTCAGCAAATTTTCATTCCTCAATCTCTCTTAGCGCGTGCATTTCCAAACGCGTTAATCCAACGTGATAAGACATGTGATTATTACAAAAATTGAAGTTTAGGGAGTAGTCAATTTTAGGCATGGCCGGTTCAGTGAACCGCAGGTTCCGGTTTACTGAACCGTCGGTTCGAGATTTTTAAAATTTTGAACCGGAACCGATCCTTGAATCTCCGGTTTCGGTTCCGGTTCCGGCACGGTTCAGTACGGTTCCGACGAACTGACAGTTCAAATTACGGTTCCGATTCGATTCTGGCATTATGCAAATTTAAAAAAAATAATAAAATTTTGATTCTGAATTCATGAATAAATAATAATTTTAAAATGTTTAAATTTTATTAACTAGATGAATTAAATTTTAAAAGAAAAACTTCTATTAACTAATTTAGAACTATTATTACATTAAATTTACAAATTTTGCTAATTTACTAATATAAAAAACTATAAATGGAATATAAAATTAATGGAATGAGTTAAAAATTATTATTTTCAAATACTAAGAAAATTATTTAAAAAATCAAATGAAGTAAATTTATGAATGGAAAAATTTGAGATCAGAGAAAAAATTTGGAATTGGATGTAAGAAAATAAAAAATAAACAATAGATAATTCCAATATTAAGAAAAATAAAGCAATAGAAAAAATAATGAACTATGGAAATTTGAGAGAATTTTGATTGAGAATAAGAGAAGAGTTAGGGTATAATTGATTGTGAAATAAAAAATCATCAACTCATCATATTTATACATGTTTCTCATTTATTAGTTTTCCAAATTGTCTCTTATAACAGAAAAATAACAACTATATTTTTGGATAATTTAGTAAATTACAGTAAATAAATAAATAAATGATTAAAAACGAATAAAATTTATTTACCAAAAAATAAATAAAAAACACCTATCATATCAAAAACTATTCGTTATACTCTTTTTTTGTACATTTAAAAGTATTTTTTTTATATAAATCAACTATTCATATACCATTTTTTATATAAATTAAGTCAAAAAAATGTGTATTTTTTTCACAACTTTTTATAACTTATGTATCATTTTACTTCTCTTCACCATAAATCAAATCAACTACAATCAAATCAAGTGATATAATTTTTTTTATAAAAATTTTAAGCTACAATTTTTTGTGCATCCGGTTCGAACCGGACCGGAACCGCCGGTTCCAGTTCATATTTTAACATTCACATGAACCTTAACCGGCTCTTGAACCACCGGTTCTAATTCAAAATTATAAACTGTCGGTTTTGATCTGATTCCGATTCGTCTACAATACGGTTCAGTTCCGGTTCGGTGACCTTGCCTAGTCAATTTCAAAATAGAGGAGTCACGAGAGGGATCAAAATGGTATTCAGCCTATAAGTGAGTCTATATAAAGGGTGCGTGTGTCTCAGCTTTTTAATTGGTTTTAACGTGAAATTTTGTTTTTAGTTCTTAATTTTTCTTTCTACATGTTTTTTAGATAAAATATTATATTATTTACTCATAGAATTTTTTTTAAGAAATTATTAATTTATAATTAATATTATATAAAAGTCCATCTGTATATATAATATTGTGAATTTCAAAATCTATTAATTTGTAAATCTAAATCTAAATTTTGTACTTAATATATATTATTTTACAAGTTTTCTAACAGAAATTTTATATTATAAATTTACGCGATAATATTTACTTTTATTATTTAATTTATAAATTTTAGATAAAGTTTTACCAAAAATTTTTTACATTTCATATATTTTCCGTTATTCCTATAATTTTTGTTTTTAAGAAAGTTGTCCTTCATATAATTTAATCTCTTAATCTAATTAATATTCATAAATAGTGTTTGTATATATTCTTAGAAATTGAAGGGAAAAAAAAAAAACCAATCATGCCACTTACTAATAGGGGTATATATACTACAAGTATTGATACTAGTACAAAATTTACCAATTTTGCATAATTTTAAAAGCCTTAAAGTAAGTTGGGAATAAACACAATCTAGCATGTCAAACAAACCTGCAATTGTATGTTTTTTGCCCATTGGTTCGAATTCGCGCAAGCAAGCCCATAAACGGGTAAAACACTTTTTGCGCCGGCAGGTTCACAAAGGAGGTAAAAGACTTTTTCTCGAATTTTTAAAGGGACTTTATAAAAGGGGTGAAACACTCTCTCTCAAATGTTTAAAGGGACTCCATATCTGGAACTCAAACTCAAAATCTCTGGTTAAGGGAAAATGAATCTTTGATATCCTATTTCACCCTCAGACATACCTTCAATATGTTATCATGATACATATAAATTGATTAGGAGTTCTATATATATATATGAGAAATTTATTACAATGGTAAAAGCCTAAATTATATGATAAAACTATAAATTCACTAAATAAAACTATGACATTGAGAAAAGAAAAAAAAAGTATATTTAAGTAACGTAATTTTCTTTTTCAAAAGAATATTTAAGTAATTGGTATTACACGTACTTGATATAATAGATAATAAATGTGTTTTTTTGATGTGATGAATATTATATCTATTTAAGTAATAAAAATTACACATGTAATCTCAATTACATTACCAAATAATGGAATCAGTCGTATAATATAATTTCTATTTCATTACATGATTGATTACATCATACCAAATATTCTATTTCATTACATGATTGATTACATCATACCAAATATTGTCTAAGTATCTTTCAAAATCCCATTATTCAATGGCTAAACACATATATTGTCCCCTAAACTTTGACAAATTAATCCTACGGAATCTCCAACTTTACGAGGGACCAATTATGCATCCGAAATAAAAAAATATTGCACCATGCAAACACCTTTCCATGCTAGCAATAACGCGTGTATTGCAACGCAAATGGGTAGGATAAGTCAATGGAAATCGGACCTAATTTTCCTTACACATGGACAATTTTAAAAATAAAAAAGTAACGTCGGTTTTGATTTTTCTTTGTAATATTTTATAATTTGTACACATGTTTCCCTCTCAAAAAAATAGCCTCAAACCAACTGGCTCTCCACCCTACCTCCTCTCAAGATCAGAGACCATGCTTTGATTTCAGACAGTCTTTAATCTCTAACAGTTGGACGAGCTACTCGATCGCCGGAGATGGATCCTGGGATATGGATCAGACTGCTGAAAGAGCTACTTGGTCATGTGTTGTCTCTTTTGCCTCTAAAAGCATTCTCGAACCTCAGATCAACTTGTAAGCATTTTGGGTCTCTTATATTTTCTCCTTCTTTTATGACTAAACACTGTTCTTCTGGTTCACCTTTTTCTTCCTTTCTTTTACTCTCTCACCCTCAATTTTATCATCACTGCTGTTTATATAATTCCACGGTTGATACTTGGTGCAACTTAGACTTATCATTCTCTTTCTTGCTACCCTGCACTACTGGTGGTGGTGGTTCACAATCTTGCACTCTCGTGTCATGCTCCAATGGGTTATTTTGTTTTTCTCTCCCAAAATTGTATTTCTTTTGTCGTGTGCAATTTCTTAGCCAAATCTTTAAGGGTTATTGAATTTGAAAGATTTTTATTTTTTTCAATTTCATGCTTTAATGGGTTACTTTTACTTTCATCCCTTGTTCTATTATCTATTCTTTTTATTTTTTGAAGATTTTTATTTTTTTCAATTTCAAACCATATGTTAACTGCAATCATTTTTTAACTTGTTTCCAAATACCAAAAAAATGATGTTGTTTTTGGGTTATTTAGTTTTTATTCATTGTTTCTAAACGTGAATAGATACATGTTGGTAATCTGTTTTTCTATTTTCCAAGTCTCAATTGTCACTGCCAACAAAGTTGTTTCTTATGAAACAACAAAGGTAAAATTAATCTCTCTATCATCGTCTGTTGTTACATTTTTGTTTTATTTTAGCTTCTGAAAACTGATTCTTACTATTCATCTGTGTTTCAAAAGGAATTTGCAGATGAAATTGGCATTCCATTCACGGAGACGAGTGCAAAAAAATGCTACAAATGTAAAGCAGGCTTTTAATCAACAACGACTGTCATCAAGAACAGGTAGGGTTTTTGAATGTCATTATTATTTCTCACTATTTTGTATTATAAACGGAGATGCTCTGTTTTTGCTTAACGGGATAGTTGTTTCAGACACACATACACACACACACACACACACACACACATAGAGAGAGAGAGAGAGAGAGAAAGAGAGAGAGAGAGAGGTGCTTTTGGATGAAGTTTATAAGGATTTTTAGTATTTTTAATTACTTTAATTAGTTTTTATTTAGTTTTATTTATGTTTTTGTTCAAAGCTTCGTTGAATCATATTTCACTTGATCTTGAGAAATTTTGTAGGATTTTTTTATAGAAAATCGGCCAAAAATACAGAAAAGACTGTGCCCAAGCTGTGCCAGATAGCATGCCCGTGCTGAAGACCAGATTTAGCATTGACCGAGAATGTCAGTTCCAGCCCATACTGTTTGCATGGACCCGCATGATATGCCTTTCTGATGTACCAATCAAGTTTAAATCCTATTTAGATGCTGAGAGAGTCCTAATTGGGAAGAAATACAAAGCCTCAACAGTTTTCTATCTCCAAAAGATTTCTTACTCAATAAAGATTCATTTTCCTAAACAAACACGAAGATATTCCAAAAAGTCTATATAAATAGAGAGACTAGCCATAGTCAAAGAGGATCGATTCATTGTATATTCCATCTTTTGTTCTATTGTTTTCTCTCTCTCTCTCCAAGACTTCAAGTATTCAAGATTTGTGTCAAGATTCAAGGAAGCCGCTCAAGCCAATCACTAACTAGTTTTTATTTCTAAACTCTTTTCTTGTTTTATTTTCAATATTCATGTTGATTATGAGAATATTTACAAGTTTAATTGAGTTTTATTTGATTACTATGTTGAACTAAAACTCTCATACTAGGGATTTGATGTAGCTTAATTTTAATTTCAATTTATAATATTAGATTTGCTTTTCCTTGTTCATGATATAATTTATTATTGAACTTAATGCTTCCAGGCAGAGTTTCTCTCCTAGATTGATTTATTTCATTAATCACTATCGGGAGAAGGATTTTTGATATGAATAGGGTAATAAATTACATGAGAATAATAACTTGAAGTCGAAGCAATATGGTTTGACTCATTGAGGGTTTTCATAAGTTAATGACCTTAGGTTATGAATTCATATACAACTATAAAACTTAATGACTTAATTCATGTTTGATTGCGCAATTAGAAGACAGGTAATTAGACGGGGTTAAATAGCTAATAATATATCGAGAGGGTTTGTTAGTGATTTTAGAGTTGTTTCCCCTACTTAAACAATTAAAATTGATTATCAAACTAATAAAATAAATTGGATAGAATTAAGTGAAGTCAAAATCCCTAGTAGCTTTAAATCCTTGATTTCTTTTCGCCAAATATTGTTGCTTGATTTCTTTTTGTTCTCTTTTATTTATTTAATTTAATTTCTTAAAACAATTCTCCTTATTGCCATTTAAATAATAATAGATTAACATAATTTTGGTACTTGGTATACAATCACTGTGGAAACGATACTCTACTCATTCTATAAAACTCCAAAAACTTGACAATAATTTTCGCAAGTATACGAAATTGCAACAAGTAATATAAAATGAGTAAAGTATTGTTTCCATAGGGATTGTATACCAAGTACCAAAATTATGTTAATCTATTATTATTTAAACACAATAAGGGGAATTATTTTAAGAAATTAAATTAAAACAAATAAAAGAGAACAAAAAGAAATCAAGCAACAATATTTGACGAAAAGAAATCAAGGATTTAAAGCTACTAGGAATTTTGACTTCACTTAATTCTATCCAATTTATTTTATTAGTTTGATAATCAATTTTAATTGTTTAAGTAGGAGAAACAACCCTAAAATCACTAACAAGCTCTTCCGATGTATTGTTAACTATTTTAACCTGATCTAATTACTTATCTTCCAATAGCGCAATCAAACATGAATTAAATCATTAAGTTTCATGGTTTTTTTATGAATTCATAACCTACGATCATTAACTTATGAAAACCCCCATGTGTCAAACCATATAGCTTCTGCATCAAGTTATTATTTTCATGTAATTTATTACCCTATTTATATCAAACACCCTTCTCCCGATAGTGATTAATGAAATAAATCAATCGAGGGGGTAAACTCTGCATGGAAATATTAAGTTCAATAATAAATTATATCATGAACAAGGAAAAACAAATCTAATATTACAAATTGGAATCAAAATTAAGCTACATCAAATCCCTAGTATGAGAGTTTTAGTTCAACATAGTAATTAAATAAAACTCAATTAAACTTGTAAATATTCTCGTAATCAACTTGATATTGAAAATAAAACAAGAAAAGAGTTTAAAAATAAAAACTAGTTAATGATTGGCTTGAGCGGCTTCCTTGAATCTTGACACAAATCTTGAATACTTGAAGTCTTAGAGACAGAGAGAGAAAAAACAATAGAACAAAAGATGGAATATACAATGAATCGATCCTCTTTGACTATGGCTAGTCTCTCTATTTATATAGACTTTTTGGAATATTTTCGTGTTTGTTTAGGAAACTGAATCTTTATTGAGTAAGAAATCTTTTGGAGATAGAAAAGTATTTAGGCTTTGTATTTCTTTCCAATTAGGACTCTCCCGGCGTCTAAATAGAATTTAAACTTGATTGGTACATCAGAAAAGCATCTCATGCGGGTCCATGCAAGTGGTATGGACTGGAACTGACATTCTCAGCCCAATGCAAAATCTGGTCTTCAGCATAGGCGTGCTATCTGGCATGGCTTGGGTATAGTCTTTTCTGCATTTTTGGCTGGTTTTATATAAAAAATCCTACAAAATTTCTCAAGATCAAGTGAAATATGATTTAAGGAAGCTTTGAACAAAAACATAAATAGAACTAAATAAAAACTAATTAAAGTAAATTAAAAATACTAAAAATCCTAATAAAACTATATTAAAAATACTATAAAAATAACACCTATCAAAGTTTATTAGGTTATTTTTATTTTTAAAATTGATGATATGTAAATGAAATTGGGTCTCATTTTCATTTACTTATCCTACTCATGTAATAAGATGGTACTTGTATGCCCATCTATTTCAGTATTTTAAACTAATTTTTTTATTTAATTATTTATATGAATTTAATAATTTTATGACAATCAATATATTTTTTAAGAATCATCAAATGACCCAATCCATTTTATATCTGATCCAAATGAAGTGGATAAAATCCAATCATTTATTGGTGGATCAGATGTGGATTTTAAAATAAAATCCAATGCGGATATGGATTGAATATGAATATGACATAATCCAATCTAAATTCGATCCGTGAAAGATAATTTTACCTTTTTGTTATATTTCTAAACTTGTTGATTATAATTCTAGATGTGTAGTTGTCTTTTTTCTTCTCTTCCTTTTTTCTTTTCAATTTATATTTTGAATCATTATCTCCAATTTTTTTCAGCTTTTTCTTTTTTTCATGAGCAAATAAATTTATTTTATTAACTTATAATATCTAAGAAAGTTTCATTTTATCCAAATACTATTCTGAGCCAATAGACCCCCATACACCCAACCAACTTTAATAACTTAAGTAAAAAAATTTGATCAAAACATCAATATTCACTAACAACAGTACAACAAAAAAATCAAAAATGCTAACCAGCATTGCATAATAACATAAAAACCAAAACAACAAATGCAAAGAGCCAATAAAACAAAGCCAGATTATTGAATGCCATTTCTTAAGATGAGAAAAGCAGAAAAAAAAAATGGGCAATAAAGGTAGTCTGTAGCCAATCTGAAAGAAGAAAGCATCAATGTATCCAGAAACAAAGGGAGAAGTAGCATCAACACCCTTTTTTGACATTACTTTCCCAAATGATTACACAATCGACTTACATACCTGAACTCTACTGGATTTACTTGTGCTATTATATTATCAAAATTATTAAAATTCTCCCAAAACCTCCAAGGATGGTTACCTTTTTGAATAATCCAATCAATTCCATTCTTAGAATTCGACTCAATGATTAACGGTGTATTCTTAAAATTTGATGGAAAAAACAAATTCGCAGCATTGAAATTAGAAAAAAATTCAGCTTCATTACAGTCTAAAATACCAATAGATTGGTAAAAAACACGGACAACCCAACCCAAAGAATTTCTTAGAACACCTCCAATGCCAGCCGGGGCCTGGTTTTCCTTTTGTAGTACCATCAACATTAAATTTTAGCATTCCTTCATAAGGATTCTCCTAATTAGAATGTATAACATCATCCACATCTTTGTTAATATTCTTTAATCCATTACCACAAACAAGTAAATGAAACATGCTCCAAGCAATCAAATGAAAATGGTATGAAATGATACCTTACTTTTATAATTTCTGAATTTCTGAATTTAATGTTGTTAACTACCACATCCACTTCCTCTCTAACATTGGTAAAAATTAGCTTATTTAGTGTTAACCATAGGCACCATAGTATTATAAAAAACAATAGGTTCCAAATGTTGTAGGTTCTCTTTTGATGAAGAAAGCTCTCCCATTGCCAACTTAGCTCAATCAATTTATTGGAAGTACTCCCTTCATATTTCACCATTTAAAAATAGACATCCAAACTTTTCGAACAACCTTGTACATCAATAAAGAGTTATCTATAGTTTCATGTTCCAAATTACAAAGAGAGCATACACATTTATCAACATTTTGAAAGACATTTCTTCTAAACAAATTTACTTTACAAGGTATTTTGTTTAGAAAATTTTTCCAAGCAAAAATTGCCACTTTGGCTGGAATAAGATAAGACCATAATCCATTCAAATTAAATCTTACATTATCCGCTTCTAGCTCTTTATTCTCTACTAAGGAATTCAAAGATTTAACTTAAAACGTACCTTTTTATCGAAGGTCCAGATTACTCTATCCTCGATGCCAATTAGAACCAAGACTCTGTTTAGATTTGCTTTTAGTTGCTGCCAATACACTTTTTCAAAGCTCCTAAGGTCACGAATCCAAGTTATTTCCCAACTCCATCTTCCGTTAGTAAAATAATCATAATTATAGATATTTTCTCTTTTATTAGAGGCTATTCTATACAGCCTACGGTAAACTGTACATATAGAAATGTCAAACAGCCAAGGATCACTCCAAAAATAAATTTATATTTCATTGCCAATAATCCACCGAAATCCAAATCTGAATATACATTGAGAGGTGACGAGTTTTCTAAGGCTACAATGTCATGCCAATTTCATGATAGTTTCCGCAAACATTCTTTGTTCAAACCTGGTTTAAGCATAGCTTTAGAGCCGTATTTTGAAATCAGAATTTTCTTCCAAAGGAAATCGGGTTCTAGTTTGATTCTCCACCACCATTTTCCCAACAAAGACTTGTTTTTTTTCTTTCGAAATCGGAACCCCTAGGCCACCACATTTTTTGCTAATGCCTATATTTTTCAAAGAAACCCAGCACAAATATTTTTCATTTTCAATACCTCAACCCCACATGAAAGCTCTTTGGATAGATTCAATTTTTCTTATAACCTTCGCAGGAGCTTTAAAAATGGACATATAATATAAAGGCAAGGAGGAGAAGATAGATGTGATAAGAGCTATCTTACCTCCCATCGAAAAATAATGTGCCTTCCAAGAGAACAATTTAGCTTCAAACTACTCTATAACTGGTTTCCAAGACTGAAAATTTTTTGGGCTACAACCAACTGGAATTCCCAGATATTTACAAGGTGATTGCCAGCTAGACAATTTAGGAGACCAAAGAAACGATCTAAAACTTCATTGCTCAAGTTTACATAAAACATTCTGCTTTTTTGGAAATTAATCTTTAACCTTGATAAAAATTGATAACACATTAGCACCTTTTTAAAATTAATTACTTGTTCTTCATTAACCTTGTTGAAAAGCATTGAGTCATCGGCGAACTGGAGGTTGGATACTGTAATGTCATCGTCTCCCACGCAAAATAGATTTTCTGATAAGAACATTGAGCCCTTCTGCTATGATTAGAAATAAGAAAGGGGATAAAGGATCTCCCTATTTAAGGCCTCGAATCATATTAATTTCTTGAGTTTGGCTCCCATTTACTAAGATTGATAATTTGAAACTTTGAAGGCATTTTGAGATCCAACCTCACCATTTAATTCAGAATCTTATTTTTCTCCATCATATTCAAAATAAAATTCCAATTTACCAAATCGTAAACCTTTTTGAAATCAACGTTGAAAAGGAAGCCTTTAGCCTTTAACCTTTTTGAAATCAACTTTGAAAAGGAAGCCTTTAGCCTTTCGCTATTTAAGATGACGTAGAATCTCATTTCATATCAAAAGACCATCTGAAATCTATCTTCCTCTGATGAAAATGATTGATTCTCACCAATAATGGATTGCATAACTTTCCTCAACCTCAAAGCCAAAACCTTTGAAAGTATTTTGTAAATACTTCCTATTAGAAAAATGGATAATATTCTCGAATCCCAGCAGAATAGATATGGACATGAATATATAAATCTTCGTGGATTGGATATAGATTTTGCATAATCCTATCCGAATTCAATCCATAATTATCTCTATATTTTTGAGACAGTTTTTAAAAGCAAAAATATTAAATAAAAGATAAGAAGAATTATTATTTATTTTAATATTTGAACAAATTAAGTATTTATCTTTTATCTAGATGAAGATAGAGACATTTTCTAGAACTTTACTATTTTAAGCGGCACTTATAGATATACATACGTACATGAACTAAAGTTTTGAAATTTGGACTTTGAACTTGACCATTGGTATTCCTCGTCATTGTCTTTTTTGTTACTACTATCAAATATCAACACTTTACACTTGGTCACCATTCTCTATATTTTTATCTTCTGCAAACAAATCTACTTTTGTTTTTTGTGGGAATAGTGAGATATTCCAAATTTATATTCCTTATTTTCAACTTTAATATTTTTAAAAGAATTGTGTTGTTTACAAAATAACAATAAATAGTGGATTATAAATTCTTTACATCTCCATTGCTAAACGACGTCGTTGAAACCTCAACTGACTACAAAAGCCGTCGTGCCTATAAACACAACTCCGGTGATTGGAAGTCCCCTTTTCATAATTGGCAGTCAGTCGATGGCTACTGCAGCCATTTCCATATGCAATTATTATATATATTGGAAAATTAAGTTAAATGTGATAATATTTGACACAAAAATATTTTATTCCCAAATTATTTGTGAAGGTACTTCGTATTTTTATGTCTCTAAATTATATCACTATTATTGAAATTCATTATTTATTTCTATTATATGTTATTTCTAAATGAAAGGCCTCAATAATTGATGTAATTAACTATTAAATACTAACTAATGTATTAGAAAGGAATAAGGCTCAATTTATCCTCTAAATTTGGGCAAATATACAATTTTAGTTCAAAGATTAACTTGTTTTACAATTTGCCCCTTAAACTTGCACTAAAAGAACAAAATGTCTAAATTTTTTTATAATTTTAACTAAAAAATTATTTTAAAATATAATAAAATTTTAAAATTTATTGATTTAAAAATAATTTAACAAATATTTGATTTAGAAAGAATTATACAATTAGAAAAGATTGATTATATTGAAATATTTGGTTAGAAAAAAATTATTATTTTTATTATATTTGATTTATATCAAATATTTAATTATTTTTAATCATATTTGATTATATGAAATAATTTATTTATTTTTCTAATAAAATTAGGCATCTTATATTTTTTAATGTAAATTTAAAGGATAAATTGTATAAAAATTAAATTTTGAACAAATTATCTATTGTGTTCAAATTCAGCTACAAATTCAACATTTTTCCTTGTTAGAAAAAGTAAAGACCGAAAAATGCATTTTAGCATTTGATAGTCTTTTGTTTTTTATGATCGAGACAAATTTTCTATAGCTGGCATGGCAGGCATAATTTATACTGACCATATATAATATAAATATATAAATAATCAAATGTATAGATAGAGAAGGCAAAAATTCTTTCAGAAAAAAGATAAGAATTGAAGAAATATCTATTTCATCGAGTGTTAGACTTGTACATTATCGTTTGGGAGATATTCCGTTCTCTTGCAAAGATAAATTCAGAGGGTATTCTTTAATGTGCGGGGACGACAATATGTAAACTATTAAACTAGTAAAAATTATTAATGTTCTTAAGCTCGTTAAACTAGTAAAAATTACTATTATGGTCAATAAAAATCGAATTTGAGACCTCTTAACCTTTATATAAATGATAAGACTAATCACATTATATCTGATTGGCATTTCAATTAATTTTTTAATATAAAAAATTAATTGTGTAATACCCATCTAAATTTTATTTTTGCTGCAATTTATTCTACCATGGCTGATTCTTCTAACTCTTAATTTAGTAAAGTCTGGTTAGACTCTAATCATTTGTACATGCTCTACCATGAAAAATAAAACTTCAATGCCAACAAAGAAGGTTTTTGGTAAGAATTAAAAAAATAATTACCATCTATCTCAGAATCGACGGTAACTTATGAAGATAGTTATTATATTTTGAGACGAAATAATTTTATATTTTGAGACAAAACAACTACTCTAAAACGGCTTACATTTGGGAGGAGAAGAGTACATACTTTCTCCTTTAGCATGGTTTAGGAAAATTTTAAAATTATAAATAATAGCTCTGTAGTTATCTTTTGTCATATGACACAATTTTAAGCACTTACACCATATTTTGTATGGTGTAATCAACCATATAATAGAATGAGGATTACATTACATGTGATTTATTGTTTGATAGACTTTTTTTGGACAATGTAATATAATTGAGATTACATGTATAATCTTCATTACTTAAATTAATGTAATATTTATTGCATCAAAAAACACGTGTATTGTCCGTTACTTCACATATATGTGATGCTAATTACATTAATCTATCTCAATAAAAACTTTATAATTGAAGTTTATTTAACACTATTACCTCACCACCACATCCACCGTCACCGTTCCACCACCACCTCAGCTACCACTACCACTATTGCTTCACCACCATCACCTCGAACATAGCCTTAGAGGTAGAATTAGGAGATGCAAACTTTGCATTCAACACTTTTTTTTCTTAAATATTTTTTAGTATTGTTTTTGTTAAGGGTTACTTAATGTTTTTTTTTTTTTTAAAGACTACTTAATGGTTTTTTGTTATTTTTTTTCTAATCTTTTTTAAATTATGAATTATTTTTTATAATTTTTTATATATATTCTGGATCAACATATAAATAATTAATAAAATAAATTTTTATGCATAAATAAAGATAGATAAAATAATATCAATAATAAGAAATTACTATCAAATTAGATCAAAATACCTTTTTTTTTTTTTTTAAAGAAAGATAAACTACCTTGTAATATGAGAATTCTAATCAAATATAATACTAACTTGTATGACAAGCAATTTCTAAGCATGTAGGCATCATTCCTATTTTTTCCATATACTTCTACATTCAAATGCTGAAAAAATTAAATTCTTATAGAAAATAAAATATTTTAAATTATATAACAATATTTGTTTTCATAATTATGTTATTTTCCTATAAAATTTTTATTGTTATCTAAATACTACAATTTACTTTTCTGAAGTTTTACTCCTCTAGAAAATTAATTTTTTAAAAGAAAGTTGAATTCTGATAACTAAACACCATCTTAAAGCAAGTTTTGAACTGATAATTTCATTATAATCAAGAGTTAATTTTTTGTGACTGTTTTCTAAAAAGAAAAATATTAAAAGTTTAAGAATTTAGGTTCCGTTTGTTTCTGTAAAATAATTTACGGGAAAATATTTTCACGATTTTCCGTTATTTGGGGCGTTCAGAAAAATAAGTCAATGGAAAATATTTTCCTGGTCAAAGGAAAATTAAGTCATTTTTTAAAGAAAATAACTTCCTATTTTCGAAAAAGTAAAAAATTTTCCGACATTAACAAATTCTATAAATCCATATTTTTTAATTTATTAATCATATAATCTATATCATCAGTCACCGTTTATCACGGGCCACCGCCACAAGCTGCCACCTCTATGGCCACAGGCAGCCACCAACACGGCCACAAGCAGCCACCGCCACCGGCGGCTTTTATAATTTACATTTTTTTTCATTCTTTTCATATTTAACAATAAAATTTATAAATTATAAAATTTCTATTATTATTAATATTTTTTATGGTCTTATGAGATAAAGGTTTTAATATTTCTAATTAATTTTCAATATTACAACCAAACAACGAAAATAAGTCATTTGAAAAGTATTTTTCATCAAAATATGTTTTAGCAAATTATTTTCGTACAAGTTATTTTACTGAACAAACAGAGCATTAGAGAACAAAAGAAAAGGAGATAAATGGAACGGGAGTTCATGGGTACTTGATATTATCTATTGAATATTTTGATTTTTTTAACAAAAAAATCTATAGCAAAATGCCCTTAATTGGATATTATCTATTGAATATTTTAAATTTTTAAGAAAAAAAAAATCTATAGCAAAATGTCCTTAATTGGAAAATTTTTAAAAGACATCCTATAACTTTACTATTTTAAGGGGTAGGCATATACGTACAGAAGTCAATTTTCAAATTTGTACTGTGGCCCTGATAATTAGTATTCTTGTTTTTTTCTCATTGTTTTTTTTAATATTATATTATGTTATAAAAATATAAATATGAACAGTTTACACTTGGTGAGTATTCTGCTAAGTTTGATACTTTGAAGCGGTGGACCAAATAAGGAAAATAAAGTTTAAGCTATTGGCTGTTGCTGTCTCACGGAAGCAGATATGGCAATCACTAGCACGTCCCGCTCCGAATCACCGGACATCCAATCTCCACTCCTAAGCGACACCGTCGAAGCGTCCGTCGACTACAAAGGCCGCCCAGCCTATAAATCCAACTCCGGTGGCTGGAATTCCGCCTTCTTCATAATTGGTATAAAATTTATCTCTTGACGCCTCTAATAGTTCAATTACATTAATGGTTTTTTTTATCTGTATGTTGCGATAGGAGTGGAAGTTGCAGAGAGATTCGCGTATACCGGAATAGATTCGAACCTAATTACGTATTTGACGGGGCCGCTTGGTCAGTCGACAGCTACTGCAGCGGAGAATGCGAACGCGTGGTCCGGAACGGCGTTATTGCTGCCTCTGTTAGGTGGATTTATTGCAGATTCTTTTCTCGGGAGATACCACACCATTCTTGTTGCGTTTCTTATCTATGTTTTGGTAAATTTCTTCCTCTAATTTTGTTTTTAATCTATGGAGTTTCAGTTTCTTCCTCTCTTAGTGGAGAAGATGCAAATGGTCTGTAGCTGTAGATAACATTTCTTCCTTAGCAGATAATTAAGGCTACAGTTCATAATTGACTATCCTCCAAATTATTTCAAAAAGCAGATAATTAAGGCTACAGTTCATAATTGACTATCCTCCAAATTAGCTGTTGAAATCGCAGCGCTCCTTGTAGCTATTTGGCACCACTCCAAACTTAACCTTCTCTTGTTGTCAGAGAATCCAGAGCTTTTGCTGTTAGCGGTAGGTTGCTAACAGTTGTTATTGTGAAGTTGTATCGAGCAGGTTGGTGGGTTTGGTTCGGTTTGAACAAAGTAACCGAGCGTTTTAAATAAATTTAAATCAAACTAAATATTTAATTTGGTTTGATTTAACCGTTTAGATGGTTTGGAAAAAGAAAAATTAAGTTTTCTCCGTTTATCTAGTTAACAAGAAAAAAGAAATTAACATTATATTAAACATGGAAAATAAATTAACACAAATTATGCCATGAAATACACATAATTTTAAATAGATATTGAAAGTTTTTAAATTAATATCTTATTTGTTTATTCTTAGTATGGTATATAAAAGGTTATATATTCAATAAGAGGTTAATTAAACAATTTATAAACATAAAAATTAAATTTTGTATTTTACATTTATTACTAAAGAAATTATAAAAATATATATTTTTGCTCACAATATAATTTTGTGTGTATATATATATATATATATATATATATATATATATATATTAATCTAATTTTCAATGAATCTTTAACATTTGAACTTTGTATTATCCCCTCAAAAAACAAAAACTTTGTATAAAATAATTATATAATTTATATAATTCATATGAAATTATTGGTCAATTATTATCCAATATAAATTAATTTCATAATTTACTATTCATTATAAAGTATTCAAAGCAAAGGAAAATTTCATTCAAAAAAATTAAATTCAATTTAAAAATTCAAACATATATATATAATGGTTTGATTCGGTTTGGACGGTTTTAACCTCAAAATAGTAAACCAAACCAATTGATTTTTAAATTTTATAAAATCAAATCAAATCATCAATTTTTTACAATTGCAATTTTAGCTTGTTTGGGTCAGTTTGAACGGTTTGGGCAATTTGATGAACACTCTAGTATTGAGTTTTTTTATTCAGTTTGAATTTTCAAAAAGACCTAGATAGTTGAAATTTTAAGGTAGTAAATTGAACCGAACTAAGTCTTATGGAACCGAAAATCCAGAAATAACCATGGAACTAATTGAATTAACTGAAATTTCAATATATATATATATATATATATCCTTTCAAAAAAAAACATATTTATATGTATTATTTTAATAATATTATAATATTTTGTTTTTTTATAATCAGAATCGAACTGAATTAAATTGAATCAAATTATTAAAATAAAAATCAAACCACAAATAATTAAAAAATCAGATCTGATTCGGTTTTTGTTAAGCAAACAGAATGGTTCCTAAAAATTGAACCGAACACATTCCTTTTGAGAGCCTGCACACTATCTACTTGGTGTTCGTCCATTTAATTGGTGGGATATATCTACCTGATAGCGGGCTGCTACTATTTTCCACCACTTCCTAAAAAGTTGCACAGATCCATAAAATAAAATTAGTCCTAACTCTGCTTTTTCATTGCTTTAGTTTTAAGATTTATGCCATGTTTTGAATTTAATCTCAGGGACTTGGCTTGTTGGCTGCATCGGCTATACTCACTTCTCCCAGTGCTTCTGATTGCCCAAACACTAAAAATGACGCGTCTTGTTCTCCATATTCAATTCAAGTCGTTTTATTCTTCTTTTCTCTCTACTTGGTAGCACTTGGCCAAGGTGGACAAAAACCTTGTATTCAGGCCTTTGGAGCAGATCAGTTTGATGGACAAGACCCAGAGGAGCAGAAAGCCAAAAGCTCATTTTTCAATTGGTTGTATTTTGGCACTTGTGCTGGCATCTTAGCAACACACCTAATATTAGTATACATCCAAGACAACCTTAACTGGTTTCTTGGATTTGGAATCCCATGTATTATGATGGTCATTTCACTATTCATCTTCTTACTTGGAGCTAAGACATATCGTTATAGTGTAAAAGTAGAAGATAGAAGTGCATTTTTGAGAATTGGTCAGGTATTTATTGCAGCAATTAGGAATTGGCGAACTTCCCCTTCTGCAGTAGATTTAGAGGAAGAAGCTTGTGGAACACCACCTCACTCTAGTTCAGAGCAATTCAAGTAAGAGAAGTAACTTGTTTTTTTTTTTTTTTTTTTTTTTCCATGGGGACCCTTGCAGCTCTTTAATATATCAATTTGTATACTCTTAATTGCCAGGTTCCTAAACAGAGCCCTGCTTGCACCAAGTGGCTCAAAGGAAGATGTGAAGGTGTGTAGCCTTGGTGAAGTTGAAGAAGCTAAGGCAGTACTTAGGCTTGTTCCAATATGGGCTACAAGCTTGCTATATGCTGTTGTGTTTGCACAATCCACAACTTTCTTTACTAAGCAAGGAAAAACTATGGACAGGTCCATTACAAAGGGTTTCGCCATACCACCAGCTTCACTTCAATCTTTTAGCACCATTGCTAGTGTTTTATTCGTTCCAATCTATGACCGTGTCTTTGTTCCTGTTGCAAGGGCTTTAACTAGGAAAACTTCTGGCATTACAATGCTTCAGAGGATTGGAATTGGGATGGCTTTATCTTCTCTCTCTCTGGTAATTTGTGCCCTGGTTGAGATGAAGAGGCTCGAAATTGCTCGAGAATATGGATTGGTCGATATGCCAAATGTGACAGTTCCGATGAGCGTGTGGTGGTTAGTTCCTCAGTACGTCTTGTTTGGAGTATCTGATGTGTTTACGATGGTTGGTCTGCAAGAATTCTTCTATGATCAAGTACCTAGTGAATTAAGAAGCGTAGGCCTTTCTCTCTACCTTAGCATTTTTGGTGTAGGAAGCTATATAAGCAGCTTTCTTGTCTCTGCTATTGAGAAAGCCACTGGTGGGGAAGGCCGTGACAGTTGGTTCGCTAATAATATGAATCGAGGGCATCTCGATTATTTCTATTGGCTACTTGCAGGTATGAGCACAGTACAATTGCTTGCTTACTTCTATTTTGCTAAAAGTTATGTCTATAAATCGACGGCTTCTTCCGATGAATCGTAATGTAATATAATCAAATGCAATGTATATTTTAAAAATACATTTGATTATAGCGCATTTACATTTTATTACAACATATAAAATGAAGCATTAATGTGAATGCAACATTGTAAATACGATACTTCTGTTGTACTATTGCAATTGTTATATGCTATGGCAGGGAAAAAATAAGAGGAGAATGTACAGATAAGTAATTACTTGTACGATAATGTAATTTTAATTCATTTGTATTCAATTAATAATTTACTATTATATGCTTAGACATTATATTACATTTCATTGTTCTCTTAGGCCATGTTTGGTATGATGTAATCAACCATGTAATAGAACGGATATTACATTAAATGACTGATTATATTATTTGATTAAACTTTTTTTGAACAATGTAATGTAATTAAGATTACATGTGTAATCTTCATTACTTAATTTGATGTAATATTCATTACATCGAAAAACACATGTATTGTCCATTACATCAATCACAATTAATACCAATTTATATCAAGTTATCCCAATAAAAACTTTACCATTCAAGGCTATTTAAATAAAAACTTTACCATTCAAACCTACCCCAACCACCATTGCGCCACAACTACCAGCACGCTCACCACCACCGCTGCTGCTCCACCACATCACCACTGCTCCACCGCCTACCACCCCTACCTTAACCACCAATCACACCACCACCATGTTGAGAATCTGGGCCCTAGGAGCAATTAATCAAATCAAATTCAATTATATATTTACTATTGGGCTTGTAATGAGTTGGGCTTACCTCTAACACAAAATGGCCTAAGCCATTTTGGTTGGTTCACCCTTCACATTATATGTCCTTTTAGTTAGTTGTATTTATCTGATGTGGGATTACCCACATACTCCAACACACCACCACTACTCCATCACCTCAACCACCATCGCTCCTCCACTTCAACCACCACCACTGCTCCACCACATCACCATTGTTCCACCACCTCCACCTCAACCACCACCACCACCTCAACTACCATTATCACCACCACAACCATCACTTTGCGTTGCTGCCACCACCACGTCAATCACTCTACCATGGCCACCACAACTATCACTCTACCACCACCACCACATAATAAAAATTATGTTTTAGTGTTTAATACGTGAAATAAAATTTTATTTTATTTTATTATAGAAATGGAAAGAATAGAATAAAAAATCATTAAAAAGATCAAAATACTCATAATTTTATATAGTAATTTAATTTATTCAATGAAAATATATGAAAAAAAAAAGTTAATTTCTAATAACTTAATTAACTTTTATTTTGTTATATTACATTAGGGGTGAGCTTTCGGTTTGGCCAATTCGGTTAATTCAATTAATTCGATTAATTCGGTCAATTTGGTTCGATGAATAAATGTTCGGTTAAAAGTTCGATTCAAAAAAATTAAAATTTTGATGGTCGGTTAAAAATTAATTTAACCGCATTAATCAAATTAATCGACTCTCAAAACTACGTCGTTTTGATTAAGTAGATAATAAAATTAAAAATTAAAAATTAAAAATATTTTCAGTTTTTATTTTGATTAAGTAGTAATTAAGAACTTCAGTTAATTTTATTTCGGTTAAAGTCGGTTAACCATAAATTTTAGTTAAATTTGATCGGTTATTTAAATCAGTTCGGCTAAGAATAAAATTAATTCGGCCAAAACGGTTCGATTAAGTTCTGTTAAAAAATAAATTCGGTTAAATTTGGTTAAGTAAAAAAAAATTCAATTAATTTATCGGTTAAAAATTTTACTCAAATTGGCCGAATTAGCTTAATGATCAACCCTAAATTATATATTTTCAGTTTACTTTCTTTTAATTTTGTAGTTCAAATAAATTTATAAATCTAAATGATCTTTAATAGTTTAATATGATGAATACTTTTTAGTTCAAATATTTCTTTTGTATTAATAATGATGTGGTGGTGGTGGTGGTGGTAGTGGAGTGGTGTTTGAGGTGGTGGTGGTGGAGTGATGTTTGAGATGGTGATGATGGTGATGGTGGTGGTGGAGTGATGATGATGGTGTGATTTGTTGTGAAGGCAGTGGTGGTGGTGGTGGAGTGGTGATGGTGGTGTGATTTGTGGTGGTGCAGGAGTGGTGGTGGTAGCGGTGTGATTGATGGTGGTAGTGTTTTAATTACATTACATTACATATTTACAAACAAACATAAAAATGAAATGGTGATTACATTCCATAAATTTTATCAATTATATTACCAAACATAATAATGGAATCTTAATTACATTGCATTCCATTACATTTTTTATTACATTACATCTTTGATTACATGACATTGCATTACATCCAACTAAACATAGCCTTAATGTATTTGTAATGATTGTATTATAAAAAAAGTGTTAATGATTTCATCCAAGTTATATATAATTAAATGTAAATTGTTTAAGGTGTTGGGTGTCAAAATGGTTTGGCGTTTCAGGTTCAACATAGATTCGCCTAACATACGACATGATTAGAATTTTGTCAACATGAACACGACATGAAAATTAGACGGATGATAAGAAAATAAGTTGTAAACTATTCAACTCAAAATATATGTAAAAATAAATTTTCATACATAAAATGTATACATTTTTCAAGATTCATAACTAAAATAAAAAAATACAACAATAAAATTTAGTTGAGTATTTATATATGATAAAAAAACTTATCTCTTTACCCTTAAATAAACGGGTCACTCGCCTAACCTGCATGTCAATCCATGACACGACATGTTTATATTTGAGTTACAAATGGGTAACTTGTTTATGACACGAATCCATTTAACTTCAACCCTAACCAAGGGAAGAGGGAGGAGGGAATGGGAGGAGCTCGTGCTCCAAACTTCAAATAATTTAAAAATGTTACCTATTATAGTGCAAAAAAATTTATTTTCCTTGATTTTGCCCTCCTTAATTTTAAAAATTTTCTTTTGGCCCTCCTCTAGTTTTAGAGTTTGGCTCCCCTTGTCCTAATCCGTTTATTTCAAATGTTAAACGAATCATGTTCACGTGTCATGAACCATTTTAACACTTTTATAACCCAATTAGAATAAATGAATCATAGTTGTAGGATTCATTTGTAAATGAATTTCAAGTAGAATTTATTTGCAATGAATTTGTCATGTTTGGTATGCTACAATTTAAAATAAGGAATTCAATTGAACTCTACAAAATTATTTTTAGAATAAATTCTTAAATGAAAATTCATTTGTCTTTATTTCTTATAATACCCTTGACATAATAATTTAATAAAAATAAATAACAAACACCAATTATATTTATTATGTACAATATAATAACTTGTCATTTTTTATTAAAATATAAATAATAAATTTCATATAATTAAGTACACTAATATTCCACGCTAATTAATTAATTATATAAGCAGTAACATTCATGATAATAAATATATCTAATTGATTTAAAAAATTTTATTGATTTAAGTAATTAATATGGAAACTAAACAAAATATTAAGAATGTTATTATTATTTTTAATTGCATTTGAAAACAATTGTTGATACTCAGTTTTTATAATTTTACAGTAATAATAAATAACGTTATTACTAGACTTCAAAAAGAAAAAAAAAAACAGTGATTACTAGTTTAAAAGTTTTCAAAAAAAAAAAGGAAAAATATAAAAATATAAACTAAAGTCATTATTGGATAAAAAAATAAAGTTGTTATAGTTCGAAATTTTCCAAAGAAAATAAACAAAACAGAAAAAAAGTAAAAATAGTTCAGTTCATAGTGGAGGGTAATTTTGTCAATAAATATTTCAATGGTTAATTTTATGGAATTCATTTACAAATTCCATCAATGTTTGTAGAATTTAAATTAGGCATACCTAATTTCATAGAATTTAATTCGTAGAATTCAAATATATTTTTTTTTTATTCCAAACACAACATTTTGAATTTCCAAATGAATTCCACAAAATTTGTTCCAAACACAATATTTTGAATTTTGTGAAATTCATTTGTTTCAAACGGGCTCTTAGTGTTGGGTGTATAATTAAGTTTTTTTAAAATATTAAGTTATATCATATTCTATTTTACAACAAATTATGATAAATTGGTTTCTTTAATATGTTTAAATGTACTATTATAATAGACCTTCTAAGAAAAAAAAATATAGGTCTAATCATCAGTTTCACTTGAACCAACCTCACTATAGTTTTAAGATCCATTTAATTAGTTGTTCATACGATAACCTATAGCTAGTATTTGGCGATTAGTAACGGTTAACCAATGAATATTGGTATTTGGTACAATTTTGATAGCAATTATTGTTGAAAACTAAAATGATTATTAATGGTATATTTGTTTTTATATATTATGATGTATTTTTAATTTAGGATGAACATAATATTTTTAATGTAACATAACAAAACGCTAACTACATTTTTAAAATAAATATTTAATAGAATTTTGTTATTTTGAATGATTATAAATAAGATTATAAAATATATTAACTTAAAAAATATAATTTTACTATTAACTATTTTCATAAGTTAAAACAACAATATAAATTATATCAACTAAAAATTGATACGAATAAGTTTTAAAATGTGAACAACTAATTGAGACTTTATAGCTATCAGTTTTCTAATTGAATTCCTTACCAAAATCTATAATTTAGAAGGCGTTTGATTCAGCTGATTTCTGCAGTCGATAACTGATTTGCTCTTAATAACTAAATTGCAAGTGTTTGGTAAAAATTTTAATTAGCACTTAATAACTGATAGAAGTTTCAATCAACTGATTGGGCAGCTGATTTCGCTGGGTTTTAGAACATTTCCTATCAGCTCGTAGTTGATTTATATTCATTTTATATTTCGACTTTATTAACCTTTTAAAAATAATTAATAATAAAATTATTTCTTTTCAAATTATTATTTTTTATCATTTTATTTATAGTTATTTGAAAATAAGTCGAATACATATTTTAACCTATGAACTTTTAAAAAAAAATTATGTGTCACTCTCAACTTTAAAACCAGCATAATGACACTTTGAACTTTATTTTTTGTAATAATCATACACTTCCTTGTACTAATAGCAATAATTTTAAGATTTTTTACTTTTATAAGCAAAATATTGATTTGGTACGTGGTTAATGCAATGTTTGGAATAATAATAATTTTTACATTTTTCGATTATTTAATTATTCAATCAAGTATTTAATCGATCTAATTTTATAAGTTGAAGTGTTCAGTAGATCAACTAGCGTATATAGTCACCTAATTCTGTAAGTTGAATGTTAACTGGGTCAAAGTAAAATTTGAATGTATCCCGTAAAGAATACAAGGTAAATTTATGTATTAAGTGATTAAAAGTAATAATTTTCTATTAATATTATTTTTAAAAAATTAATTAATATTTATTTATATCACACATTAAAATGAAAAACGATACATTCACTTTAGAAATTGCAAAAATTATATATAATTATATATCATAATATACAAAACCAATTATATACTTCGGTCTAGCTTTCAGCAGGAATGTACCCGCAGAATTACAACAAAGTATTATTCAGCTGCTCGGGATCCGGCCGATTGACCATTTCAATAAGTATTTAGGTCTGACGGCTATTATAAGGAGGAAGAAAAAACAGACGTTTACAAATCTCATTGACAAGGTGGGGAAAAAACTTAAAGGTTTTCCCTTTCTCGTGCAGGTAAAGAGGTTTTATTGAAATCTGTTATCTAGGTGATCCCAAACTATACCACGTCTTGCTTCTTGCCACCGCAGGACATCTGTGATAAAATTGAAAGTTTGATGTGTAATTTTTAGTGGGGACAAAAGAAGGATGAGAGACGAATCCATTAGGTTAAATGGCAAAAGTTGTGTAAGTCGAAGTACTGGGGTGGCCTTGGTTTTAAGGATTTGCCTTCATTCAATTTAGCCATGTTGGCAAAGTAAGGATGGCGATTAATTCAAGATGACACTTCATTGCTGGCCAGAACCTTGAAAGCTCGATATTACCCAAACAAAACATGTCTTGAGGTTCTAAAGGCTATCGATCCAGCTTTACATGACAAAGTATTATTGAGGCTAGATGGATTGTTGAACGAGGTACTCGTTGGGTTGTGGGAGATGGGTCTCGAATTCGTCTCTGGTTTAATAGGTGGATCCCTAACTTTTCAAATATCCAACACTTCTCTTCTTCATCTGACTTGGGAGAAAACGCAACGATACTTGATTGACAAGGACAGAGGTGGATCGGATAAGGAATTAATATACCGGATATTCCCTAATGAAATTGTTGTGCGAATTTGTCAGATTCCACTTTGCTTGGATCACCATCCTGATTTGCGTTGCTGGATTTTTTCAAAAAAAAAAAAAAAAAAAAAAAGGAAATTACACTGTTAGTTCAGCTTATGCTATGACCTTTGCCTCCGTCCTAGCAATGTCGACACCTAGTTCTTCTGATCCCACTCCTGATTCTAGTTGGAAACGACTCTGGTCCCTATCTGTCCCACCAAAAATAAAGCATTTTCTTTATCGAGCTTGCACTGCCCAGCTTCCTACAAAAATGGCTCTTGCCCTACATGGAGTTCAGGTGGAGACTCTTTGTGCTACATACGGAGAGATGGAGGAGTCTATTGAGCATTGAATTCTTTTTTGTTCTCATGTTTCTAGGGTCTGGCTAGTCAGTCCACTGGGATTGACTGTCGGGTAGGATCAGACAACCTTCAGAGATTGGTTTAGTTCAATTTTGAATGTACTTCCAAAGGATCAGATTGAGCTAGTAGCTTCAACAGCTTGGGCTATCTGGAAAGGTCGAAATAGTTGGATTTTCCAACTGAAAATATTTTCCGTGCTCCAAGTAAGTGAATTTGCTTTCTCGATTCTTTATGAGTACCAAATTCTGCAGGGTAATTTCGCTCCTCAGGTAGCAGAACCGAGATGCCCAAAATGGAAACCTCCAGATGAAGACTTCATTAGAGTAAACTGTGGTGCGGGCTTGGCAACTAATGACAGAAATGCTGGTCTGGGTGCGATGATGAGAAATGCAGATGGTGCAGTAATGGCAGCAGCGTATAAGCGGATTGAAGGTGAATTCATGCCAGAAGAAGCTGAAATGGAAGCAATCTTATTTGCTGATGAGCTTGAAAGAACTTCATCTTTCACCAAAATAGCTGTGGAATCTGATTACTTATCGCTGGTTCGTCAATTCGGCTCTAGGCCTTTCCCTTACACTGAGATGGGAACACGTTTTTGGAATTTGCAACTGTTAGCCTCTCAGTTTAGTTTATTTTCTTTCGATTATGTCAATCGAGTGTGTAATAAACCAGCCCATCAGTTAGCTCATCTTGCTTTGGATGATGATACTGGCTGGAAAGTGTGGGTGGAGGAATGTCCTTCATCTGTCGCTGTTTTTGTTGACTCTGATTGCTTGACTATTACTTTATAAAATTAGCAGTTTCATTCTTTAAAAAAAAACTTATATACTTCCGTCATTTTACATTTTAATAACAGCTACTACTAAAATTTTGTGAAATAACAACGTTAATAAGCTAATCAATGTTAATTATCAATTACATTTACGAGGTATCACCGACCAACTGTCAGTAATCTTTATACACTATATATTTCTTGATATAAATAATTAAATCAAATAGACTCTTTAGTTATTAAATATGAATCAGTTATTAACTAACTGAATTAGCCAAACTAAACCACCTCCTAATGACAAGTGACCATAGCCTAAGTATTGAACTTTCTTGTCTTCTTAACTACATGTAAATACTTTAATCTCCCTCCATGATAATGTCATATCCCTAATTTCTTTCTACATATATATTTTACTTTGGGCACTCTACCTATTACATTCTCAATCCAAACCTCACAAGCAAATTTGTTTTATGACCAAATTTATTTTACATCACAAATGCAAATTTAAACAAGGGCTGAATTATACTTTAAACATTAAGAGAATTAAAAATAAAATTGAAGCTCTTTTAAATTTGGAAGAGACTGAGTATTTACATTTTTTTTTTAAATATAAATAAACTTTAAGAAAGATAAATTGGTTAACTAGCGTCTCCTTAAATATTGAGGGGAGTAATAAAAAATTAGTGCAAAAAAGTTTTGGTTTTGTTTGGTTGGATAAATAAATATGATTAATGGAATCCCTGATTCATTCAATTACAGTCACTCGTTCAAAAAATCAAAAAACAACAATAATTAAAATTCAAATCAAAATAAGGACGAAATAAATAAAATATTTTATGAAAATATCATCCACTTGCTTGCGGTTCTACTGTACAAGTAGTTATTCTGCAATTTTGCTTCTTGGCTAACCATAGAGAAGAGAGCTGGGTTCTGGTGGCTGTTCCAGGTTCGCTCACTAGCAGCAGTGATGGCCACCATAACCGACTCGTCGGACATCCAAACTCCACTTTTATATGACACCGTAGAACCCGCCGTTGACTACAAAGGCCGTCCCGTCTTTAGATCCCGTTCCGGTGGCTGGAGATCTGCCTCTTTCATAATAGGTAAATTAGACATTAATTAATCCATTAGTTTTTTTAGTCTATTGATTAATTTTTTTATATATGTATTTTAAGGCGTGGAGATCGCAGAGAGATTTGCGTATTACGGAATAGCTTCGAATTTAATTACGTATTTGACTGGGTCGCTTGGTCAGTCGACGGCTACTGCGGCGGAGAACGTGAATGCTTGGTCAGGAACTGCCTCCTTGCTGCCTTTGTTTGGTGCATTTGTTGCTGATTCTTTCCTTGGGAGATACCGTACCATTGTTGTTGCCTCTCTTATTTATATCTTGGTAAATTCCTGTCTCTTTGATTTATTTTCACTTCTGTATTTCCAGTTTCTTAGTATAAGATATGCTCAGTAACATTGTAGTATAAGTGAATTATGTGATTTCACCTTATATATGCAATTATTGCTGTTGATGGGATTGTATGACCAATGAGCTTCTTGTATGCAAGTGCCTATATGAAACCAAATTTAATCCAGTTTCACTCCATATTATTCTTCTTTATCTCGAGCTGATTTAACTTAAAATAAAATGGAATTTTTCAAAATTATCTAACTCAAAGAGTATATTATTAAGGCTTTAGTTTAAGAATTGGCCATCCTCCAAATTAAATGTGAAAGCTACTGCGTTCTTCACACCTTTTTGTCCCACTCAAAACTCTATAGTTTAAAGCCATTGAGTTTATCATAAATGGTTGCTTATAATTGTTATCGATTGTGGATAACTGGTAGTTGAGGACTGTTGAGTATTCATTTTTTTGTGAAAAATTTTGTTAACTGACATTATTCATAGACCAAATTACCATTAAGGATATGAGATGATAGTATTTATATATTTTCATTTGTAATTTTTTATTGACTTGTACAATCCAAAAATAGCTAAAAGTATTATTTAACAAAGTCACAATTAATTTTCTTTTAGATTTGGT
This sequence comes from Jatropha curcas, assembly GCF_041381405.1. Taxonomy (NCBI): domain Eukaryota; kingdom Viridiplantae; phylum Streptophyta; class Magnoliopsida; order Malpighiales; family Euphorbiaceae; genus Jatropha; species Jatropha curcas. The sequence continues at coordinate 23,295,041 of NC_143159.1, forward strand.
AATAAATTTTAGTTCCAAATACGAATATGATAACTAATTCAAGTATTGTAATTATAAGATATGTTGCCTACAAAAATTTCATTCAGAATTCAATTAAACTGTAATAGCTACTAAGTGAAAAGGAAAAAAGCCACATATTAGAGCGATTTTACTCAACAACTGCTTGGACTCCCAATTGCCAATTGAAAGATGTACTATTGATCCAAACATACTCCTATGAAAACCTTTACAAAATCTAATTTCTTGACCAACACTTGAATTGATGGGATGTATCTGATTTTGAAAACATCAACATTATATGGTGAAAGCTGCTAAATAGCTGGTTACTCCCTTTTCTTGACCATTTTCTAATGCTTTCAAATGTTTATCCTGATCTATTGGAAATAATCATCATACATGTTTTTATGGCTTTGGTTTTAAGATGTATACCATGTTTGGAATTTAATCACAGGGACTTGGCTTGTTGACTCTATCAGCTATGCTTGCTTCTTCTCACAGTGCTTCTGATTGCCCAAGCACCAACATTATCAAGTCTTGTTCTCCTAGTTCATGTCAAGTAGTTTTATTCTTCTTTTCTCTGTACTTGGTAGCACTTGGGCAAGGTGGACACAAACCTTGTGTTCAGGCCTTTGGGGCAGATCAGTTTGATGGGCAAGATCCTGAGGAGTGCAAATCCAAAAGCTCATTTTTTAATTGGTGGTATTTTTGTATGTGCGGAGGCACTTTAGTTTCACTACTGTTCTTAAACTACATCCAGGACAACCTAAATTGGGCTCTTGGATTTGGAATCCCATGTATTATGATGGTTGTTGCACTATTCATTTTCTTAGTTGGAACTAAGACATATAGGTATAGTGTCAAAGTAGAAGAGAGAAGTGCATTTCTGAGAATCGGTCGGGTATTTGTTGCAACAGTCAAGAATTGGCAAACTTTGCCTTCTGCAATAGATTTAGAGGAAGAAGCTCGTGGAATTCTACCGCATCATAGTTCAGATCAATTCAAGTAAGAGATTATAAATTTTTGCTTTTTGGTAATCAGAAAAAGTAGTGATTGCAAATGCATCAACATGTCCTGAAAAATTTTAACATAGTTGAAAGATCATTTAGGGTTCCTGCACATAAAAATGATCTGAGCTCTATGATCTCTCTGAAGCAATTAGGTATATTTATAGCAATTAAAATGTGTTATTTATGTTTGTACTTGCTAATAACATTCTGAAAAGGCAAAGATGTGAATTTGAGGGGATTTGTAAGAAAATCACTGTTTAATAACTATCATTTGTATGGCAGCAATGGACTCTAAGCTGTGTTGTTTTTGCAATGGACTCTTGCAGCTCTTTGCAATGCTTAAATATTGAAGCAATGCATAACCAAAATAGATTTTGATTGCTACGACACATCAAAGCTCTTGTAAGCAATTTAGATTTTCTAATGTGTCAGGTTCCTAAACAAAGCACTGGTTGCACCAAATGGCTCAAAGGAAGGTGGGAAGGTGTGTAGCCTCGGTGAAGTTGAAGAAGCTAAGGCAGTACTCAGGCTTGTTCCAATATGGTTTACATGCCTGATATATGCAGTGGTGTTTGCACAGTCCGCAACTTTCTTTACTAAGCAAGGAGTAACAATGGATAGATCCATTTCAAAGGGTTTTGATGTACCACCAGCTTCACTTCAATCCTTTATCAGCCTTGCCATTGTTCTTTTCGTTCCAATCTATGACCGTGTCTTTGTTCCCATTGCGAGGACATTAACAAGGAAACCTTCTGGCATCACAATGCTCCAAAGGATTGGAACTGGGATGTTTTTATCTGCACTGTCTATGGCAATTGCTGCTCTAGTTGAAATGAGGAGGCTTGAAATCTCTCGAGAATATGGACTGGTCGATATGCCAAATGTAACCGTTCCAATGAGTGTTTGGTGGCTAATTCCTCAGTATGTCTTATTTGGAGTTGCTGATGTGTTTACGATGGTCGGTCTGCAAGAATTCTTCTATGATCAGGTTCCTAGTGAATTAAGAAGCGTGGGTCTTTCTCTCTACCTCGGCATCTTCGGTGTAGGAAGCTTTATAAGCAGCTTTCTCGTTTCTGCTATTGAGAAAGCCACTGGCGGTGAAGGTCATGATAGTTGGTTCTCTAATAATCTGAACCGTGCACATCTTGATTACTTCTACTGGCTACTTGCTGGTCTTAGCATAGTACAATTGATTGCCTTCTTATATTTTGCAAAAAGATATGTATATAGCAGGTGAGGGCCAATACAAAATGAATTGTTTCCTTGCTATTTATGCATGTTAGATGGTTATGTTTGGTCGATTATGTGCAGCTGAAAAAGTTATATTTCATGTAATAGCAAATGTACAACAATTGTATAAGCCACGGTATGTCTGTTTTACTCAAGATAGTTTGATCTAGTGGTTGAAAGGCATAAATTCATCCTGGTGATTTTATGATCGAGTTGTGAAGTTGCCTATTGAGAAGGGTTTTTAACGTAATCGCTCCTGAACCCGAAAGGAATTAGTAACTCATCTAACCATTAAACGAGAGGTGGGAGGACAGCTTAGTAGTACCAAAAGAAAATGATATGCAAAGAAAATGATATGCCTGTTTTGATGTACAGGAGTTTGAGGTAGTTGCATATTTAAGGGTAAGAATTGGTTGGCTTAATTCAATTTGAAATTAAGCAAAACCAAAAGGCTTGAACGATACACCATAATGGCTGGTGCTTTGCAGGCTGCATGCCAAGGCTGACCCATTGGCCCAGTCTGCGTTGGCAAGAGTCATAAACCAAATGAACCTGGGTCTGGAACAACTTTTGCATCTGAGTGACCCATGCTTAAGACGGGACATTTGTTTAAGAATTAGGTCTATTGCCACTAAAGGTGGCCTACAGGAGGCATATTAAAATCAAATGTAATTTTTTTTTTTTTTTTTTTTGAACAAAATCAAATTGAAATAGTTGTAAATATGTAAACAGTTCACCTTAAATTCATGAGGGTTACTTCCAGCCTGGGATTTGAAGTCAAGTAGAAGTTTGGTTAATCAATTGTAGAGAGCTGTTGTTGGAGAGTGAGGGGTCGTCATAAGGCTATTGCTATTGCTAACAACTAAAATTTTCAATTTGGCGAGTTTTATTTATATTTTTAATTTTTTTTTTTGAGTATTCGGGATAAGGATTCAAATCTGAATTTATTCTTGATTATATACAATTACCATTAAGCTATGTCTCGATATGCTATTATATTTTTAATTTTTAATTACTAACCATTAGACTTGGAAAAGCTATTTCAAATATTGTATTTACCAAATAATCTAAAATAAGGGTTAGAGCTGATACATGTGATAAGATTAATGGATAAAACTTGCGAAGACCTGGTCTATGGGCCATATAAGCTTGTAATTAGCAGTTTGGGAAACCAAATTATAAAAATAAATTTAAAAACCATTTTTGTTAATACAATATAAGCTTAATGCCTGTATGAATGCAGAATGGCAAATGAAAACCAGTAATGTGAGTGTTATCAAGATATGGGATTTGGGTTCTTGCCATTATTAGTAAACAAAGGGTCCTGCATTGTCTGGCTTTTGGGCCTTCAAACTCAAGCAATCAAAGTCCACATAAAGTACATGATGAAAATAAAACATTAAGAAGCAAATTACAAAATTTTGAAATTTAAAAGACTTTTGGTAGGTGGGGTTAACACATATCAATCTCAATATTTAGTCATGTTTGTACTTTTGTGAAAGCAATTTGCAATGTAGGGACACAAGCAATTAGAGTGTTTCCTTTTCCTTTTTTTTATCATTTATTAAATTTTGCAAAACCTTGGAATTAAGCAGCCAAAATAATTATCTAAAGTTTTTTTTTTGGGTACAATAACATTATTACAAGTTATAGTTCGAATAAATTTAGGTAAAATTAGTTGTTTTAATAGTTATTAGTTGTTATAATAATTGTGATGGTAGCATTTCATGAAACGTTAAAAGAAGTAATATTTCATAATACGATTTTTCAAACTCTAAATACTAATATAAATACCGTCACCAAACAATTTAAATTTTAGAGTTAAAATCACTAAATAGTGTATGAAAAGTTATTGCATTACCCATTAAGAGCAGCCTTTAACAAATAAATAAGATTGCATACCTAAATTTAAGAGTCAACAATCAGTAATCCAACTGAAAATAATCAGTTATTTGATTGGTTTGGTTTAATCCTATTTATATAGAGACTAAGATATCTAAAAACATAAAAGATGTAATAAGAAAATTAATACTCTCCAACTATTTACTTGTTACTCCTTTTTTAGACGTCTCAAAATATTTATAAGGTTTTTAAATTTAGATATATAAATAATAATTTTTCTTATAATAACATTTATAATTGTTCATTAAATGAAAGACTTTTATTAATATCTTAATGAGAAGGGTAAAAAAGGACAAAATAACTTCTTGACCAAATTCTTAATATGCATGTTTGTCAAACCATGCAAATAAAATAACACGGAGAGAGTATTTCTTTTCTATTTTTATACAATATAAATATTTAAGAGCTACAAAAACTATCAAGATTTGATCCCCATAACTAAAACCTTTACCTTTTATATGGGTTGAAATCTTTTTTTTTTTTTTTTTTTTTTTTTTTTTGAAAGGAGGTTGAAATCTATTTGAGATAAGAAACATTTTCTTTTTATCATATGCATTAAGAACATGAAAATGTGTTTCTTCGACAAAAAGTCAAGCAAATCAAGGTGCCAAAATTAACAATAGAGACTAAGAAGAAAAGAAGCTTAGAACTTAGGATATGAATGGGGTCCAGTGACAGCTCGACCCATTGTGTGTTTTCTTGGGATTTTTTCAAAGGGATAAAATGTGAGCTTAAGCTTTAAATTATGCCAATAAAAAAATAAAAAGAAGTAGCTTTGTTGGAATATTTTGGAAACCTTGGGGCTTCCAATTTCAATAATTTGCCTATCACAAGCATCAGTTGGATCTTACCTGTCAACCAATGCCAAGTCATTACTCAGGACCACTACTTAATCATTACCACTTTCAACCTAATTGCTTTGGGAATCTAGAGCTAAGAATTTTTTTGTTAAAACCAACCAATTTTTTATTTAATTTTTAAAAATTTTAGTTTGATTTCAGTTTTAATAAAAAAAACTAACATATTTTTTCAATTTTTTTTATTTTATAAAAATCAATTCAATTTATAATTTGATTTGGTTGAATTTTTTAATATAAAATATTCTATTTATTCAATTTATAGAATTTAATTTTGAAACGATACAATTGAATACTTGCATGAAAACTATATTTCATCTACAAAACCACCTCAACTCAATTTCTTGCTTTTATTTTCTTTTAAAAAATAATATTATCCTCAAAAAATGTAATGAACACATGTACATATAGTTGTGAATTTTAATGCTTTTAAAAGTTCAATCTTTTATGCTCTGAGAGTTCATTGATGCAAAAATTATGGTGGCTTGACAGGCTAAACCAAACTATCATCATACTTGTTCTCTATGATAAGCAACTTTGTTTTTAAATTATCTAAATTTAATATTATTTTAAAATACGATCTATATAATATATAAAAGGAAAGCAATTTGTCTTATATGTTAATGAAGTGTAAGTAGCACAATTTGCCACTTTGACAGTATTTTAAATTATATAATGATAAATGATGAAAAATAAAAAAAAAATTTATGCAAGTAATTTATTAGCTGTGTATATCAAAATATCTTTTCATTCCTCAAGATAGATATTAAAAGTATATACACTGATATACATATACATATATATTCTCTTTTTATATATTATATAGATAAACAATCATTTATAATAAATCATAAACATAAAATAAAAAATATTTAATTTCTTATTTCAATCTAATTAGTTAAATTTTCAAAATTATTATCACTGTTGAAAAATAGATTAATAGTGTGTGTGCATTTTTTGATACGGCCATACTATGCATGACTTTTGCTATTGCATATTTGGTGAAGGGATTGCATGATATTTAAGAAGTGATATCTTAGCATTGAAACTTTTTCGGTATATTCAATAAGATATAATTTTGTAATACATTTTATGATCATTTTATTATACAATTTTTATGGGTGTAAATAGGTTATGACGCATGGACACGATTTGCTTAGCACGCGAAATAAACGGGTTATAGTTGAGGTTAATTGATATCAAAAATCATAAATGAGTCATTATTTATAACACGAATATAAACATGTCGTATTATGGGTTGACGCGCACATTAGGTAAGTGACCCACCCGTTTATTTAATGATAAACATAAATCTTCCGACTAAAATCCTATTTAAACTTTATTTATGAATTTTTTTTTGGTTTTTGTTACGAATCTTGAAGAATCCATGCAATTTTATATATAAAAATTTATTTTAAAATATAATTTGAATTAAATAGGTTAAAACTTAAAAATTTATAAGCAGGTTAAATGAGTCGTATATAGGTCAATATGATCTACTTAATTTGTTTATGGTTTACACAGGTCGTATACAGGTTCACACGACTCACTTAACATATTTATAATATTAGACGGGTTACACGTGTCGTGTTTGTGTCACCCGTCTAATTTCCGTACCGTGTACGCGTTGACAAATTTGACAGATTATTAAATGAGTTGTGTTCATGTTGATCCTAATCGCATTACGTATTAGGCGAATCCATATCAAACCCGACACACCAACGATCTTAACACTCCTAATAATTTTTTATTATTTTTAAATAATATTATAAAAAGTTATTTTATTTTTTAATATTGCTCGGCGCATCCTCCTACTTTTAACACCGATTGTACTTCAAATATAAACATACCCATGTTGTATAGTTTAGAGGAAGTTAATTTTTTATATTTTCTTGATTTCATGTTTGAAACGTTTTCAGATTCAAAAAATGGAATCCAACGTGTGAATAATGTCGAATGTACTAATTGATACAAATCCAAAATTCCAAACGTTATTTATTCTAACTTTGCAAAAAAAAAAACAAAAAAAAAAAGCTGTATTTCGTAAAAAAGGAAAAGAAATGAAGTAAAGGATGTAATATTAAAAATAATTAATGGGAGATTTATTTATTGAAAATTCAAAATTCTTGTAGAAATTTGCCTTTTTTGAAAATTAAAATTTTGATAAAAAAAAATTCTAGATGTGTTACATTCTTATATTTGGTTGTAAATATTTTTTTTTCTCTAAGAGAATACAATTATTTTGTTTGAATAATGTATGAAAAAATATATATAATGCAATAATATTCTTAATTTATTTATATTTTCTTTACTTGATATTTAGAATTATACCATAATTATATAAGTATTAAAATCAATAAATATTTTTCTAATAACGTATTGACATAAAATTCAAAAAATTTTTTTGTGGGGACATAAAATTTAAATATTATTCAAAATGTAATTGATAAAATAACATAAGAACACTTTAAATGAACTATAAAACATGAAAGTTAACCTTAAAAACAAAAAAAAACAAAAAAAAAAAAAAAAAGGAAAAGGAAGTTAAGGAAATTTTGATAAAGAATAATTGATGAGATATTTTTATAATCAAGAGTACTGATATTTTTTTTTTTTCATTCATATGTAACTTTTTTTAGATAGATGGGAGTTATAATGTACCAGAAGAATATTATGGGCTAATTTTATTGTAAAAGGATGCGAACTCGAGACCTCTCGCTCTTTACATCTTTTACAAAAGGTAGAAAGATCAACCAAATCACACATGATTGAATTAATATCATTATATGTTCAAAAATAATTAATTCTAAATATATGATATTTTTTTATTCATTTAGAGACTCAATAGGCCGAAACCATACCGCGAACTACACAACAGGAGTAATCCACCCCTAGAATCACTAAATTGGTGAAAGCTATTGTGGTCGAGAGGACTCGAAATTTTAAATATATGATATTTATTTCCTACAAAAATTAACAATTTATTAAAATAATAGCAACTTTTAAATAACTTGTATTATTTTATCTTGCCCATCTCTTTTTTCTTTTTCATTTTCTTAAAATATCATTCAATAGGACTATAAACTAGCTTGGTGCATCCTCGTCAACATTTAATTAGGATTTATAATTTATATATTTGTAAATGCACAATACATGATATATATTTTTTTTTTCTTTTTCTTTTCTTTCAATCTTACTTTTGCTTCTTTATAATTAGTTAAGATGACCAAAATCCATAGCAAGAAAGAGAAGATTGATCAAAACAAGGATGAAGGGGTTCATTTATTGAGTTTTGATTTATTTGAGAATCAAACATAAAAATAAAAATAAAATCGATTATGAGAAAATCGAAATAATTTACAGAAGAGAGAGAGAGAGAGACAAGGAGAGAGAGAGAGAGAGAGAGAGAGAGAGAGAGAGACAAGGGAGAGATAGAGATGGAGATCTTTATTTTTGGTCTTTTTATATGATATTTAATAGAAAAAGTAGAAAATTTGTACGAAATGACATAAGAGATTAACAAAATCAAAAATTAAGGGGAAAATAGTGTATTTTAAAAAATGCGAGGTAAGCTAGTTAATTTTGACAAAATACAGAGATACAATCAAAATTTTTCCTATATAGTATTGTATCTTATCATATTTCGTATAAGTGTTATATTCAATTTAATCAAAATAATATTTTGGACCGATAAAATGTGAAATTTATAAATCTAATTATAGATTTTACTAAATATAAAATTCATGAAACATAAAATTCAAAACAACTGTGGAATGGAAATTCCTTGAATTTGAACGGTATTTTTGAAATAAAATTAAATAATTTTAATTCAATTCATTAATAAAAGAAAAAAAAAACAATGGAATAGAGAAATTCCACATTAAATTGAGATTTCTTTCTCTTTCAAAATAGTAGAATTGAGTGATAGAATTTATAGATTCTACTAATTATAATTACTTTATTTTAATTTAGATAAAATAAATTTATTTAGCTAAAATTTTTCTAATGACAGCGATTTTAGATTTTGAACTCCTAACTTTACATATAAAATTTGCTTAAATATATAATTTATTTTCGCAGATTCAATCTCTTATTATTATAAAATTTAAATTTATTTACTACTAAACAATAGAGAGTTCTTAAAAAAAATAATAGAGAGTATTCAAATATGACTAATTATGACACACCAAAACAAAGCCCAATGATAATCTAGCAATAAATTTAAATTTGAATCTCCCTTACTCCTCCGATACTAAAAAAAACTATGACTAATTATGACATTTAATTATTTTTATTTTTTACTATTTGTTGCTGTTTTCAAATTATGTAATGAAATTTGTGATGTCCCAACCAAAGCACGTGCTCTTTTGATCCGATAAATCTTTTAGCCGTTGAATTGTTGTACTCTTTCCTCATCTCATGATTTCCAAATGCACTCATTAATGGGTCATTCTATTCATGATTTATGAGTTTGAATCCAAGCCAGGGTTTTATTTATATTTCCCAATTTCTCTATCTAGGGAATTTCACCAACACGTGAGATAAGAATATTACACACTTATGGCAATTTTGACAAAATTTATTTAGCCCACATATATCTCACACCCACACCACAAAAGGAAAAAAAAAATTATTTCAATTTGATATAGAATTTCAAGTTAGAGCATGATGAATCATCGCTTGTCTTTAGTGGCAAAGAGGCTGACCTGAAAAAATTTATATTATGAAATATCAAACCCATAATTTAAATTATGGTGATCAACCTTATAAATACTCTTTGTTACTGAGCTACCCTTTCAGACTATCAGATTAGAAATTTTCATAAACTTATACATACTTTGTTTTATAGTTTAATTTCAAGATTTAATCTTGATTGATAAGATGGAGATTAAGTTTTAGACTAACCTTAATATTCAATATTTCAAAATTCAAGCAAAGACTTTCCTTTTTAGGGTAAAAAGACTTTGACAAGAAAAGATCATTAGGATTTAAATCTTTTAACATTCTAAATTATGAACTAGATTTTTTGTTTAGAAGTAGAAGCTTCAACGCTAGTAGGGATTGAAAGACTAGCAAATTATGAAATAGATATATATTCAATTACTAGATTACTAATTAATAGTATGAAGTTGCATTTTTTGCCCTGTTCAGAAGAAACAAATAGGACGGTCTTACTTAGATCAAATTGATTCAGGTCGAATGAGGACATTAATTAAGAAAAATATAATTTTAAGTTTTTATTAATTTACTAAAAATGGATTGCATTATAAAAATAATCTGAATGCATTATTCGTTATATTAGAGAATTAAAAATATGTCATTAATATAATTACAATGTCAATACGATTAAATTAATACATTACTAGAAAAAGAAAAATAAGTTTAAAATTTTTTATATATTTTCTCTTGAAATATAAAAGATTATTACTGGTGGATATGCATTCGTTTTATGGAAACAAAGGAGAGATGATATGTGAAATTTTTATTCATAACATCTGATTTGTTAATTTTATACAATTCACTTCGAAAAGTAACTTATTTAAACAAAATTTAATCTAATTTAATATCACATATAAAATAAAACCCCAAAATTAATTTAAATATTTTAAATATAAAAAAATAAAATCCAAAATAAATTTAACAAAATTTTATAGAATTTATCCTTTACAAACATAAAATTCACCTTTAGTTACCATGTTGAGAAATTAAGCCACTATGTAAATGTCATATTGACCATTTGTAATCATACCGTCAAGTCCATATCTTTAAGATTGAAAATGATTGTATAAAACTACTTTTTGAAATTTTGAAATAGGTCTGGTGCCAATTTTTCTAGCTTAGACCTATTTCGTTCAAGTTCACCTACTTCCCGAAAAATTTAATTTTCAGAAAGTAAAGTTCTAGAGAAGTTATTTTCTGGAAAATACATGTGATTTTGTTTAGTTGATATATTGACTTCTTGAGAAATAAAATTGTGTTAATAAAGTTTTACACATAAAATGTCAATAATACCCTACCATGACTTAATTAAATAATTTATTGAAAATATCCATGAAGCAAGGGCAAAATAGAAATTTCAAATTTTAGAACTTAGGAAGTTCACTTCCTTGGGTTGAGGGAAGTAACTTACTTCTCGTACTGTCAATGAAGTAAGAGTTCTAAATTTTCGGGAATTTTTATATTTTTGGGAATCAAATATGACATTTCTCACTTTCTGGGAACTTCAAGTTTCTGAGTAAAATTATCGGACTAAACGAGTCCCAAAATATTCCTTGGTGCCAATTTTTATTGTACTTGTTGAATACAAGAATTCTTGACAATAAATGGGATGAAATCAAGTCATTATGTGGGAAGCGTACAAAAAATGACAATTAATAATCAATTAGACCATTCATAGTTTAAGCACATTTCAATACAAACCTACATATAATTCTTTTATCTTATTGTTTTTGAAGGAAGTTGAAATAAAATAAAAATAATTAAAAGGTCATTTTTGAAGTGTTATTATAGAATGATCCACCTTCTACTGAGAGATAAGGGTTTGTGAATATTACCCAATCCTTTAGCTCTCATCTTTCTAAGATAATGACACAAATGCTAAATCATCAAATATTTATTTTCTTTATTTGAATTCTTACGTCAAGTCTTTTTAGGAACACTAAACTTTCATAATTAAAAAAATGTATTTATTCGGAATAATATTCGAAAAAAAGGGTTCAATTGGCAAATTTAATAAAGTTTAAAGGCGAAATTATATGTTTAACTGTGTATTAGATGAGAATATGTTAATTTGTATTTCAATCATGTATACAGACTATATATAATTTTGTAAAAAAACTATTAATGGCTCATATATCTATATCATCTCTTCATAGATTATAGAATAGCTAATGTATAAAACGAAACATCATTTACCTTAGAAAAATGAAAGATGATTCGAAAACGATGTGTATTAATTAAGGGAAGAAAAATGACCTAAAAAATTTATCTATATGGGTGTTAAAATAGCAATTGCCTATATTAGTGCATAACGATAAATATAAATGAAAAAAAAAAAAAAAAATAGGCATCAAGATCACCATTTTTTAGATTGATTGGAAGAATTAATATAATGGAATAAAATTATTGTGGTGAAAAAACTATAACTTAGAAACCTTCTACTTCCCATATTTTTATAAAAGTGAAAAGGTCAACTATAACACATTTGAATAAAAATCGGATAGATGATAAATTATTTAATAAAATCAACATTATACTTTATTATTAGCATTTAATTATATTCAAATACACTAATTAAAGTAACCCAATGAGGGTAGTTGTCATGACCCGTTTTCATGGGTCAAACCGGCATTAGAGTTCAGGTAAGCTTCAGGCCTCGAGGCTCAGGTAAGCTTAAGGCCCCGAAGCCCGTAGTAAGCCTAAACTACAAAACTTAACTATATCAATGTCTATTTCAAACATCCAGCTCAGATAGTCATGCACTATTAATCTCATAATTTTATTATTCTTTGGCTCAAATTTAACATCTTAAACAATTTATAGCTCGGGCCCAAATATAATACAATATAGACATAATATGGGCTAACAGATTCAAGCATTTCATAAATAATTTATTTGAACATCCTCATCAATTTATCGATTTTATCCCTACAACTGCGGAGTTCACTAACAGACAGATATAAATAGGTTCTTGTACAAATAGTTATATAGCAAAATAATCACTAAAACTAGGAAAATTTCTTTCTAGCTCTGCAGTGAAGAAACAGAACTTAATCCGAAATAAAGAGGAACCTACTTCTTGAAAAGTTAAACAAGACATGTGAGTTTTATAAGGAATAATAATTATTGCCCAACACATGCATTCACACGAATGCGTAAATATATCAATTTAGTCATCCAACTAGTTATATGATCACGCTGACAGCACACAAATGACATAACAACAACACTCACAATTATTAACGACTTCACATAATCACATCACGTGGAAATTGGTCTGTAGCGTCACCAAAACTCCCGATGAGCTGTCCTCCCACATGGCCCATCCTCTCATGACATGTGCGCCAAGGAGCCGATCCCCATACATGGCCGACCGGTCTAATCCTCACTTGACCAACCCTCTCATTGTTTTTCCATTCTCTCTTTTCTTTTCTATACCAACAGAATGTCACCCTGTGGTTTTTCATATCATCCATATCATCCATATCATATCAACAGGTGCATAAGGGAATGCCAATCTCCCCATACTTGGTCAACGGTCAAATTCCACATTTTCATCGTTTCCAGACCATTCTCACAAACCCATGGTGACCCACATCATCCCAATTCCACACAAATAAAGCATAGCAATATCACAACACAAATAATCAAACATCGCTTTTAAATGCAAGCACATTAATCAATTAAACATTTTCATACAAGAGTACAAATAAACATCCATATACCAATTCAAATAAACACAAGAGTATTAAATAATAATATACTATAATAATCAATTCTTAAAAATAAATAAATAAGTAAATAAATAATAATAATAAAAATAAGTAAAGCGTTTAATTTTAAATATATTAAGGTATAACATTAATCCAAATAAACCTATTAATTTAATTATTATATATAATCAGCCTAGATTCTAGCGAAACTTCGGCTGAACCTTCTCTAGAAATTGGGCTAAATCACCTGCTTAAAACTATAATTCAGTAATAAATTTTCAAGCCCATCCATCGGGCAATTCATAATAATTAATCCCGTCCACCATAACCATTATTCATTAACCACAACACACACATATATATGCACTTAATCATTCTAAAATTCTAAACCTCACATTATTAGCCTATCCAAAATGCTATATAATTACAATAACATGATAATCGATTGACTAATAGTTCATTCCCTTTTAATTATGAACAGTTTACTAACACCATCCCATCATTGCACCAAAAGCATCCAAGATCAACTCATCCACAATTGTACCATAGGTTAATACATTCTTTAACTAACAACTAAATCACAAGTTAATAAAGATAACCAAGTACTTGTTTTTTTTTTTTTTTTTTTTTTTGACATTTGAATTATGGATTATATTAATAAGAGAAGAAACGAGTGATACAAGCGGGAACACTCTCCCAAGTTTGAAAACAAGCCCCACTAGGGACGGATTTAGCCAACATATGGGCTATATCATTTGCTTGTCTTCTAATCCAAGCCAATGTGACATTAGGCAATTAGACTAAGAGTAGCTTACATTCAGAGATGACAACACCAAACTCGGACCAGTCGTGGACAGAAATCCTCATAGCATGATAGACTTGAAGGCAATCAGTCTCAACTTGAATCGTCAAAGTAGGGTGGCCTGACAGTACCCAGGATAATACCTTTCTTAACGCCTGAGCTTCTGCTATTGCTGGAGAAGAGCAGCCATGCAATGAAGACGTTGCTGCTGATACAAACCCGCCATGGCAGTTTGAGAGTACAGCACCGACAGCTCCATGGCCGGCAGAGGGGAGAAGAGCGGCATCAAAGTTTATTTTAAAAGTGCCAGTAGGTGGCGGAAACCATTGACTACCTGCAGAAGCACTGATGCCTGTATCTGACCCTGACAGCTTCAGCTGGGCTTTCTTCCAAGATGCGAGCATACTTCTAGCTCCAGTAACCACATGATAAGGTCCTTCATCCACTTGGTTCCATTTGAGTTCATTACGGCTCAGCCAAACACTCCATAGACCCATAATAAAACTCTCAAAAAAATCGCTTTCCCACACCTTGTGCAAGTGTTCGAACATCTGTAAGAAATTTGGAAAATTGCTAATATTTGGTTGAACACCAAAAAACTGCCAACAAAATCTTGCTTTTGGACACTCAACAATAGCATGGGCTAATGTTTCAGCAACACCACAATAATCGCATCTTGTATCAAGCTCCATTCCCCTTCTTTCCAAAGTTGTTTTAACTGGCAGAATGTCTCGGCAAAACCTCCAGAGGAAATGCCTCACTTTCGATGGAATTTTCAAAGACCAAAGAGCTTTCCAAAAACCTGACTGTAAATCATCTTCAATATCCACACATTGAGATGCTACTATTTTGTATCCAGATTTCACAGAATATATCCCTCAGTCTGTCCAGTGCCATATAAGAGTGTCTTCCTGAATGTTTGTAGCTAAAGGAATAGAAGTGATAAGTTCAGCAATTGAAGAATTGAAAAGACCATGTATCAGAGGCAAATTCCAAGCACGTTCCCCTTGTGTCAAAATAAGGTATGAAACCCTTATATGCTCAAAACTAGGAAGAATAGGCAAGTTAACTTGGAACTGGTTATCCCTTAATAGCCACAGCTCGGTCCAAACATTTACTGACTGACCATCTCCAATTCTCCACCGAAAACCTGAACAAATAGCATCCTTAGCTGCATAAATTCCTCTCCATACAAAACTTGGATTACGGCCAACGCCTGCACCAAGGAAATTCCCACTTGGGAAATATTTAGATTTGAAAGAACTATAAAGAAGAGAATTTTGTATTATGTAAAAGCCTCCAACAGTGTTTTCCTAGCATGGCTAGATTGAAACTTTGCAAATGTCTGAAGCCTAAACCTCCTTTTTCCCTCGCTACAAACAGCCTTTCCCAACTCAACCATCTCATCTTTCCTCCCCACCAATAAGAATTCATTAAACTCTAAATCTCCTGTAAGATGGATACTGGTATAAGGAAAGCACTCTTACAGAATGAAGGAATAGCTTGTGCCACAGACTTTATTAGCACCTCTTTACCCGCTTTCGATAGAAGTTTCTAATTCCAACCACTGACCAACTTCCTCACTCGATCCTTCAAGAAAGAAAAAATGCGTCTCTTTTCCCGACCAATTAATGAGGGCAAGCCTAGATACCTTCCGTGGTTTAAAGGAGCAAGCACACCAAAGACTCCTTTAACGACATCCTTATCCAGTTCAGAAGTGTTAGAGTTGAAAAAAATACTGAATTTTTTTCAATTTACCGCTTGACCCGAAGCTGCTTCGTAAGTAACTAGAATATTTTTTATCTCTAAAGCTTGAATCCGTGATGCCTCAAACAAGAACAAACTATCATCCGCAAACAACAAGTGAGATAGCCGAGGCGTAGCTCTCGAGACTTTACAGCCTTGGAGACGACCTTCATTTTCAGACTTACTAAACAGCTTTGACAGTCCTTCAGCACATAGTATAAATAAGTAGGGAGATAATGGACAACCTTGTCTCAATCCCCGTCCTGGGATAATTGGGCCAACCTCATCCCCATTCACTCCAACCCAATATTTAACAAAGGAAACACAAACATGATCAAGTCAACCCAACGCTGGCTAAAACCCAAGCCCTGCATAACAGCTCGTAAATAGCACCAGTTAACTCTGTCATAGGCTTTAGAAATATCAACTTTTAGTGCGGAAGCTCCTCATCGACTGGTCATTTTGGATTTCATAGAGTGGATTAATTCGAAAGCAACTAACACATTATCTGAAATCAACCGGCCCGGGACAAAAACCGACTGAGATAATGAGATAAGACTAGGTAGGATGGTCTTCAGCCTGTTTGCCAGAATCTTAGCAAACACTTTGTAAACTACGTTACAAAGTGAAATAGGTCGAAAGTCCTTCACTACCTCTGGGTCTTCTACTTTTGGAATCAGCACAATTAAGGTATCGTTCAGATTATCTGGAAAAACACCTGCATTAAACCAGTCTCAACGACCTTGAACAACATCATGGCCCAAAATATCCCAAAACCTCTAGTAGAATCTAGGATTTAGTCCATCCATCCCTGGGCTTTTATCCGCATGCATTTGTTTCACTACTAATTTAACCTCATCCACTGAAATATCTCCAAGTAGCATAAAATTATCATTATCCAAAACCAAAGGAGAGAATAAACCCACAACAGGACTTAAGTCAGCATCCCCTGCCTCAAATAGATTAACAAAATAATCACTCACCATACCTGTCAACAGATTGTTGTCACTTATCCACTCGCCATTTGCTTCCTTCAGCCGAAAAATCTGCTTGGATTTCTTCTGTTTTTTAGCAGTTGCGTGGAAGTACCTAGAGTTCATATCCTCTGATTTCAACCAATGGGATTTCGCTCTTTGAGACCAGAAGACCTCTTTACGGTGCAGAACATCATCAAGCTTACACTGCAAACCTTCAAACTGTTCAATATTACCGTTGATCCGAGGATTCTCAAGCTGCACTGTCAACTGCTTGGCATCCTATCTAAACTGAAGCTTTAGTCTCCTACCCCAGCTCTGTAGACGTTGTCCACAAACCTTTATCTTCCCCGTTACATCAACACCGTCATAACTGGTCCAACTCTCTCTAACCACAACGTCCACATCAGATTCCTCTAGCCAAAAATTCTCAAACTGAAAGCGTTGGTGCCTCAGATTTTTTATTCTGGGGGTAGTAAGAATGAGAAGAAGAGAGTGATCGAACATACTTGAGACTAAATTCTAGACTTGATAATTAGGAAAATGGTTTTGCCAAATGACGTTTCCCAAAGCTCTGTCCAATCTTTCCTCTACCCGATGTTGACCTCTACGGTGAGCCCAAATAAAAGGATACCCCGACATTCCCAAGTCAACCAGACCACAGTCAGCCACAGTATCTGAGAAACCCTATAATAAGCATGGACGATGAGGATTACGCCCTTTCTTTTCTTCAGCGAACATTAGGTCATTAAAGTCTCCACAAATTGACCAGGGAAGATTTTTCAGCCTAGCTAAGGATCGGAGGACATTCCATGAAATTTGCCTATGGTGTCTTTCCGGCATGCCATACAAACCAGTGAGGCGCCATGTAAAACCTGCAGCTTCCATTATTTTCATATCAATAAAATGCGAAGAATAACGCATAACTTCTAAATTAATCTGGGAATTCCACAAAATTGCTAAACCACCACTGTGTCCCACCGCGTCCACAGCAAAACAACAGTCATAATGAAGGCTACATCGGAGCTGCTCAATTTTATTCGAAGCAACTAAAGTTTCAGACAAAAAAATGACCATTAGCTTATTGCATCGAATAAGTTCATGAAGAGCATTAACTGCTCGATGGTTACCCAGTCCTCGACAATTCCAACAAAGGATATTCATGGTTCCTCCTCAGCTTCCACCTGTGGAGCATCCGCGATCAAGTCTTCATCATTCACAAGAAAGAAATTTGCAAACCGTGCTTTATAGAGAAGAGATTAGTAGTTGACATTTCTGCGCTCAAGCAATTGCAGGAAAAAAAACATGCATATCGCAAGAGATATTTCCCAAGTACTTGTTATTGCTTCATGATTTACACTTAGAGGTAATAATGCCCAATATCAATTCTAATGAACCTACGTTATCAATTATCTAATATAATCACAATTTCTAACAACTGAATCTCAAGTTCAAATTCTCCTAAAAACTCCAATTATTTTCACGAACTTCAAAACCTAATATTTCAAAGTCCTTCTATTCCTTATTTATTCGAAATTAACCAAATTAACCAATAAATTTAAGTTTAGAATTTTTAACAAAAATGACGAACTAAGTCTTAGAGCGTACCGATTGAGAATCGGACTACGATTCCCTGATCCGCGCAAAAGAGAAGATCATTCTGTCTCTTAGGACCCCGCCGGCTGGTCGCTGCCGGCAGCCGTGCACGGTGGCCGGCAAACAATGGCTACTCAGATTCGAGCGTTCTTCACGCCACCTAGCTCGGATTTCGCTCAAGAATTCATTTTTGGCGTTTATTTCACGAGATTGGCCCTACACTCGGTCAGAGTGAGCTTGGCAGGGGTCTAGTACCGTCGTCGTTGTCACCGCTGATTATAAGAATAAAACTGCAGTTCCTCCGTGTTCAGCGCTCGCCGGACTCGTGAGCGGTAAGAGAACGCGATGTCGAGTAGCGCCTGGAGGCGGGGTGGTGCGGTGATATGTGCATAAATTGTCACTTTTATTCTTAGTATTTTTGGTATTTTTGAGTTTCTTTCAAGCTTAAATCAGTTGGTTGAACAATTTTATCAATTAGACATGATCTAAGTTATTTTTTTGAATAATACCATTTAATGGAGGAATTTTCAGCATTGTTAATATTTTGACCATTGTTTGCTTCTTCAGGCATAACTAATTGTATAGATGTTCAAATTGATTGATTTATGATTCATTGGAAAGATAGAAAGGAGCTCTACAAATTTCTAAAGGAGGAAAGATGCAATTCAGCTTGAAATTCATCAAAAAGAGCTCTGAATCTAGAATAAATGTCATGAATGAACATGCATGGAGGGGTTTTATTGTCTAAGACATATCTGGAGCTCCAAGAGTCAAAATTAGCTCAGCCCAGGCCCATTTGAATCTTAGAAGATGGCCCTACAGTTGCTATGAAGACAACTAAATGAAGTGAGGTCGTTTTGATTGTCAAAAATGCCATAAAAGATTACGTTTTGAGCAGAAATATCTGCTTCAACCTAATTTGGTTTTTAGGTCATATCTTCTACTGTGAGTGTCTGTTTTGGTCGAGCCTTAGTTTGTTAGAAAGGTGAGAAGGAGATCTGCAAGTTTGTTGAAGAAGTCAGAATCAGATTCGAAAAGGAAATTGCTGAAAAATGAGAGAAAAATCAGACAATAAAGATTTCTGTTGAGTGTTTTTTTAAAGTTCCCAAGTGATTAGAGATTCTTTGGGTCTTTTGAGAGGCTATATATAGTTGCGATTCTGGAGCAGCAAGAGGCATGTTTTTCTTCCCACATAGTTCATCATCTAATTTGAGATTTTGTTTCGTATTCTTTTGTTTTGATGATTGAAAGCCATGAATATGAGTGACTAATTTCTTAGTTCAGTTCAAGGCATTCAATTTCCATATGTATAATTGTGAGACCTTTTCTTAATTTAAATAATTTTTCTTTGAATATCTGTTGTTCTTGTAATTAAGGTGTTAATTCTATTGGGTGATTTGCTAAAAAGGCCTATTAGTTAATTATTTGGTAGGATTAAGTGCTATTTCGTCTTCATAATCCGTAATTGTTTTGAAAGATTGAGTGTTAGTAGCAATTAGGTTTTATTGATTATGTTCCAAGTTTTCGGTAATAATCTAAAGAAACAATAGGGTTGAATTAAATAATTTATGCTTTTTAAAATTTGTTCAAATTTAACCGCTTCCTGTCCTTACTGCTTTTATTAGATTGAAAAGGATTGCTTAATACCTGCTCATTTAATAATTATAGTTAATAAGGGTGCTGGGCTCAAATTAATTGTAATAGGGAAGCCAGGGAATTTATCATGCTTGTTGGTAAGTTTCAGTTAAGTATTCAAAGAGTAATTCATTCAAAATTTGTCTGTGATCATTTATACTTTGGATTATAAATTGCCTTGAATTGAATGTTTATTAGATTGAGTTTCAATTTAAGTTTAATAGTCAGTTTTATTTTGATTTCTCTAAGTGAATTTTCAAAAGCCAACCCCCCTTTTTCTCTTTACAAAATATCACAAAATTTAAGATTTCAGTCTCTAGGGTTCGACCTGAATTTACCACTTCTGCAATTAAAATTCAGTAATTAATTTTCGGTGGAATCGACAACCATCAAAATTTTGGCGTCGTTGCCGAGGACTGAAAAATTATTATATTTTGTGTTTTTATTTTGTTAAAATAGTTTTCTTACCTTTGTGTAGTGTTGTGGTTTCAGGTTTGTGGTAAAATTTGTAGAATTGAAGGAGAATTGAAGTCATTTGTTTTATGACAAGAAGTTCTCAATCTGGTGAAATTCTTTTTGATCATGAAGTAGAAAAAACAGCTAAACGTTTGAGGAAATTAGCTAAACAAGCTAATTTGAGTCAAGCCTCATCTGAACGGACGATTACTGATAATTCAAACAATTCTCCGAGGGAATCAATTTCAGATTCAGATTCTGGAATTGATACCAAGGCTGCCAGAACCTTGAAAGAATTGGCTATACTTGACCTAAATCAGCAACCTTTGTGCATTCAATTTCCTACTTTAGATGTTGCTTTTGAATTAAAATCTGGACTAATCCTTTTGTTGCCTAAGTTCCATGGTCTTTCAGGAGAAGATCCACATAAGCATTTAAAAGAGTTTCACGTGGTGTGTTCCAGCATGAAACCTCAGGGAGTTTCAGAGGAGCAAATTAAGCTTTGAGCTTTTCCTTTCTCATTGGAAGATAAAGCTAAGGATTGGTTGTAGTACCTTCCTTCCGGATTTATCAACTCATGGAATGAGATGAAGCGAATGTTTCTAGAGAAGTATTTTCCTGCTTCAAGGGCTGCCAACATAAGAAAAGAAATTTGTGGCATTCGACAATACAATGAAGAGTTTTTGTATGAGTATTGGGAACGATTCAAAAAGCTTTGTGCAAGCTGCCCTCATCATCAAATTAGTGAGCAACTTTTGATTCAATACTTCTATGAAGGACTTCTACCAATATACCGTAGCATGATAGATACTGCTAGTGGAGGGGCTTTGGTTGACAAAACACCGGAAGATGCAAGGAGGCTGATTGCTAACATGGCAGCAAATTCTCAACAGTTTGGAATGAGAATGGATCACACACCTAAAAAGGTTAATGAGGTAAGTACATCTAATCTTGAGAGACAAATTTCTGATTTAACTTCTTTAGTGAGACAATTGGCTGTGGGGAATATTCAAACTGTTAAGGCATGTGGAATTTGTTCTGCTTTGGGTCATGCTACTGATATGTGTCCTACACTCCAAGAGGATGAATTAGTGCAGCATGCCAATGCAGTAGGTAATTTTGGACAGCAACAACACAGGTGTGACCCCTATTCTAACTCTTATAATCCAGGATGGCGAGACCATCCAAATTTGAGCTAAGCAATCAACCGGTACAAAATCGATGCCAGCAGCAAAGACCACAAGTAACTCAATTGCCTTCCTCTTCCCAAAATCAAGGTATGTCACTTGATGAAATTGTTAAGGCTTTAGCTCATAATACATAACAATTTCAACAAGAGACTAGTAATAGCATTCAGAACATAGAGAAGCAAATTGGTCAGTTAGCTTCATCTGTGGGTAAACTTGAAGCTCAAGGTTCCGGTAAGCTTCCATCACAAACAGTGATAAACCCCAGAGAAAATGCAAGTGCTATACTTTTACGAAGTGGAAAAGAAGTTGATAATCAAGTTGTTAATGAGTCAAGGAAAAAGAAGCAGCAAGGTGCAAAGGATTGTGAGGTTCCTGAAGTTGAGGTAAATTCTAAACTTAAAGTTAATGATGCTATTATGTTCCTCCATTTCCTAGTAGGTTGGCCAAGACAAAGAAAGAAGAACAAGAACAAGAGATTTTAGAGACTTTCAGAAAAGTAGAGGTTAATATACCTTTACTTGAGGCGATCAAACAAATCCCCAAGTATGCAAAATTCCTTAAAGAATTGTGTACTACAAGGCGCAAGTTGAGGAATAATGAAAAAGTTAGTGTCTGGGAAAATGTGTCAGCATTTATTCAACGAAAATTGCCCCCTAAATGTAAGGATCCAGGTTCATTTTCTATCCCATGTAGAATAGGTGATTCTAAATTTGAACGACAATGGCAGATTTAGGAGCATCTATTAATGTTATGTCATATTCAGTTTTTCAAACTTTGAATTTGAACACTTTGAAGGAAACTAGTGTTATTATTCAATTGGCTGATCGTTCTAATGCTTACCCTGTGGGAGTAGTTTAGGATGTTTTGGTGCAGGTTGGACAATTAATTTTTCTAGCAAATTTTTACATTTTGGATATGGGGGATGGTGTTCCCACATCAAATTCTGCTTTGATTTTATTCTGAAGATCTTTCCTAAAAACTGCCAAGACAAAGATTGATGTGGATGGTGGCACTTTAACCATGGAGTTTGATGGAGAAGTTGTTAAATTTAATATTTTTATGCCATGAAGCATCCTGCTGATTATCATTCTATTTTTTCTATTGATGTAATTGATACATTTGTGCAGGATGTCTTTGAGTTAAGCAATGAGGATGGGTTAAAAGTAGTGATTAGTCAAGGAATTCATGAAGATAGTACCAATCAGCCACTAAGTGCAGAAGTTCAAGATGCAGTAATGGCATTACAGTCATTACCATTAGTTGCAAAAAGGTATGGAGTTTCTAATATTGATTTACCTCATCACACAAAACTATTGCCTTCTATTTTAGATGCACCAGTTCTTGAACTCAAACCGTTGCCTGAGCATTTGAAGCATATTTACTTGGGAGACAATGAGACACTTCCGGTTATCATTTCAAGTAAGTTAAAAAAGATTCAAGAAGAAAGATTGATAAGAGTTTTAAGGATGCACAAAGAAGCTATTGGTTGGACATTAGCTGACATCAAAGGCATAAGTCCATCGGTGTGTATGCATAGGATTTTGTTAAAAGATGATGCTAAACCAAATAGAGAGGCTCAAAGGAGGTTGAACCCACAAATGATGGAAGTTGTGAAGAAGGAAATCTTGAAGCTATTGGATGCTGGGGTGATTTACCCAATTTCAGACAGTAAATGGGTAAGTCCGGTTCAAGTTATGCCAAAGAAATCAGGTGTCACTGTTGTAGCAAATCAAGATAATGAGCTTGTTCCAATAAGGATTCAAAGTGGATGGCGTATATGCATAGATTACCACACGTTAAATTCTTCAATAAGGAAGGACCACTTTCCATTACCATTCATTGATCAGATGCTTGAGCGGTTAGCAGGTAAGTTTTGTTTCTATTTTCTTGATGGCTTTTCGGGATATAATCAAGTTGTGATAGCACCAGAGGACTAAGAGAAGACTACCTTCACTTGTCCTTTTGGAACTTTTGCGTTTAGAAGAATGCCATTCGGACTTTGTAATGCCCTGCAACATTTCAGAGATGTATGGTTAGTATATTCTCAGATTTTATTGATAATTGCATTGAGGTGTTCATGGATGATTTTACTGTGTATGGAGATTCATTTGATGCATGTTTGTATAATTTATCTTATGTTCTTGAGAGATGCATTGAAAAAAATCTTGTTTTGAATTATGAAAAGTGTCATTTTATGGTAGAACAAGGAATTGTTTTGGGGCATGTTGTTTCTAATACGGGTATTAAGGTAGATAAGTCAAAGATTGATTTAATTGTGAATTTACCTTACCCCACAACTATAAGGGAATTGCACTCTTTTCTTGGTCATGCAGGTTTCTACCGAAGGTTTATCAAGGATTTTTCTAAGATAGCAATACCTTTTTCTAGGCTCTTGCAACAAGATGTTAAATTTGAGTTTGGTGAAGAATGCAAGGAGGCTTTTGACAAGCTAAAGTTAATATTGTCATCACCTCCTATTATTCAAGCTCCTAACTGGACTAAACCATTTGAAATAATGTGTGATGCAAGTAATTATGCAGTGGAAGCTGTCTTAGGGCAGCATGTGGAAAAGCTTTTTCATGTGATTTATTATGCATCCAGGACATTAAATTCAGCACAGCGCAATTCCACGACAGAAAAAGAGTTTTTAGCTATTGTTTTGCTTTAGATAAATTTCGGTCATATTTGCTTGGTTCTAAAGTGATTGTGTTTTCTGATCATGCATCTTTAAAGTTTCTCTTAGCAAAGAAGGAAGCAAAGCCAAGGTTAATTAGATGGATTCTTCTTTTACAAGAATTTGATCTTCAAATTAAAGAAAAAAAAGGTGTTGAAAATTTGGTAGCAGATCATTTAAGCAGGTTAGTAACACAAGAGGATCCAATTCCTTTGTAGGAATTATTTCCTGATGAGTAGCTTTTTGAACTATAAGGTATGATCCCTTGGTACACTGATTTGGTAAATTATTTGGTTACTAAAACTATGCCTTCTGATTTGAATAGAGCTAAAATGGAAAAATTGAAAAGTGAGTCTAGGTATTATGTATGGGATGAACCATATTTGTGGAAATTTTGTTCTGACCAAATTATTAGGAGGTGTGTTCCTGATAATGAGATTCAGTCAATTCTGGTTTTTGGTCATTCATTTGCATGTGGAGGCCATTTTGGACCTAAGAGAACAGGTAGGAAGACATTGGATTGCGGTTTTTATTGGCCTACCATATTTCGTGATGCTTATATTTTCTGCAAAAATTGTGAACAATGTCAAAGAACAGGAAGTATATCTCATAGAAATGAAATGATTCAGACCCCAATACTTGTATGTGAGATTTTTGATGTGTGGGGTATTGATTTCATGGGTCCATTTCCTTCTTCTTTCGGTTTTACTTATATATTGCTTGCTGTAGATTATGTTTCTAAATGGGTGGAAGCTAAAGCCACCAGAACTGATGATTCTAAAGCTGTTGTAGATTTTATCAAGTCAAACATTTTTAGCAGATTTGGAATTCCAAGAGCTTTAATTAGTGACAGAGGCACTCATTTTTGTAATAGAGCTGTGGAGGCATTATTAAAGAAATATGGTGTTTTTCATAAAGTGTCTACAGCTTATCATCCTCAAATAAGTGGGCAGGCTGAGGTATCTAATAGAAAGGTGAAGTCTATCCTAGAGAAGACAATGAAGCTGAATAGAAAGGATTGGAGCCTTAAACTTGATGATGCTTTGTGAGCTTATAGGATAGCCTATAAGACACCCATAGGTATGTCCCCTTACAGGCTTATTTTTGGTAAGATGTGTCACCTTCCAGTTGAGATAGAACATAAGGCTTATTGGGCTGTTAGACATTGTAATTTGGACCTAGATACGGCTAGTGTGGAAAGGAAGTTACAATTGCAAGAATTAGAGGAAATTCGGCTTGACGCTTATGAGAATTCTAGGATCTATAAGGAAAAGACAAAGGCATTTCATGATAAACTCATATTAAGGAAGCAGTTTGTGGTTGGGCAAAAAGTTTTATTGTATAATTCTAGATTGAAATTAATGCCAAGTAAGTTGCGTTCTCATTGGATTGGACCGTTTATTGTTACTAATGTATTTTTCTTATGGTGTTATTGAAATTCAAAGTTTAGGAACTAACAAGTGTTGGCTCAAGGGTCAAATTCTAATCTCGGATTTTGATAATTAATACAAAACAAATAAATTTAAAATTATATTATTTGTGCTAATATTTTATGCAGAATTTGTTTGGAAAGAAATTGTACAAGGCAAGTACTACATTGAGCATGAAGATAATCCGAAGATCCTAGTAGCTAGGTATTTAGGATATTTTGTAGGATAGAGAGAAAATCCATATATGAGCACAAAAATCTATTTCTCTCTCAAAAATATTTTTCGAAAATATTCCTTTAAATCGAAAAGATTTATTTTCCTAAAACTAAAGAGATTTCTTCTCTAAATGTTTTTGGTAATACAATCATACTCTTTTCGGAAATATCTTTTGAAAGATCTAAAATACTTAAAATTTATTTTCTTACCTTAAAAATGAAGGAGAATATTTTTCGTTTTTAGTAAGAACATTCTTCCGCAAAAGTATTTTCCAATTATTGCTGCCGAATATCTCTTGTTTAAAGGAAAGCAAAATCGTGTTTTATTCTCTTACCAAAAAGGATAAAATAAATTTTTGGTAACAAAGATTTTCATATCTTCTAAATAAGGAAAGAAGATATTTTGATTTTAATCTCTTTCCAAACGGCGACAGCTTCTTAACTCCCTATATAAAGGAGCTTTCACGTCATGAACATTGGTGAAGTAAGAGTTTTTGTTTTAAGAGCACTCTCTCATTGAACGAATCTTTATCTCTCAAAACTTACTCTCTACCCCCATTTTCTTTTCATCTCTACACTTAACGTTTTTCAATATTTAAAGCGAAAAGAATTTTTTTACAATTACTTTTGAAAAACAGTTCTGTGTTCTAATCGATCTTCTAATCTGATAAAACTGTTTTTCCTGTGCTTATATGGGCGTATCTTTCTATCTATTTAGATTGTGTAATCTATAGTAGACAGGCTCTCTATTTGTTAAACTTTTGTGTGTAATAGCTTAGGTTAAAAGCTATTGAGATAGAGGTTATCAAGCGACCTTCTCCATGTGTGGGATATTAATGTCTTGAATCGAGTTTTCTGTACTCTGCCAAAAACAGAAAGGGTTGAGGTTAACTAGAACCTTTGAAAAATCTAGTGGGACAAAAGGGTAGATCTAGGAGTTGATCTATTGCCTTGTACTATTGGTTTGTCTCTTACCCTTTAAAAGAGATGACTTAGTTGAGGATTTCAAGATGCGTCTTGGGGAGTGGATGTAGGCGAGTTAGTGCCGAACCACTATAATTCTCGGTGTTGATCTCTTTATTTCTGAAGTTTGCTTAATACTGTCTCTATAACACTTTTGTTTAATTTTTAGAAACGCTAAAATTGTTAATGATTCAGATGTTCTAAAACGGTAATAAGTCTTATCTATTCGGAACATTAGAACTTTGGTATTCAAATAGAGTGACTATACCATGTTCTAACTGATGTTCTATTCACAGTATATTTCACTGATTGGGTTTCTAATTTATGTTCTAAACTTTATGAGGATGTTCTAATCTTGATAGCTCTCCATCATAAAGTTGTTCTGATATTTGATTAAGGCTCTGTGAAGAAGTTCTGAATTTAATAACTGTCTTTCACATAGCTTTATATGTTTTCTCAAACTTTATGAGGAAGTTCCAATCTCTATAACTTTCCTTCATAAAGAAGTTCTGATAGTGTATAAGTCAGTGAGAAGCTGTTCTAATCAATAGCTGCACTTCGCACAGACTTTCTATCTTTTATAATTAGAACATTGTGAGGATATTCTAATCCATATTCTATTCTCACAAAGTTCTGTGTGTTTTCCGCTGTGCTTAGAATTCTAATTCTTGTTTAGAATTTCTAAAATTTATTTCAGTTTTTAGAAAACCCAATTCACCCCCCTCTTGGGTAGTGCCATATATATTTGGGACCCACAACAAGGTGTTCAAAGTCAACGGTCAGAGACTCAAGCCATTTTATGAGGGGTTTCAAGAGCATTCATTGGAGGAAATCCATTTGAGTGATCCAATTTATTTGGATTGAAGAAGCTTTGCTATGACTTTGTCGAGCTAACAACGATAAACAAAAGGGCTGCTTGGGAGGCAACCCTTGGTGGCTAGCTGCCACAATAAGATTTGTTTTATTCTTCCTCTGATTTTATTTTGTTTGGAGGCAATAAATGAACTAAGTGTGGGGAAGGGAATTAGAGTTTGAAAGCTGAGATTTGGTGCTAAAATTCATTTTAATGACAGATTAAGTGGATGGATGGGTAAAATTTAAAGAATTTTTATCTTGACTTAGAGCAGTCCTTTGAGAAATTGAAAGACTTTCTTGATTTGTTTAGAAAAGTTAAATTGAGTAGCTGGTTTCTCTTGTGCATCTAGAATAACTTGTTGAATTTATTGATTCTTTTTGGCATAAGGTTTGAGGCTTGACCTAATGATGGAGAAACTAATGAATTGCATGAACATAACTCATAGCCATTACTTTTAGAATTCTTGTATAAACTGCTTAGGCATGGATATGAGCGTTGTGTGTGTGTTTAAATGAAAAAAAAAAAAAGAAATATAAAAGAAATATAAAAAAAAAGAAACAGCAATTAAATAAAGACTTGAGCAGTTGAGTTACTCCGTTGTCCGGTAATGGATAAAGAGTAGTGTTAGTCTAGCCACTTGAGTTTGTTCCTTTCTAAGTAGCCGGGTACGGGTATCACCAATACGCGTTCTCGCGTCGAACGAATAATGGCAAACTCAGGCATTCAATAAATGCTCAAGCAACTAATAAAAAAAAATTTAGCTTATTGAATTTTGTGTGGTTGCGATGAATTTTAGTGACCTGTTAGATTATCAAATAATTCTTCAAGCAATGGTTTAATTGATATGAAACTTAAATTGCATGCTTTAAATCACAATATTCGAGCCTTGTCTTTTATGTTAGAAAGAATTTTAATTCAATTCTTTATTCTCTATGGACTTCAAATATGCTTATTCAATTTAACTTTACTTTGTAATTAAGATAGTTTTTCTTAAAATGTTCTTTTGAGGATTGTGAAGAGTTGGATGAATTTTCTTTTGGACCATGTTGATAAGTTGAGTTATGCTTGAGGACAAGCATGGATTAAGTGTGGGGAATTTGATATGTGCATAAATTGTCACTTTTATTCTTAATATTTTTGGTATTTTTGAGTTGTTTTCAAGCTTAAATCAGTTGGTTGAACAATTTTTATCAATTAGACATGATCTAAGTTATTTTTTTGAATAATACCATTTAATTGAGAAATTTTCAGCATTGTTAATATTTTGACCATTGTTTGCTTCTTCAGGCATAACTGAATGTATAGATGTTCAAATTGATTGATTTATGATTCGTTGGAAAGATAGAAAGGAGCTCTACAAATTTCTAAAGGAGGCAAGATTCAATTCAACCTTGAAATTCATCAAAAAGAGCTATGAATCTAGAACAAATGTCATGAATGAACATCCATGAAGGGGTTTTATTGTTTAAGACATATCTGGAGCTCCAAGAGTTAAAATTAGCTCAGCCTAGGCCCATTTGAATCTTAGAAGATGGCCCTACAGTTGCTATGAAGACAACTGAATGAAGTGAGGTCGTTTAGATTGTCAAAAATGCCATAAAAGATTACATTTTGAGCAGAAATATTTGCTTCAACCTGATTTGGTTTTTAGGTCATATCTTCTGCTGTGAGTGTCTGTTTTGGGCGAGCCATAGTTTGTTAGAAAGGTGAGAAGGAGATCTGCAAGTTTGTTGAAGAAGTCAGAATCAGATTTGAAAAGGAAGTTGTTGAAAAATGAAAGAGAAATCAGAACAATAAAGATTTCTGTTGAGTGTTTTTTTAAAGTTCCCAAGTGATTAGAGATTCTTTGGGTCTTTTGAGAGGCTATATATAGTTGCGATTCTGGAGCAGCAAGAGGCATGTTTTTCTTCCCACATAGTTCATCATCTAATTTGAGATTTTGTTTCGTATTCTTTTGTTTTGATGATTGAAAGCCATGAATATGAGTGACTAATTTCTTAGTTTAGTTCAAGGCATTCAATTTCCATATGTATAATTGTGAAACCTGTTCTTAATTTAAATAATTTTTCTTTGAATATCTGTTGTTTCTTGCAATTAAGATGTTAATTCTATTGGGTGATTTGCTAAAAAGGCCTATTAGTTAATTATTTGGTAGGATTAAGTGTTATTTCATCTTCATAATCCGTAATTGTTTTGAAAAATTGAGTGTTAGTAGCAATTAGGTTTTATTGATTATGTTCCAAGTTTTCGGTAATAATCTAAAGAAACAATAAGGTTAAATTAAATAATTTATGCTTTTTAAATTTTTGTTCAAATTTAACTGCTTCCTATCCTTATTGCTTTTATTAGATTGAAAAGGATTGCTTAATACCTGCTCATTTAATAATTAGAGTTAATAAGGATGCTGGGCTCAAATTAATTGTAATAGGGAAGCCAGGGAATTTATCATGCTTGTTGGTAAGTTTCAGTTAAGTATTTAAAGAGTAATTCATTCAAAATTTGTCTGTGATCATTTATACATTGGATTATAAATTGCCTTGAATTAAATGTTTATTAGATTGAGTTTCAATTTAAGTTTAATAGTCAGTTTTATTTTGATTTCTCTAAGTGAATTTTCAAAAGCCAACCCCCCTTTTTCTCTTTACAAAATATCACAAAATTTAAGATTTCAGTCTCTAGGGTTCGACCTGAATTTACCACTTCTACAATTAAAATTCAGTAATTAATTTTCGATGGAATCGACAACCATCAAAATTTTGGCGTCGATCGCTAGAGAAAGGGATCACAGCTCACTAGTTTGTTGCGCCCGCCGAAGATGGAAATAGGAGGGGAAGGAACTGCAGCACGATGGTGGCGCGACGATGAGGAGAGGGCGATTCAACTGTCTCAGGTGGCCGGAACAAGAGGGAAGGAGAGGGAGGAGAGGAGAGACGTGTCGCCGGAGAAGAAGAAGAAAAGAAAAAGGAAAGGAAAGGAGAAATCTAGAGCTTCTAGACCATTCCGATTCGATTCGAACTGGTTTGGTCCAACTTAGTGATTTGGTTCGATTTTTATTTGGTTTATGGGTTTTTCACCTGATTTTTTGGAAATTTCAATTTGGTTTACAAGTTCGGTTTTTTTATTTTAATTAATTTAGTATATAACGTCCAATATTAATTCTTAGGAAGTCTAGAAGGTTCTCAATTAGGAATTGCGATAATATATTTTGAGTTTGGGCCCAACTCGGGAATTTGGATGCGGATTGAGATTATACAGTACTTGCAGCTCTTGCAGCTCACACAATCAAAAATTCTGATTTTTGATTTATAAAAATTCAAAAGTTTCGAAAATAAAATTACTGGGTGTTTCAGTAGCTTAGTGGAAAAAAGCACTTGCAGGGTTGATCACCATAGCTTAGGTCATGGGTTTGATCCTCTGCAATGCAAACTCTTCCTGGGATAGCCCCTTTGCCTACAAAGGCGAGCGAGAGATTTATCAGATTTGTGGACCGTTAAATGGACACGGGCTTGAATACTTTGTGCAAGTTTAAAAAAAAATATACACACCAATTAAGGTTTCTATTTTGAAATTTTAATTATAATTTATCAATTTTTATCTCTGTTATACTATATGTAATTTAGGCATGGTCGATTCATGGAACCGACGGTTAAAGATTTTTAAAATATTGAACTTGAACAGGCCCTTGAATCGTCTGATCTAGTCCAATTTTGATTCCGAGTAGTTTCGACACGGTTTCAATGAACCAACGATTCTTCACAATTTCTGGCAATATGTGTATTAATTTTTTAAAAAAAATAAAAATTTAATTCTAAGGCATTTTTCTTTTCAAAAAGTTAATGTTGAATATAAAAACAAATATTAGTAAATTTTGTTTTAAATAACTTTTTGAATACCCGTACTCATATAAGCAATAAAATTAATTAATTTTACAAAAATAATCAAATAAAATTATCATTTTATTTTGTCTAAATATTATTAATTAAATAAATTATTAGAAAAAGTTTAAAAATGCTTCAAACAATGTAATTTTGAACTAAGTAAAACGTTTAAAAGGAAAAAAAATTTAGACTCCCATTTGTACTAAACAATATAATTATATACTAAATTTTATAAAATAGGCTAAGTGATTATATTTTTAAAAATAAAAAATTTACGGTTTCTGGCGATATATGTTTTTTTTTAAAAAAAATCGGTTCTAATGTTACATTTTTCTTTTAAAAATATTAATATGAGTTTAAAAAATATTGGTAAATTTTATTTGAAATAAATTTTAGAATGCTCATACTCATATAAGAATAAAATTAATTAATTTACAAAATAATCAAGTAAATTATCACTTTATTTTGTTTAAATGTTATTAATTAAATAAATTATAAGAAAATTTTGAAAAATACTTCAAAAAAATGTAATTTTAAACTTAGTAAACAATTTAAAAGGGTAAAAAAAAAAAAGTTAAGAACAATATAAATTTAGACTAAATATTTCTCTTCTTTTTTTACCATTTTACTTTTTAGATTTTTAACTTTTAAAGTAAAGTGTATTTAAAAAAAAAATCTTAAATAAAGTATATCATGTAGTAAAATATTATTGAGACTTTTAGAGATGTATAAAATAAGCTAAGTGATTGTCATTTTGAAAATAAAATTAGAAAATTTTCGGTTCGAACCGGACAGGAACCGCCGGTTAACCACCGGTTCAAGGGTAGTTCAGGTTCAGATTTTAACATTCACATGAATTTTAACCGGCATTTGAACCATCGGTTCCGGTTCAAAATTTTGAACCAACAGTTTCGATTCGATTTCAGTTCATCTACGGTACGGTTTAGCTCCGATTCAAAATGAACCTGTGGCCATGCTTAAAAGGATAAATTATTATCTAATCCATCTATTATATTAAATACACTAGTTAAACTTCTTATTTTTAAAATTTAATTACATAGTCCCTTGATTTTGTAAATGTTACATTACTTAATCATTTTGAATAATGGTAGATGTAACAAAATGACGAGATAATATAGCGGAAATGAAATTGAGAAACTAGATAATAAAAAATATTGAAAATACTTATGAGTTGTGGTTCAATCAGCAATACAAGGTGGGCATGTGAAAAGAGCTTTCATATTCGATCCTCACTAAACACATTTGTAGGGAGGATTGAAGAGTTTTAACTATAATTAAGCCCCGAGTTGGATTTAGTCAATCCCTAATAATAGAGTCTAGATATCGGTGATTTACACAAAAAAAATATTGAAAATAGAAATTTTGAATGACTGATGCATTAAGTAGTAATACATTCTACATAATTTAAGAGGAAGTTTAGTTCAGCTAACGCAAATTTTTTGCTGAAATCAGGTGTACAGTAGTCTTATATACCAAATCAATAAAAAATTTAGAAAATGCTATTATTTTGTCCCTTTTTCCTCTTAATGTATGGTGAAAAATACACTCGCTTAGACTAAAATACTGTTTATAATTAGTTTAATGTATATGTGGACCCGTACACGGTGTAGGTTCATAATTGATAGAAGTTTCAATCAGCTGTTGATTCCATTAATTATGTTTTGAAGCTTTTTTTTTTTTTTTTTTTTGTATGGGCATGTAGCTGATTGGTATTTATATTATTTTAGACTTAATTAATCTCATAAAAATAATTGATAATAAAATTATTTTTTTAAGTTAATATTTTGTATGATGATTTTATTTATAGCTATTTAAATATTATTTTAAATTTTTATTTAATATTTTTATTTATATAATACATTTAAAATAAAAAATAATATTTAAATAAAAAAAATAAAAATAATTATATTTTTAATGATCATTTTATATTTTTAACAGAAATTAGTATTAAACGTTTACCAAATATGTTAGTAATCAACTAATCGTTATTAATCATCAGCCATAAACTATCAAGCAATTGCTATCAACCGAAACGAATCTTGAAATTTTCAGTAATTTGTGATAGGGCTTACTATATAATCCAAAGTAAATTTTTTTTTCTTTAGCAATTGCGAGCAATTTAATAGTGAATCTCACAAAACATTCTTAAAGCATAACCCGACTCTAGTGTCTTCAAACTTCCAACACGAGAGACAATGCACTTGCCCTAAATTTGTAATCATTGATCAACACTACAACTCCTTTTTCTATTCCTTAATTCTATCAAGTCTCAAATGTGTCCCCACAAATATTCACCCCACACGTAACCTCTTCTTTTATTAAGAAAGTTCAGTGAAAAAATTAATTTTTAAACAACAAAAATAATCATTTCATTTAAAAAAAAAAAATCAAATGCAAAAGAAAAAGACAGCAAAGAAAAACCAGCCAACAGCTTTGCTTTGCTTTGCTTTTAGAAGCTTATTTAACAAAGATACTGACCTGGCTTTTGTGGGTCCTGCTCTTACTATCTGTGTTGGGCCGGCTTTTTATAGGACGACAATGTCAATGTATTTATCTCTATCAATTAAATAATTAAAATAAACAATTTTGTTTAAATTAATTTCAGAAATCCCCTTCCGATTTGCTTTGAAAATATATTTTGATTCCTAATATTCCAAAATTTAATAATTTATGTTCCTATCAATATAAAACTATGACAATTCACTAAAAATTCTTGTAATTAAACTATTTTTAAGACAATTATAAATTTCATTTAATTTAAAATATTTGAATGTTAGTTAAAAATGAATTGTAGATGCCTCAAAGTATTTGGTAGATAAAAAATTTTTTTAAATTAAAATATCAATTATTCATAATTATAATTAAAACATTAACATTATACATACGATTTGCGATGGAATATTTATATTATATTACTTTTTATTACAGTGATGAATTATAAAAAAATTATAATTTTAATATTAAATGAAAGAGTATAATTCCTGGCAAATTATAAAATAAAATTATTAATTTTGTAAACATTAAGAGATCCAGATATGTATTAGAAAAAAACATGTCTTTTTGTAATCCTGTTTTCCATTTGAACTCGATGACAGCCTGTTAGGATGTCATGACACGTGTCTAAAGGAAAAGGGTGTGACATTTTGGGTATATTGGGTGGTCAAAGGAATTAGAGGACGTGAGAAGTTCTGTTATTTGATTCTGGCTGACAGCTCTGTGATTGTGTATATTTGTTGTATTTAGATTTTTGAAGAATAAAATCTTGGCGTAGAGAAAGACATAAATGTATCTATCTGTAAGTAAGAGTCATTCAGGAGTACCTGATGATGATACCTCATAACGTGCATAGAGGTTTTCTTTTTTTAAATATTTTTAATTACATTTTCAGAATTGTAAATGTGAGGTTGTCATGGCCCATTGTTCTATAAGAATTGGACGGCTTGCCCAATGAAATTGTATAGCTATTAATTGACTTTATTACTCTTTTTATTATTTCATTTTAAAAAAAAAAATAAGAAAAGAAGAGAAGATTCGTACAGTACAAGAAAAGCCAATAATTTTTATACTGTATATCTGCTTCTTTTTTTTTTTAATTCATTAAGAGATCATATGCCGAAAGAACACTATTACAAATTGAAAAGGTAGAGGTAAAAACAAACAAAATAAATTATACAATGTTGATAGCCCTCCATCAACTCACTAAATTGGTAAAAACTATTATGATTAAAAATACTCGAATTTGAAACTTTCCACTCCTCACATTAATGAAAAGATTAATCAAACCTTACATACGTTTGATCACATGTCTCTATATTTTTTACCTTCTTGATGAAGATTCTAGATTGATCACATGTCTCTCAACAACTATAATAATAAACAATAAAAATAATGATAAGTAGATGGAAGAAAAGAAAGGGGTTTCGCTTCACAATTTGATTTATCATGTTTCACAATTCAAATTTATGAGAAAGAGTAGAAGTAGAGACATTTAGAGTTTGTTTGTAGAATAATACCTTAGCCTTGGAGACTGGAAGATTGCTCCAACGACACTGTTAGATTTACTTTCTTTTTGATTCACGAGGAAGAAAATTAATTAATTGAAAAAATTAAATTTAATTAATTTTAATATATATATTTGTCTAAATTAATGTATAAAGTTCATCTTATCTATATTTTTTACCCCTCTTTTTTTTAAAAATTATATATTAATCCCAAAAAAATATTTCAAGATTTGCTTCTATGTGCGACAATTGCCAAGAGAAAGTGCAGCAACCGCAAGTGGTCTTGTGGCAGCTGCCACACCTACGCAAGAGGCCAAGAGGTGATGCGAAAGGCCCTCTTTTAATCTAATTTTGACCTTCTGATATGATTTTTAAGGATCCATTTGAGCATTTTTTAAGTTCAATTTTGGCATGCTACATATCTTTGGAAGTCTAGTTTACAATGACACTTAAATCATTGAAAAAAGAAAAAAAAAACACTAATTATAGCTAAAATTATGATAAAAAGAGTAGATAAATGTCACCTTTAATTTCTTAGGTTTAATTCCGATTCTTGACCAATTAAATACCGATTCGAACTAGCCTCTTGTAATTGCTTTATAATAATATAAGGGTTTAAAAAATAGATTCGCAAAAAAATAAATATGCTTGTATGAATTAAATCACTAAATTGCTTATCTGAATTTGCAAACCCAATTAAATCTAAATAAAAAAGCTTCAATCAAGAGTTGTTTCAATGAATAGAAGATAAAATTACCCCCTTCAATTATAAAATGACACCATACACTATATTTTTTCAGAAATGAAAAGATAATATTGCTCCCTTATAATTACAAACGATACCATGTCCTATGCTCCTCTAATGTAAAAAGATGAAATTACCCTCTTACAATATAAATTTGATGTATTTTGTAAGTTTGGACAACTTTTTTATGAACTTTCATTTATTCATATATTTAAATAATGTAAATTATTCAGCAATTAATATGATCGTCCTAAGAGGATCTCCACCACTCAATTTTAACTGCGACGATGGATTAAGGTAAATGAATGAATCTACTACATCATAGAGACTGTTGCCCTAGTAATAAAACATATATCCGAACTTGAATTAACTATATATTTTTCTTCCAAAGATCTCGAATTCTTTGTTTGAAAATGTAACATTAGCAAAGGAATCAAAATCTTAAAATAGATTAGTGGTACAGTTTTGTCTTTTTTGATTTATAAACATTAATTGGAATTCTATTGTTACTAAGAATATTTTCACTTCAGCAATTGCGATTAATAATTAGAAATATCATTTTCAATTTTAATTATAATTTTGAATTACCAAATATTAGTTTTTAGTCTCACCAAAAAATGTGTTGATTTCACAGAAAATGTTAAAATTTTAATTTCATCAATTATGTATTTTAACGCTCCATTTGGTATAAATTTAAAATGTGCAATTTATTTATAAATAAATTCTAAATAAATGCATTTACAAATAAATTTATCATATTTGATATGTTTAACTTGAAACATATAATTTAATTGAAATTCACAAAATTATGTTTGAAATAGATTTAAGACTGAAAGTATATTTGATTTTATTTTCAAAAATATCTCTTAATTAATAATTTTAGAAAATTAGAAAAATGAATAGTTTTATCATAAAATTTAATTATCCAATTTTGTAGAATTCGTTAAATCTATCTATTTTAACAAAGTTTAGTTTAGTTAAGTTATATTCAATAATTAATAGATTCGAAATTGTTTTTTTTATTCTAAATATAAAAATTTAGATTTATAAATCAATTTCACAAAGTTTTGGAAACAGAATAAAACAACAATGTACAAAAAAAACGCATAGGATTGCTATTTAGAGCCCAACACTTCATGTCTCTTTTTGTTGGGAAGAAGAATTGGAAAATTAAAAAAGCTAATGCTCTCATAGTTTAATTAACTAGAATTGTAAAATAATAATTAATACTGATGATAATAATAACACTCCATTTTAAATAGTAAATAAATAATAATAATCACCATTTTTTTATTTTTTTATTTTGCCATTGGTATTATAAATTCCGGCTTATAAAAAGGTTTTATAAAGTTACGAGACATCTTTTTCTTTAATTTTAATCATACGATGTTCGAAATCCACTGGCTCAATTAATCTGGATTCGCGTTGAGCAGGTTACAAAGGAGGAGCAAAAACGCTTCCTCATATTCAAAGGAACTCCATATCCAGTTTTAAAACTTAAAACTATTGATTAAGGGAGAAGGAATCTCCATCATTTCACACTTTAAAAATAGTTATGACACATCTTTCATGCAATATATTAAATATGAAACGCAAATTTATCAACAAAAATATTGGTTTATATAAGAAATAAAATCCTAATCAATAAGTAAGAGAAAGCAACTTGTCAATTAAATCAATCCTTCAAAAATGATATTTAATTTGAAACTTTTGAAAAAAATTGTTCTTCGAAACAACTAAATCAGCTTGATTTATTTAATTTTGGCATTATTGAGACTTTTAGAAGGGATTTGCTTTACCATTTCATTTCACTTAATTCAAGTTTGGTATGGTTGGTGAATTCACATCACCCTAGCAACAAATTGCATTTAACTTTAATAATTAATTATACATTATAAACATATTTAATCTTAGCTAATAATGGAGTGTTTCCAATATAATGCTTTCTCGTTTATATAAACTTTGATATCCATTTTTATTAAATTGGAACGATTTTATTTTGATGAGTCAAAAGAAGACTAATTCTGTTGTGTAACTCATTATATTATTCGGTTATTAAACCTTTAAAAAAATAAAAATAAAAATAAAAATGAATCCATTATTCTTAATTCGTATGGTTCTTGCATGAATTGCCCAATCACTTTTTTAATCTAGCAATGAATGATTTCTTGTGGATGAGCCTATATGAGTTGGATGACATTGCTTCTTCTTCCCTTATTGCCGGACATGTTCAACTATGGAAGGTCCAACTTTATGTGACCATCTAATTTTTTATTTATTTTATCTAAAAAATCGAATTCCATTATTTAATTAAGATTATATAAGATATACATTGAAATTTAAATGATTTATGTAATAGTTTTTTAATTTCTACAGCCATCTATTCCATTTTGAATTTAAAACGTGAAACTTTTTTATAAAATTTATTCATTAAAATATCTTCTTTTTTTTACATATTATTTATTATATACTAATGATAAAGCACATAATATTTTCAGGTATCTAATTATATTTTACTTAGAACCTAATTATAATTTATGGACAAATAATCGAATTTATATAAAATTAGGATAAAATTAAAGTATATTATTCCTTATTTAATAGATAAGTCGAGAATCCGGTCTTGAAAAGATATATATAATAGCTCAATTTATTGATTATCTTCTTCAAATTCCCACAAAAAGTTTTGAATGTATCAATTAGTTTCTGAATTTTGCTAATATTTCTATTTTAATGTCTAAATTTTTAATTTTTGTTAATCAAGTATTTGAACAAACAAATATTAAATGCATTTGGCTTCATCATTTTGTTATAAAATTCCAATGAACTATTCATGCAATAATTACCAAACATTAGAATACATTCAATTCATCTCTTTTTTTTTTTTTTTTTTTTTTGCTGTCTTATATATTATATATTAGTTTTGAAAATTCTTTATAGTTTTCTATTCTAAAACAAAATAAAAAAGATGGGAGTTTGAATAAAAAATTAATTTTTATTATCATCTAATCCCAAATTTTGAATTCTTTTTTTTTTTTTTCCATTGACTAAAATGCCTGTAAAATGAAAGTAGAAAAAAAAAAACAACTAAAAGATAAAGCATAGGAGAAATAAAAATAGAAAGGCATTCATAAAATTTTTTTGAGAAAAAGAGGAATGATATTTATGGACAAGAGACTAAAACGAAAAAAAAAAAAAACAAATACAAATACAAAGCAGTAAGTAAACCATAGCGGTTAAGAAGAAGTTTGGAAAATGGGGTCCACTAAACAAAGTGGCGTAATAGCTGGCAAACCGGTCTGACAGACTGGTTTCTTCAACCCTCGCCTCCACTTCTCTTCTATTAAGCCCTACCACTCCCTCTTTGCTTTCCTGTTCCCTTCCATCTCTCTCTCTAAAACCAAACAAACAAACACTCTTGTTCCCCCTTATAATTTTTCTTTCTTTCTTTCAAACCCAATTCAGCCGGAAAATCAAGAATCAGCCATGGCTGAAGAAACCCACACGCCAGCAGTAGCACCGTCGACAGAGGAAGTAGTATTGGTGGAGAAACCTGTTACTGAGAAAGATGCACCGCCGGCACCCGTGCCAGAGCCAGAGGCTCCGGAAAAGCCAGCTCCGATTGCTGTTGAAGAGGAGGTTGCGGCTGTTGAAACTGAGAAACCGAAAGAAACTGAGGAAGTACAGATTACGCAATCGGTTTCTTTTAAAGAAGAAACTAACGTTGTTGGTGAACTACCTGAAGCTCAGAAGAAAGCTCTTGATGAGTTGAAACAGCTGATCCAAGAAGCACTTAATAAGCATGAGTTTACTGCTCCGCCGCCGCCGCCAACCAAAGAGGTGGAGAAGCCAGCTGAACCAGAGAAGGTGGAGGAGAAAGTTGTTGAAGTGAAGGAGGAAGAGAAAACTCCGGCTTCTACTAGTGAAGAACCGAAAACTGAAGAGGCTGAGACAGCAACCCCACCACCGCCACCAGCGGCGGCGGAAGTGAAGGAGGAGGAGAAAGTTGAAGTGAAAGAAGAGACAAAGGTTGAGCCACCGGTGGTGGAAACTGTTGTGGTGGCTGAAGAGGTGGTAGCCAAGGTGACAACTGTTGATGAAGATGGAGCTAAGACTGTTGAGGCAATTGAAGAAACCGTGGTGGCGGTTTCAACAACCACCACAGCTAAAGACGACTCCGCTCCAGCTAAAGAAGCTGAGGCATCTGCAGTAGAAGAGCCAAAAACAGAGGAAACCCCAGCTCCCCCGCCACCACCACCGGAGGAAGTATTCATATGGGGAATTCCAATCCTTGGAGATGAGAAAAGTGATGTGATTCTTTTGAAATTCTTGAGAGCGAGAGATTTCAAGGTGAAAGACGCTTTCGCTATGATCAAGAATACTGTACGTTGGCGAAAAGAATTTGGAATTGATTCTCTTCTTGAAGAAGACCTTGGAAATGAATTAGAGAAAGCTGTTTTTATGCATGGATTTGATAAAGAAGGCCACCCTGTTTGTTACAACGTTTTTGGTGCTTTCCAAGACAAGGAGCTTTATCAAAATTGCTTTGCTGATGAAGAAAAGAGAGTGAAGTTCTTAAGATGGAGGATTCAGTTCTTGGAAAAGAGTATCAGAAAGCTTGATTTTAGTCCAAATGGTATTTGCACAATTGTTCAAGTTAATGATCTCAAGAATTCTCCTGGACCCGGTAAGAGAGAGCTTAGGCAAGCAACTAATCAGGCAGTTGCCTTGCTTCAAGATAACTATCCTGAATTTGTAGCCAAACAGGTAAACAATCACAAACCCATGTTTTATTTTTGAATATTTAATTCATTTTTATTTATTTTATCCTAATTTTTCACCCGAGTTTTTGTTTCTGAAGGTGTTCATCAATGTTCCATGGTGGTACCTTGCATTTAATAGGATGATTAGTCCTTTCCTGACACAAAGGACTAAAAGCAAGTTTGTATTTGCTGGTCCATCCAAATCTGCTGAGACTCTTTTCAAGTAAGTGCAAAAGTTTATTCTTTTATCACTGGATCTCCAGGAATGCTTTCATGTATGGTTGCTTTTCATCCTTATTGGTCCTTTTCCTCTTTATTGCTTAATACATCTTTCTCTAAAATCACCTTTTGTTCTGTTTTGTCTAATAAACAGATACATAGCACCTGAACAAGTCCCAGTTCAGTATGGTGGATTAAGTAGAGAAGGTGACCAGGAATTCTCAGTTAATGATCCTGTCACAGAGGTTGTAGTTAAACCCACAGCAAAACACACAGTCGAATTCTCATTTTCTGAGGTGGGTATTTATAATCTATCAATTTCGTTTTTGAAATTCCACTTATATCTCCTGGATCCCAGGTTTTTACCATTTAAAAAATCCTTTTAAGACGATCTATCTTGAATCTTAAATGTGCAATAAGCTCACTGATTTTTTATAAATTTAGCATTTGGTGAAAATACTGTTTGAATTGTTGAATTTATTGCAGAGAACCCTTTTGGTTTGGGAACTCCGAGTTTTGGGTTGGGATGTAAGTTACGGAGCTGAGTTTGTGCCGAGTGCAGAAGATGGTTACACCGTTATTGTATCAAAGACTAGAAAGATTAGCCCAACCGATGAGCCTGTAATTTCTGATACATTCAAGATTAGTGAACCAGGAAAGGTAGTGCTCACCATTGATAACCAATCCTCCAAGAAGAAGAAGCTTCTCTATAGGTCCAAGACCAAATCACTTTCTGAATAAAATTCAAGAATCCAATGCCATTTGTGGAGCATTGCAGAAATAAGGAACAGGGTCTTTTGTTTTTTGTTTAAATTTAAATTTTTGTTCTATAAAGTATGGGGAAATTTATTTATATTTTTTATTGGGGGGTTTTTGTTATTTGGTGTTTGGATTGGATGCAAATCACTGGTAAAGAATGCACTGGACAAGACACATCTGAGGTTGTGTTGTGGGAGGTTACAATGTTTGTGTCTCCATTGTGGACAGTAACTCTGTTATGATTCTTACTTTTACCTGTAAAATTTGTGTAAATGTGATGGTGTAAAACTTCTCTTCTATTACCATTTGTTACAGATTAATTTTGTTTTGCTCTTTGTACAATTGAAGTCTAATGAACCATTTCAATTTTTTTTTTTATTCATAAGGAGCTTCAATGGACCGAAATAACATGACGTGTCGTACAATAGAGGGTAAATTATTTTCTTGACTCAGCAAATCGGTGAAAATTTTAGTGACTCACCACATTTGCGAAAATTTTTATGGTGGAAAGAATTCGAATTTAAGACCACCAATTCCTCACAGTAGTGAGAAGATCAATTGGATTAAAACACTTAATTTGTATTGTAAGGTCAATTTTGAAATCCATCAATTTCGCTAATCACCTAAATTATTATCCTTTAAAAATCAATGGCAAATAATGCATACACTGACATCAATTTAAGATGAATATCATCAATAAGATTTTACCCAGAATCTGAAGGCAATGGGTTGCAAGTCTTTCGTTCACTTATATGTTCTCACCTCTTTGGATACTTTTTTCTGAACTTTTTTCTGAAATTTGGCAATATTATAATTTGAACTGAATTTGGTATCTAGATTAGATTTTAGTGTGAAGTGTGAACATATATACTTGAAGAAAAAAACAGAATAAACATCTTCATGTTATCAGTTGCTTTATGGAAACGTAAACAACAACCATAAAAGCTATTTAGAATTTTGTTTTCATTTGTTAAGACAGCTATTTGATAGTGATTTTAGTATTTGGAGTTTTCTAAATTTGTTGGGTCTGAAGAAGAAAAATGGTATGGTAGAAAACAGCATCTTCCCTTGAACTCTTATTGTCCCTATTTTTCTTTTTTCGAGTTATCTGAAAATGTTCTTCCGATACGATTGAAACGATTCTGCAGCTTTGTCAAACTTTTGTCGTAAATAATACTCACCTAACATCATTAGACTTTTCTTTAGCTAATTTGTAAACAATGTAATAAAAATTTAGTTGAATTTGATTTATCTGTATAAAAATTTATATTAATTCAATTCACCAAATCAGATTAATTTATTTTCTTGATACTTTGAACAAGTAACAATTAAGGTTTATTTTACGTTTATTTAGTGACTGTTATCAGATTATTCCATGCTTGCA
This sequence comes from Jatropha curcas, assembly GCF_041381405.1. Classification (NCBI taxonomy): domain Eukaryota; kingdom Viridiplantae; phylum Streptophyta; class Magnoliopsida; order Malpighiales; family Euphorbiaceae; genus Jatropha; species Jatropha curcas. Next base: position 23,338,776 of record NC_143159.1, read on the forward strand.
TGTAGAAAAGTGAGTGGATTATGATAATTTACTATTAAAATAAGTAAAAAAAAAAAAAATCTTCGCTTTACCTTAAAACAGAGGAGGCGGCAGTAAATCTGTCGATCACTTTACCCCAAAAAAAAAAAAAAAAAAAAAAAAAAAAAGAATAACGTTGTGTTGTGTCTTTTTGGGTTATATTTTATGTTTTAGATTCCTCTGGCATCAACTAATTATTTTCTCCACCTCTATTTGAAAACAAAAGGAAAGAAAGTCATTTTAATAAAATTGCTTTTAATTCATATCAATCAATAGTCACAAAGCCATCATTCCTAACTTTATCTATAATTAATTCTACTCTATAAATAACATGTACTATAAAATAATCAACAACGGCTATAGTAGTTAGAGATTCTTTCCTTTACCAATGAAATTTTCTTCTAATTATTACCAATTTTAAAAATTAGTTGAGTCACACCCTATTTGATTTCATAATTATTTTTATAAAATTGATATAATTTAAATATAATATAATATAACTTTATGGCGTATTCAAAAACATTACCCATGTACAGTCAAAAAGACTACTGAGTTTTTTTTTTTTTAGAATACCATTTTTTTTTGAATACCATGTTATCTCTAATGCGTATTCAAAAAGTCAATTAAATGTTCTGTTACCCATGCGGTTGATATTTTAGATAAAACCGATTATCCTTTTTTAATTAAAAAATTAATAAATAAAATTTTAATTAAAAAATTAATCTATTAATTATTTAAAATACATAACCCATGTACAGTCTAAATAATTAAACCACAGTAGGGACCTCAAGAATAAATTAATAAGGCTACAAATTATAATAAGAATCCATACATGACCAGTATATTCTTATTATAATTAACCATAAATTATTCCACTAAAAATTCACAATTGAATTCCTTATGAATTGAACTTTCTATAACATAATAATTTATGTTCCCCATGTAAAAATTACATATGCTTGTCAAATAAAATAAATCACTGACAGTTTATTTAAATAACAATTTTAATTTTTAAAATTGTCGCTTAACTTATTTTATGTGTCGGATTAAAAATCCACCTGCGAGGTTTACACAATGAAACCAATACATTGATTCTATCATTAATTAATATTTCACAAATACAAGTTGTCTTTGCCCGGTTCACAGAGAATTATTGTCCTGATAAATGAAACTCACTTTTTAAAGAATTAAAGCACAGAATAATTTATATTTGCTCATATTAATTAAATTGAGATTAAAAACATAAATCTCATTTCTAATATCCTAGATAATATGTTTTAATAGTCAGTATATAATCATTATCTCCTTAATCCAGTTAGATATATACAAAATGTACTGACACTATCACTATAAAATATGTTGAAAATTTTATTCATTTAATACAAATGTCAAATTAAATACATAAAAATAATTATTTAAAAAAAATAACAATAAAACCATACTATTACATTTACATGGTTAACAGTATATCTCTGTCAGTTACTCCTCACCAAACCCAAAAAGAAATTTGACAATTCTTGATTTACCGTTTTGGGTGGAGATATACCAAATCAATTCCTAGTTTTTAACTTTATCTTGTTTTCTTAGCCTTTCCGGTCGCTATCCGACGTCGTTGTCAAGTGAAAATCCCGTCGAAACTTGAAAGAGAATAAATAAATAAATCTTTTTCAATTGCACGGGTGAATTAAACGTCTTAAGATTCCCATATCATGGCCATACTTATCTATTAATACAGTTTAATAATAATAATAATAATAATAATAATAATAATAATAATAATGTGGATGATTAATTAATTGAATAAGTCTTTGAGCGTATTCTTGATTTGCTTGCAAGAAATTGACAAATTTCCAAAACAACTTTAATGGTTGGATTAGATGAACTTGAAATTTCCAGATTTTTATTAATATAATTTCTTAATCCCCTTCACTGTATTTGCATATTCTAATAATTTTTTCTTTTCTTTTACTTTTCTCAAAAGATACTTAAACATTAAACATATCATCTCTTTTACTTAAAGGGTTATTTTCATTAAAAGGACATAGACTATATCGGTAATCACTTAATGAAAATACCAATACTAATTTGTAACTTAAAAATATCTAATTTTATATTTTTGTAACAGTAAAATGTCTTTTACCGCAATCCAATTTTTAAGTTACAAAAATATAATATTAGGTATTTTTAAGTTATAAATTCAAACTGGTACTTCATTAAGTGATTACTCATATATATAGTACAAATTAACCCTTATTTTAACACATCATTCGATATGATATAAAAACAACATATATTGGTAGTAAAAGTATTATTAACAAATATATAATTTTAAGAATTATTCGTTTGAACTTAATTTTAAATGCCGAAACTAACTTTATTATCTTATTAAACTGAATGATTAATAAGAAGTATTAAGAAATTATTGCTCAATAATTAAGAAATAATATTAAGAGACGATTGCTCAATATAGTGTCATTTTATAATTATAGGGTAATTTTTTTATTTAATAAATTACAAAACTTATTTTATCAGTTTTGAAAAGAAGCTTTTTTCATTCAAACAAGATTTGACTTGTAAATTCAGATAAATAATAAAGTAGAAAATAATAAGAAAATCAATTAAATTCAGTTAATAAAATAGAGGAAATTATCAGAATTCAAATTTTCTAAAACCAGCCAATAGTTAGGTAATCAAAGATGCAAAAATTATTAAACTTAATGGAGAGATTGAAAGTAATACCATTAGCAAAACTGATTTTGGAGGAGTCAGTTAAAATTAGCATACTTAACATTTTTATTCCAAAGACTATTCTTTAATATATAATTTTATCTTCCCTTTTCATTTTTCTAATTGTTTTTAAAAATATTTTAAGATATCCATGGTGGTTGGATATTTGCTATAAAGAACAATCACTGAATACATAAATTCACTGTTTTGAAACTTTAACTTTATGGCGCTTTGAACTTTATGTATAACTTATCATGCACTTAAATTTATAAATTTTAGTAATATTATACACTTTTCAACACTAATATCAATATTTTAAAGATTTTTGGCTTTTATCCATAAAATGTCCACTTGATATGTAGTTAGCATGACTTTTGAAATAATAATTTTCATAAATTTTAACTTTTAATGAGTATTTAATTGATCTAATTTTGCAAATTGAAATGTTCAATAAAATAAATTTAAAAATTTAAGAGTTTAATAGATATAATTTATAATTTAAAATATTTAATTGATCAAAATAAAAAATGAGAGTCTAATAAAATTAAAACAATAAAGTTTACGGTTGAATTTATGTTTTCCGCAAACAATAATCGTTCTTTTGCCGGGAAATTGGTAGGAGGAAAAAAAAAAAAAAAAAAAAAAAAAAAAAAAAAAAAAAAAAAAAAAAAAAAAAAAGAGAGAGTATGATTACATAAACATGAGAGATCTCGACAGTGACCATTCGGATATGAGCAAGTGTGCAAATAGTACAAATGGCTTGCCCCTCATGCCTGCCTGCTCGGCTGCTCGCCTTATCCTGCATTAAGAGCGAAGAGATTTCCATTTTAGAATAGCTAAATATAAAAATTTGCCCATAAAATTTAATATTTTAATTTTATGATACTTTAAATTTTTATTTGAACTTATTAAATATTTTAATTTATAAAAATACATTTATTAAACATTTCAATTTTTTAAATTATTTCATTAAATATTTCAACTTGTAAAATTAGATCAATTAAACACTCATTAAAAATTTGAAATTTATAAAAATTATTATTTTAAAAGTTGTATTAACTACATATTAAGTAAATATTTTATAGATAAAAGCTAGAACCCTAAAAATTATTAATATTAGTGTCAAAAGGGTGTATAATATTATTACAATCTATAAAATTCAAGGAGCCACGGGATTAAAGTTATAAAATTTATGGTTACATTTATATATTCAACAATTTTAGAACCTCACAATTAAGATAGCTAACATGATACGTAGCGGCACCATTATGGAGGTACACATCAATTTACAAATTATCACCTACCCTAATGAAAGGGGCCACGCTCTTAGATCCTAGGATTACAGGTTTAATTTTTATATATAAATATTTAATTGTAATATATATTTTTATTCATTACGGATTATACTGATGAATGAAAAAAAAAAGAAAAATTAATTTAATAATAATAATTAGCATAAAGCAGGTGGGATTATCTTTTCAATAGGGTGAAAAGAACAGATAAAAAAAAGTTGATAGGTAATCTATTGTTGTTTAAGTGTATAGGAATTGATAGAAGTAAACTGAGAAAGTTCAAAATAATAAGGTGTCCTCTTATAAGATATCGTACAAGTATTTATAATACATCTCTTGTTGTAACTGAAAATATAAATTTATGGTAAGAATTTTAGTTATGAATATAATAAAAATTTTGATAATTAATAATTTTTAATGACCATTTTGACAGAGCATTACTTTTATTCAAACAGATACAGATGTTGCCATATCTTGCTTAGTTGTTCGGTATAATCTTTGTTTTTACGAGGAATAAGTATACACCAACTAAGAAATAGTAAATCATATATTTTTAAAATAATATAATATATAAATTTAATTTCTGAACTTTGATCGATTCTCATTGTATTCCTTTAAACTTTGTAGGAATTCAATTGAACCTTGCATCTGATCAAATTTATGCATTAGGTTGTTTTAAAATAAATTAAATTTAGGCATTTGGCTGAAATACGAGAATTTAAAAATTTTAAAAAATATCACATTGGTAGTTGTCAAATTATTGGACTTGCTTAATAGATGGAGGCTTGAGCTGTAACGATTAATAGTGGGTCGGCCTTTATTTTCTAATCTAGCTATTAATTTATTTGTTTTAATTTTATAATAATGCTTCTTTTAACAAATGAAACTATATACATAAAACGAGAATGAGCCACCAATGATTTTTTTTTTTGGTTAAAAATTGTTGGGCCTTGTAATTGGTAATCAAGGCCCACTAATGAGATTGTCGTTTGCTAATCATGAGTTTCACTGTTACATGAAACTTATTAGTAGTAGTAGCAATGGAAATAACTTCTTGGAGGGTCTTTGTGACTACTTACTTTCAACTTTTGATTGAAAATGTATTTTTAGAGTGTTTCGTATGACTATTTATTTTCTAAGAGAAGCATAAATTGGGGCGAGACAAAAATTATGTAATTTTTAATTCCATTTACAAAATATTACGATATAGAAAAATACAATTTCAATATTTTTCCATTCATTTTTTTAGAATAGAACAGAAAGATAAAATAAATGAATCAAATTAAAATTTTCTATATTTTTATTAAGTTATTTTTTTATTAAAAAAGATAAGTTGTGATAATTATTAATTATAATAAAACAAATTTAACAAAAGGAATGTAGTAAAAGAAAATAAAAAAATTCTATATACTTGACATGAAAGGCCTAAACCCCTTGCTCGGTAGGGTTGGGAATATTTGGAGTTGAACTGATAAAAATGGATGAAACATAAAAGCATAACAGTGACATTTCATTTCAAGTCACAACCTAAACATAAAAGCATAATAACAAAAAAGACAATTTAGATGAATCAGAATAAAATAGAGACACTGTAAAATTTATTTTTTAAAAAAATAAAAGAAAATTCTAAGTTGTGAAGTTTATCCTTTTTAGTGGTCCTGAAACGTCTTTGACAAGTTTACTTCTAACTCAAGGAACTTGGCTTGTAACTTCGTCTTTGGCTAAGGATGCTCATCAAAATCTCTCCATATGCTTTTCTTTCTTTTCTTTTTCATTAGATACTGCCTACAAGGGATATATACAATTTACATGTAGACACTGCTGCAATTAAAATAGACTTATACCGTTACAATTTTAAATATAAAATTACATCGAAAGCTTATTAAAGATAACTCAGTTCATAAGGATAAATATACAAATTAGAATGTTGAGGAGGGAGATAAAATCCGCCACATACGTAAATATCCTTTGAATTTTACGACTGACTTTAATTATGTGGAATTTGAAACTTTATGAATGACCTATATATCATGCACTTGAATTCGTAAATTTTGTTAACATTTTACATCTTTCGACACCAACGACAATAGTTTTTAGGATTTTTGATTTTTTATATGTAAAATACAGATATGCAATTAACATAACTTTTGAAACAATAGTTTTTCAATTATTTAATAGATATTTAATTCATCTAATTTTACAAGTTTAAATATCAATAAAATAATTATGCAAATTAAAGTATTAAATAGCAGTAATTTTATAAGTTTAAGTGTTTAATGAATCAACGTAAAAATTGAATGTGTCAATCAGATGTGATTTGATTGATCTTCTTATCTCTCTTAGAAGGTATAGGGAGTGAGAGATTTCGAGTTTGAATCTTCTTTGCCATAAAAGTTATTATAAATCTGGTGAAAATTTTTATAAATTTGGTGAAAATTATTCAAAGAAGAGGACTATCCCTGCCGTATAGCCCATAATGTTATTCCGATCCATTGTATGTCCCACAAATAAAAAAAAAAAAAAAGTTATCTGACCATGACTGTCTAGGGTGAGGGTGAATGACAAAATCTCTCCATGTGTATATATATGAAGATGAAAAGGAAACGTTACTTATCTTTCTTGAATTTGATGCAAAGAGATATATATGTACATAACGTATCAGTAGTAGTAGGGAAAAAGAAACCATGTGCACAGCCGCTGTTTTGTCTTTACAAAGAAACAATACCCTGAGGTCTTCCATTCATTGTGTTTGTTGGATTGTCCCCTTTCTTTTTTCTTTCCACATGTTCTTTTTTTTTTGACATTTCTTTCCACATGTTCTATTTCAATCTTCAACACTTCTTTTCTACATGCATATACATTTCTATAATAATATATACAAATTTGTTTAAATTAATTTTTTATTTTACCATTTTTAAAAACTTTATCTACATATAAATTTTTAAAACTTCCCTTAAACTTTGATTATTTTCTACTAGATCATTTTCAAAATTATGAAATTACAATTTGAACTATAATAAAAATTTAATTAACAAAAAAAATGTATTCTATTGAAAAAGAGAGTTATTTTTAAAATATTAATTACGTAAATATATTTTATGATGTGGATAGGCCATCAGTCCAAAAATACTGATAAATTATAAATTATCCTTAATTATATACTTGGTGAGGTTTAGTATTTGGAATGAACTAAAGTCGAATTAACCAATCCGATTCGATCCTGTTTGATTTAATTTTATTTTTAGAGCTGATTTATTTTGGATTACGATCGAAAACACTGAAATTTTATATGTTATGACTAAAAGTAGTCTTTCAGGAAACAATCAAAACAGTTAAGATTTGAAATTTTCATAAGGTAACTCTCAATTAATTAATACGGTGAAAAGAGGTTTTAGAAAAGGGTGGAAAGAGTTTATGAAATTGTTAATTTTTTACCCTTGTTTGGATGAAAGTTTTCTTTTCTTTTTTTCTTTTTTTTTTTTTTTTTTTTTTTTTGTAAAGAAGGAAAATAACTATGAAAATTTTTCCTTATTTAGAAAAGAGTAGGAAAATATTGAACTAAATATTATTCTATTTATTTTTATCCAAATCTACATATTTTTATTGTCAGATCATACGTGCACTTACCACATGTTTTGAATCTCTTCAATTTAGATAGAAAATAATGTTAGAAAATGAGAATTTCACTCATTTTTATTAAATTACTTAAATACCCAAATTAATGAACAAATTTTAACCCTTTATCAAATATCCAATTACTTAAGCAAGGATATAATCATTTCTCTAAAATTTTATTCTTTCTAAACAAAGAAAATAAATTTATTTTTCTTTCCTTCATCCTATCTAAAAATAAGAATGGAAAACAACTAAAAGTTAACAATTTCTTATTATTTTCCTCTCTCATTCTCCTCCCTCTAATATTTTCCGTGTTTTTTTTTTCCCTTCCAAACAAAGGTGAATTTGCAATTTCAAATGTATAAAAAAAATAGTAATAATATACAATAATAAAATATATAAAAGAATAAGATAAAAAGATATTAGACTTCGAAATAAATTCTAACCAACAGATAATATAAAATTTTTATAATTCTTATCGTAGCACAATTATTTTTACTCTAATATATATATTCCAAATTTACTTTAAAAAATCAGGAATTCTCAAATATTCTCAATTCTAAATTTTGATAGTTAATATGTAAGAATTCCTGGACCACATTTGCCTGCAGAATGGGGAAAGAAGAGACAAGAAATTTGATAGACAACATGAATTTCTTCTTTGAATTAACAATCATATGCTTAAACGGAATTATGCCAGCTATTAGAAATAGACAACTGAAATTGACTCTGGACCCGTTTCTTTTAAGGTTTTTGAAGCTTCCAGTCCAAACAAAGGATCATATGTCTGAAAATAATATTGAATTCCATTCATTTTAATAAAGAGATCAGTTGGCCCAACCCAACAAATAGGCCTATTTGGATCATGCATACAGAAAATGAAGGCCACCAACTAGGCCCAAAATCCTCTCAAGGGTCGAGACAGTTGCTTCAAATGGATACATGGGTTAAACCGTCAATTCAAATGAGATACTGCACTGTGCAGATATATATTATTATATAGGCTACAAGAATCATCAATTCAAAGAGAAAGATATAAAGTCGCGAGGGATCATCAATCTAGAGGAAGTCACGATAGGCAAAGGTCAAGAATGGATTGAAAAATAAGGAAAATAAAGAGATTAAAGAAAATTAACCACTATGAATAATAATATTTTAAATTTTTATTTGATTAAGCATGAAATTTGCAAATGAATTTAAACTTAATTAGTGGATTTGAAATCTTATTATTTATTAATTTATTAGTATTTTTTATTTAATTATCTAATTTAAAAATTAAATTATAAAACTTTTCATTTCTTTATTCAATAATAAATAACTATATATTTACCAAAAAATATTATATAATAGTTTTATTTCATTAACAAAAAAAAAAAAAAAAAACTCTTTGGTTTCTTCTTTTTTTCCAATAATTAATAATCTAAATAATAAATTTTTATTAATAATAGAATATTAATTAATTTTTTCAATAATTAATAAATCACACTATAAATTGATCTAATATTTTGTTATTTTATAATTTAGTAATTCTTTATTTTTTTCTAAATTTTAATTCACTTTTGCATACTATGTATATGAGTATTTCATCTACTATATTTTGTCATACAAATTTTTATTTTCTTTTCAAATTCAACATTTTTTGATACGGATAAAAATTAATATTTTGAGAAAAAGATATTTAATGGTCACTCATTCATGAAGTTTCTTTTTATTTTTTTCCATTCAGGTAACTTTATGCTTTGGGTAAAATAGATTATTTCAATTTGCAAAAGCAATATTTATGTTTATTGTTTTTAATTTAGTGAAAAATGTGAATCTTTCATTTTAAATTTATTAGGGTAGAGTGCCTTTATCATTTTTAAATTTATAAGAAACGTTGGATTAATAGTTTTTGTTATAAAAGTCAAAGACTAAAAAAAATATTAAAAAAAAGAGTTATATGTTATTTCTTTGAACATAGAATAAAACTTAATTCGTATAAGTTATTTATATATTTTTAAAGTCTATTTTATTATTTTTATCGCCTTTTATGAATCTTTTAATTTAAAAAAGATATATTAATTAATAAAATGATGCAATTATTTATAGAGTATAGATGAAATAGAATAAGTAATAACTAAAATAATTTTCAAATATAAAAGTAAGGTAATTCTTTTATAATAAATCATTTATAAGCATTAAACCGGACAAATGTGCGGGATACGATTAGTTTAATTCAAAACCTAAATTTTATATCACAATATTTACACTAACTCTCAAAACTAATTTTAAAATACATAATTATAATGTGAATCTCAAATTTGTGAATTATTTTTAATTTATTAAATTAGAGAACTAGTTCAATAGAAAAATAAATCATTTTCAAATAGAATATATTGGTTTTTCTATTATGCACATTTAGAAACTCACTATTTGTACCAAATACTATTTAATTGCCATATACACATCCAAACCGAATAAGCAGGTTACATTTGACCTGCCAATCACCTTTTTAAACTTTTTTTTTTTCTTTTATATGTTTGGTTTTTAAATTTATTCCTGTTGGTATGGAAAGAAAAGAGAGTATAAAAAAAATGAGAGGGCTGGTCAAGTGAGGTTGAGACCGATGGACTATGTATGGGTGATCGGCTCCCTGGTGCACACGTAATGAGAGGGCAGGCCATGTGTGAGGACTGCTCGTCGGGGGTTTTGGTGACACCACTGATCAATTTTCACGTGATGGGATTATGTGAAGGTATTAATATTTGTGATTGCTGTTGTTTTATCATTTGTGTGATTAACTGCATGATTATATAACTAGTCAAATGACTAGATTGATTTATTTATGCATTTGTGTGATTGTGTGGGATGAGATGGTTATCTAACCCAACTCATTGAGTTTGGCGCTCACCCCTGCCTTCTCTTTTTTTTTTCAGATAATAAGAGAAAAGGAGAACCCTATAGAACCAACTGAGTTGAAATATAAATATAGAAAATTATTAAAAGTTGTATTAAGCATGTAAATGAAAAGGATTGTAAATTATGGAGTTCCATAATTGTATTCCAAATGGATTGTAATTGAATAATATGTATACATATATTAATTATATAAATTGTATTTTGATACGTCTGTGGAATATTGTTAACTGGCCTGAAGCCATGACTATGCTTAGAATACGGGTTTAACTAATATAGGCTTATTACGGACCTAGGAGGCGTTAAGCCCAACAGGTCCTAGTGCAAGTCTGGCCTTTTTGGAAATGGATTGTGACATTTACAATTGTAGCTCCTATCCAATTCCTCCTTTTCTTTTTTGGTATGCCAGATAGTCATCATTATATTGGAATAGATAATGTGAATTTTTAAATTTCAAATTTATTTCTCTCTCCACTAACCAACAAAATCTAGACTAGCGAGAATCTATTATATGACGAACACTAATTGGGCAAATTCTTTCAGGACTCAAATTATTTGACTGCTTAGTGCATTGGAATAGAAGCAATAGGTATATAACTTAATCAAGAATTCAAATTGAAAATGTAAATGAATTGGTGAAAATGCTATAAGTGAAGTAGGATGATATAAAGTAGAAATTTAATGAATCAATTGAGGTTCACATTGCATAATCAGAAGAATGCTCAAGCTGAGGCAGCAAGGCAAGCAGAGATTGATGCCATGAAGCTCAAGCCTAAGAAAAAGAGAAGAAGTAATCAAGGAGCAAATCTGATCTAGTACTTCGGCTAGACTGTTAATATTCATTCCAGCATGCGTCTGCATACATGCATCAAGCTAATAAATACAATCTTTAGTGAGATTAATATTCTATATTAGATTCTTACAATCTCTTTTGAAAAAAAGGAATAGACAACAATATACAGTGAGTTAGGTTTTGAAAATCTTCTTTCTCACTGTAAGATCAGCGTTTATGGATCTCGAAACTTTTCTTACTACTCATTTGATTTATTATAGGTATTGAAAGGACTGTTAAGTTTTAATTGATTTTTTCTTAGTTGTATTTCAAAATCTATGCTTACTTTATAAATTTAAAAATTTTCAGGTTCTTTACAAAAAAATCTAGGCATGGCCACCGGTTCGGTTCTAACCGGAACCGAACCGTACTGTAGACGAATCGGAACCGGATCGAAACCGGCGGTTCATAATTTTAAACCGGAACCGGCGGTTCAAGGGCCGGTTAAGATTCATGTGGATGTTAAAATATGAATCGGAACCGGCGGTGAACCGGCGGTTCCGGTCCGGTTAGAACCGGATACACAAAAAATTGTAGCTTAAAATTTTTATAAAAAAATTTATATCAATTGATTTGATTGTAGTTGATTTGATTTATGGTGAAAAGAAGTAAAATGGTATATGAGTTAAAAAAAATTGTGAAAAAAAATACACATTTTTTGACTTAATTTATATAAAAAATGGTACATGAATAGTTGATTTATATAAAAAAAATACTTTCAAGTGTACAAAAAAAGAGTGTAACGGATAGTTTTTGATATGATAGGTGTTTTTTATTTATTTTTTGGTAAATAAATTTTATTCATTTTAATCATTTATTTATTTATTTACTGTAATTTACTAAATTATATAAGGGACAATTTGGAAAACTAATAAATGAGACACATGTATAAATATGATGAGTTGATGATTTTTTTATTTCACAATCAATTATATCATAACTCTTCTCTTATTCTCAATCAAAATTCTCTCAAATTTTCATAGTTTATTATTTTTTCTATTGCTTTATTTTCCTTAATGTTGGAATTATCTATTGTTTATTTTTTATTTTCTTACATCCAATTCCAAATTCTTTCTCTAATCCCAAATTTTTCAATTCATAAATTTACTTCACTTGATTTTTTAAATAATTTTCTTAGTATTTGAAAATAATAATTTCCAACTCATTCCATTAATTTTATATTCCATTTATAGTTTTTTATATTAGTAAATTAGCAAATTTTGAAAATTTAATGTAATAATAGTTCTAAGTTAGTTAATAGATGTTTTTCTTTTAAAATTTATAATAATTCATTTAGTTAATAAAATTTAAACATTTTAAAATTATTATTTATTCATAAATTCGGAATCAAAAATTTTATTATTTTTTTAAAAATTTGCGTAATGCCGGAACCGAATCGGAACCGTAATTTAAATCGTCGGTTCGCTGGAACCATGCTGAACCGTGCCGAAATCGGAACTGAACCAGAACCGGAGGTTCAAGGATCGATTCCGGTTCAAAATTTTAAACATCTCGAACCGACGGTTCAGTGAACTGGAACCGGTGGTTCAGTGAAGCGGCCATGCCTAAAAATCATTCTTAATTCTGAGCCGGAAAAGAAGGTGGTATTTCAAACTGGCTTTTACTTTAATTAGTTTATACTATATTGCATAATATTGTGACTGAATTTATGTTACTACCATGGTATGCATTATATAAGACGACTTTAATATTTAATATAGTCTGAGTTGAATTTAGCTTATAGACTAGCGATATCTTCATTATATTATCCAGCAAAAAATATCGAAATATATTCGTGAAAATGAAAAAAGCAGTTCAATAATGAGCCCAATCTTGGAGCACATGAGCCCAACTCCTCACTACACATGTCAATAACCTAATATCAAACACCCATACATAAACTACTTTAAAAGTTCCTACGTAAGCGATGTGGAATCTTTGAAATAGACTTCACTTACAACAAGTTCTTTCCTGGCTAGTTGAGTTTCAAAATCTGTGGTTACTTTATAAAATTCAAAACATTTTAGGCTCATAAATATTTAATGATTTCTTTTATAATATACGTATGATTTAAATTGATTGTTATTATTTTTGTCAGAAAATCTTCTTCGTCGACTCTAGGATCAAAATTTGATGGTTCTTGAATCGAAACTTTTCTTACTTCTCATTCAATTTATTATGAGTATTAATTTACGGTTCTTCCCTAGCTAAATTCTCCAATCACAATGCCCAATACAAAGCAACTAAAAAGTACATGTATTAGCACGTCACGCCAACGTATAAACTTTGGTTTTGGACTTAAAATGAAATTATTAAAATAATTTTTATTGTAATGGTTAGCCTTTTATTTCATTTTTGGATAATATTTATAAATTTTGATTTTGCACTTGAGCCTTAATGAGATGTAAATTTGATTACTTAGGAAGGGTTGGTAAGAAATCTAATGGAACCAATAGGTTTAGAAAAAAATTCAAAATGATAGATAAATGTATTATAAACACAATTATGAAAAAAAAAAAATTACAATTCAAATTCTATTGTTGAAAGTAAGAGATAATAGGCCAGCCATGGAAAAGAGTTTTCTTATGAATCAAGGAGATTAGAGATTGTTGAAACTATCTAAATAGAACAAATTAAGTATTAGAAGAATTGTTGAAACTATTTTGAACGAATAGAAATTTATCCCGAGCATAAATTCATATTTTTCTTAATGCAACTCCTTTTCTTAGACACAAATTAAATGCTGTTGAAATCAAGAAAAATCAAGATTAATGAGGATGATATTTTTTTTTTGAGAAATATTTTTCATTAATAATAAAATCAAGATTAATGAGAATAATATTAAATGTTGTTATTATAAAAAAATTATTAATTATTTGAGTTGATAAAGTACATATAAACTTCTCCTGTGGACATATATAAATAAAAAAGTACCTTATATTGAAAATAATAGTTTACATATATAAATAAAGTAGATTCAGAGTTTATATGTAAGCTTTTGTAGACCTCCAAAGCTTTTGTTCCAAAGTCAGCGAATCAAATGGGAAAAAAACAAAACCTTAATATTATTAAATTTAAAAACTAATGAACCTAATGATGCTTTCCATGCGAGGCATGACACAGAACTCGCAAGCCATTTGTTGTATGTCCCTTAAAATTTCAGTATTGAGCATCAGCAGGCAACTAGGTCTACCATGTCATCATTTTCGATATACTAATCTATTTTTATAAGTAAAGTCAATAAAATGTGTAAATATTATATGCTTCGTATACTTTTCCAAAGAAAATATTATATATATATACATACGCACAATGATAGTGTAAAAGCATGTGATTGGTTGTCGGAATCATAAATAAAATAATTTTAAAATAAATCATTATTATATATAAACATTAAATATAAAATATAAGTATCTATTTAGCTGACATCATTTGCATTTTTGAACTATTTCAAAGGTGCACTTCTCATATCAGTTTAATATATTTTATTATCTCTAAAATGTTTCCAACAATGTTAAACTTTGCTTGATGATGAAATGAAATTTTCATCCTATGTTGTTGATAAAAATGCAATATTCTTACATATAATTTATTTCATTACAAATTTTCAACTAAATAAAAAACAGTTGAAAATAGAAAAACGTCACTACCAAAATAATTAAGTTTGCTCGCCCCTATTTTTATTTTGCGCCAAGTTCGCTTGTATAAATATAATTAAGACTATTTTCTTTTTTTTTTTTTTTGAAGGAACCAATCTATTTTTTTTTTTAGTTTGTTATAAACTTTTATTTATCAAGTTCACTTTTTTCCCGTAAATTTGGCTACCTATTTTTCGAAGTAAACTCAAAATTTCTTAATCCCGTGTGATTGGTTGTAGTATAATTGTGACAGAATTCATTACTATTTTTTTATTTTTGACGAGTATCTCCATATATATTATTTTTCAGGTATATAAGACTAATTTTCTTTCAGAATTTATAATTGCGATATCCCGTAAATTCTTTTTCATGAAACAAAATCTAATTTTATAAAAATCATCCATTGAACTCAAACTCATTACTTTATAATTTAATTTTAAACAATGTTCAAAACTTCTCTTTCTAATTAACCAAATAAAATAATGCCTCTTTCTAAAAAAAAGCTATCACTAAAACTTTAAAAATGGATGTTTTAATTTCTCATACCATTTACAATCAGATTTTTTTTTTTTTTTTAATATCAATGATGAAAATTATTTGAAAACTCACTGACTTTCCAAATAAAAGTAATACTTTGTGACAACCAGACACCCACTAGCATTTGATGTTTAACATTTGTTTTAGGATAGAAAATGGTCCAAAATGAGACTAAAAAAGCCAGAAAGCAAATGATTGTAATACAAATAGGACCCATAAATATGAATTTGTTCACACCTTTACAATAAAAAGCATAGTTAGTGATAAAAACATTAGAAAGAAAAAAAGTTAAGTTACCCACCTAACTTATACTTAAACCTAAAAATTGAAAGCCCAACAAACCAATTCTATTCAATGAATGAAAGGTTGTTTGTTGTTCATTTGTAGACCTAAAATCGGTAATAATTAACATGAACCAACCCATTTTAAAAAAATGTTAATCATTTGGCATGGAAATAAAGGACCCAAAAGACAAAACCTGCATTTTTTTATTTTAAAATTAGGGGGTCCTTTTGGGTCTAATATTAGATACAGCATGGCCAAAGAGGCTGCTCAAAGATGGAGAAAGGATGAGTGAAAAGCCAACATTTAAGGAGGTAATATTGTAACACACTGCGAGAATGAGAATGACTTGCCAAGATTCGGTCTATAGTTCCAGCTATGAATTAAATTAATAAATAAATATTTTTTTTCTTGAAAACAAAAGTATTTTTGATCATTCACCGAAAAGAAAAAAAGGATAAAATGAAAATAATGTTTAAAAATTTTTATTTTCATTAGTTTGGTTGATAGATAGATCCGTTAACTGGATTTAGACAAATTTTATCTCTATTTTATATAACTCATTCCACCTCCGCCTTCAATAAATGTACCTTTATCTAGTTTGAATAGAGTCGAGATTATTATTATAGCATTTATAATATTTAAGAAACAATTTCAATCTCCATATTTTCTTTTATTGTTGTTTTACCCTCTATTTGGGAAGAAGAGGAAAGAAAATAAGAGATACTTAGTTACTTTCCACTCTATATTTAGATAAAAAGAAAATAAAATGGAGGAAATGACATATATATTTTCTTTGAAAAAATTTAAATTTTAGAGGAAAAATATCAGTAGTGCATTTTTACAATTTTACCTTTGATAAAAAAATAATAATAAATATAGCAATTGCATAATAAAGAACCATACCTGCACAATCAACATCAAAATTGATAATAACTTGATGAAAAGTCGCTATAAGAGAAGCTATGAAGATATTATAGTGTGCTTGTTAGGAGATAGTTTTGTAATTTCATGCTGAAATAGTAAGACTTACCTCGAACATAAACCATTTTCTTTATTTTGGAAAGAGTAAGAAGTGATAGGCTCGGAGGGAATTTATTATACATTTTTCTTCAAACCATCAGTTTTTTGGAAAAATCTTGTCTATACCGAATTTATAGCCCTGTTTATGAATTAAACCAATAAGACTAAAAATTTTTTAAAAAATATTTCGATTTTATCATTTTTCTTCTAAGTGTATGGTCAGAAAATAAATATCTTTAATCTCATTAGTTTGGTTTATAAGTTGGGCTGTAGACTCGTCTAAGTAAATTTTTCCTTGGTTTCTTTCATGTTTACAAATAAGGTAAAGTAACTTTCGTCAGTTATTTTCTTTTCATATTTTTTTTCCTGTTCAAATTTGCTTCCTTCCTAACAGGCTCTTAATTCTTGATTTCAAACGTTAGAGTTGGAAAATTGTTTAAGCGAATTTTTTTTAAAGGTAATTTAAGTGAATTATTATTTAATCTCTCTATTATACTCAAATATATTAATTACAGGATCTCTGTTTTAAAAATTTAATTATATACTTCAATGATTTTATTTGAATTATATTATTTAATCCTTCTATATAAATTCATAGTTAATTAGAAATGATTCAACAATGTAATGGAAATAAAATCAAAGGACTACATATGATTCAAAATTCTAAAAATTGAAGGTATATATTAGTGCATTTGAATATTATAGGGACTGTACAATAATTTATTCTTTTAGCATTTTTACATGCCATTGAACAAGTACATCGGTTTACGAAGGACCGATCATTAGGAGTGAGCATTTTTAGTTAGTTCAGTTTGAATTGGAAGGAATCAGAATCGAATAATTCAAAATTTTTCAAAAATAAAAATCGAGTCAAACTGAATAATATATAGAAATCAAAATAAATTGATTTGATTCAATCAATTCGGTCGGTCTTTAACTATTTTTTATGATTTTCAATTTTATGAAAGTATCCAAAAAGAATTAACTTTTTTATAAAAATTGAACCAAACAGTATTTTTAGTATTAAAATTAGACAGAATTAACTTACGGGTTTTGGCTCAGTTGGCATGCAGGCTAAGCATGTGGGAAGAGCTTTCGGATTCAATTTCCACTAAAAGCACCTATAGAGAAGGGCGAAAAGTCTTAACTGCAACTAAGTCCAGGGTTAGCTTAATGCGTAACTAGTAAGGAATACATAAAATATAAGTTTGATGTCTAGTTAATACAACTTTTGAAATAATAATTTGTACATATTTCGAATATCTAACAAGTATTTAACTGATCTAATTTTATAAGTTAGAAAATTCAATAGAATGGAATTTGCAAGTTTAAGTATTTAATACATGTAATTTTATAAATTAAAGTATTCGATGGATGGTAAAGTAAAAAATTGAAAATGTAATGTAATTTTTTGTTAAAAAAAAAAGGATGAATTTATATATTTTGATTTTTGATTATTTTTATCACACGGGTGTATACACACATGCAAAAAATTAAAAAGATAAGTTTCTTTTTTTGAAATTTATAGAATAACTTAAAATTTTAAAACTTGTTATGACGTTTAAAATTGTTAGGGTTGGTATTTTATGCTGTTGTTTCTATTATTAGACATGATTACCTCTTCAAAAGCATGGATTTGATGTAGCGAAAGTTTTTGATCCGTTGCAGGATGAGCAAGTTGTGAATAATAACGGTTTTGGGAAGCAATTGATTATCGATATTCCATTAAAGGACCGTGCTGTGGTCCAAGATGCATAAGAATTAGAATTTGGAGAAGCATGAAAAATATATGGGCTAATTTGTATTTTCATAAATAAAAAAAAATCTTACAGCACCATCAATTTTAATTTAAATTTATTAAACATTTTGACTTATTACTTTAAATTGACCCATTAAACACTTATAGATTAATTATTTGTTTGATAATTGAAAAATATGAAAATTAATTATTCAAAAAACTATAGTATTGCATATCAAATGAATATTTTACATAAAAAAAAAACAAAAACTTTAGAATTTTATTGTTGCTAGTGTGAGATTATTATAAATAAAATAAAATTCAAGGTGTCGCTGGTCGATTTTAAAATTAAAAATGCCATAATTTCTTTTGTGAAACTTCAAAGTCTAAATTATAAGTTTAATCTTCAATTTCACTCCGAATTTTTTGAATAATGGCAATTTTACTTTAAATTGGCTTTTGTACCCTAGGTAATCTAAACTTATCAACCTAGTGGCAATTAACTCTAATTTGCTTTTAGAGTGCAATTGCACCATAAAAGTAAATTTCAACACCCTAAACTTGTCAATTTGTTGCAATTACATCCTAAAAGTAAAAGTAAACTCAGGTTAGAATTTCAATTAAAATAATGTAAAAAAATGAACTCCATACCCAAGTATTTAAACAATAAATAATAAATATAAATATAAATAATAAATAAATCAAGAATGAGTATTTTATTTTAAAATTGAACTAATTTTAAGATGCAAAAATAATGAGTTGGATATTAATTCAAATTAGGGTCTAATTGTAACTAGTTGATAAATTTAAGGTGTTCAGAGTACAAAAGTTAATTTAGAGTGAAATTACAACTATTCGAAAAGTTCGGAGTGCAATTGAAGTTTAGGCCTAAATTATGTATTGTATTATTCTCATTTCCACTAACTTCGTTTATGAAAGAGACAAAATCTCATTAGTTTATTTTAAAAAATATATATATATATATTTTTTTTATGACCCTATTTCAAATTGAATTCATATTCAATACTTTTAGTTTGATACATAGGAAAATTGAAGTTGACTACATACATTCTACATTTATAGATGGTTCAAAACGAATCAAATAAAAAAAAACCAAATATATTTTTTTATTTTATATATAGAAGAAATTTAATCGAGTCAAATTAGTCCGATTCCATTTGTTGAATTTTGATTTATTTCCTAAGTTCAATTAATGTATTTTTTAAAGTTTTAAAAAATCAAACAAAAGGATACTCTAATCATGCTAGAAGTGGAAAGCTTTCCTTAGTATGAGCATATAAGGCAATGAAATAATAAATAAAAAATGATATAGTAAACGGTCCAAATACATGTCAAGTTGTTGAATTGTTGAAGCCATAAACCCATATATATCAATTTGGCACACAAGCGATAGACGATACCCCGAGATAGACAATGCCAGGCACATGTATCTGCTGACATAGATCACCCAGAATTCTTCAAGGACTAATTCAAACATTGTTCATCTCTTTTTTTTTTTTTTTTTTCCTCAAGGCTAGGAAATTTATAGGAATTTACATTGATGTATGAGCCCACCACCGTACACAGAGAAAAAAAAAAATAGTAACATTTATATATAATATATAGAAGTAAAGAAGTTTATCTTAAATAACATTTAAGTATAAATCTTTTAAATTGTCAAGTGTAAGAAGAGCAGTTATTTAGTATAATTGTAAAAAGATAAATTGTATTTACAGCAATTCTTAGAAGATAAGTTGTTTTATATTTTCAACTAATGTCACATAGGAGGAAAAAACAAAATAAGCTAAACTAATATTAATAAGAAAAAACTATTTTATTTGGAAATAAGAAAATAATGTAATGGAAAAGAATTCTGATAATTTTCTCTTCAAATTAGAAAGAAAATAAAGAAACTATAAAAATAAATTTGTAGAGAAAAATTAATTTTATTTTCATTTATATCCAATAAAATAAGTAACATAAGTTTTTTTCGAAAAAAATTTAGTCCTTTTTTATTTTTTTTTTTAAATTTAGTTCCGAACAATAATGTCAGTATTCAAGAATTGGCCGGGTCTAATTTTTTTCCCCTGTTCATAAGTTTTTTAATCCAATAAACCCCCCTCATGTTTAGAGTGACGCTTTGATGAAAATTGATTAATGAAAGAATTAACTTCTAATCTTGATTCTTTACTCTGCATTTTCCTTCCTTTATTAATTTTATTTTTCTTTTATATAAGAAAACTAAGTAACATAAGTTTTTTTCCAAAAAAAATTTAGTTCTTTCTTATTTTTTCTGATCATTTATTAATAAAAAAAAGCACAAAATAAATTTTAAAAAAATACTTCATTTATTCTTGTTAATAAAAAATATCGGTTGGTTAGCTTGGTAAATAGAACAGTCTTATATACTAGGAGTTAAGTTGCACGGACACAGACATGAGATACAGAAACGTACATATTACAATAATTTTTAACAAAGTAGGACATCCACATGCTTAGGACACACTAAATTAAATAAGTATAATATATTAATATTTCAAATAAATAAATAATCATTTATAATAAATCATAAACATAAAATAAAAAAATACTTAATTTCTTATTTCAATATAGTTAGTATTCTCAAAATTATTATCACTATAGGAAAATACATTAATAGTGTGTGTATTTTTTGATGCAGGTCATACTAGAGGTGTCAAAATGTACCTGACATGCGAACACAATTCGCCTAACACGCGAAATAAATAAGTTAAGGCTGACATGCTAGAGGTGTCATAAATGGGTATTTTGTTTATAACACGAACATAAATGTGTCGTGTCGCGGGTTGACACGCAGGTTAGACAAGTGACCCATTTATTTAAGAGTAAAAAGATAATTTTAATGTTAGATATAAATACTCCAACTAAAACCTATTTAAATTTTATTGTTGCATTACTTTTTTATTTTAGTTATGAATCGTGAAGAATTTATGCATTTTATGTATGGAAATTTATTTTTAAATATAATCAAAGTTAAATATGTTAAAATTTAAAAATATTATAAACAAATTAAGTGGGTCCTATACAAGTTAAATGGGTTAAAATTTAAAAATATTATAAACAAGTTAAATAGGTCCTATACAAGTCAACACGATCGACCCACCTAACTTGTTTATGATATTAAAAGGGTTACATGAGTTATACATTTGGTCAACATGACCCATTTAACTGTGTCATGCTCGTGTTAATTAATTTTTGTATCATGTTTGTGTCAATAAATTTAAAATAATTATTAAATTGATCATGTTCGTATTGACCCTAATCGTATCATGTGTTAGACGAATCTGTATCGATCCTAACACGTCAACTCATTTTGACACTCTTAGGTCATACGATACATAACTTTTGCTATTACATACCTTGATAAAAACCTTGCAAGATACTTGGCGTTGCAACTTTTTTTAGCATATCTCAATGAAATACGATTATAAATTTTTAGCATATCTCAACGAAATACAATCTTATAACGCATTTCACGATCATTTTATTATATAAATTATTATACAATTTTATTATTTCTAAATAATATCATAAAAGATTATTTCATTGTTCAACACTGGTATTTTTTTTTTTAAACCTTTCTTTCATCGATTCCCATACACCAACCCACAAACCTGGAGTAGACAAAGTTTCCTACCCAGAAACCAGCTCTGTTCACATCATCCATTCCTATCCAAACTGGGTTTTGATATTGACGATGGTTACCTAACCAACAAACTTTCAAAGATACAAATAGAGCCAAAAAAAGAGATAGATCATTGGAATAATAAAACAAAATAGTCAACCAGTGAACATTGGCTGTTAGAAGTTAGGATTGTGCAATTCAATTTAGAGGAAGATAAATTACAAAGGACAATGAAGGTTTTTTAAATATGTCAATCAATCAATAATATAAAAATATATATCCTAAAGTGTACATTACTACAAAGAGTCTCAGAATACAAACATCCACATAAATGTACACCACAAAATACCTCAAATAAGTTTTACGACAACATTTCTCTCCGTTTACCCTCATTTATGTTTGTTTGCGCAAAATGATTGACAAAAATGAAACCAAAGTCCAAACCCCATGTGCTATTCACCACCAGCCATGTTGCCCCATCCAGAAGGCCAGAACCGAAGCCAAAAAACAGCAGAAAAGAAAAGTGAAAGATAAAAATATCACCCAAAAAAACTAGAGACAAATTAATTGAATTTCCACATCCAAGTATTCAAAACCAAAGGGACTGCGTACAGTGAAATTCTCAATCTGAGAAAGGTTGGATCTTGAACCTGTAAAGTAGTTTCTTTTTCTTTGATGTTGAATTGTCCACTGTAAGCAATATTTTACCGAGTTCACCAACTTTAAAGCTGCTAGTGATCACTGGTTCGTCGGTCGGAGCTAATTTTGTGGGTTTCTGTATGATAACTGTGTATGCATCTTTAGCCTCAGGCACGAATTCAGCACCATAGCTCACCTCCCAGCCCACAACCCGGATTTCCCAAACAATAACACATTTCTGCAGTGCACCAATTTGGAATTAGCTACTATATGGAGATCAAAATAGTCATTCATATCTAAAAAGTTGCAAAATGAAGTCAGCTATAAAGAATGAATATGCAAATTAGAACATATCTATTCACCTCATAAATTATAATTTGCACAGTTTGCTTGGTTCCTGGTTTAACAGTTATCTCAGTTGCTGGATCAGCGACTGTAAATTCCGGGTTGCAATCGCAGTAATCCACGCTCAAGCCACCATACTGAATAGGGACTTGTTCAGGTGATATATATCTGTTTTAACCATAAAAAAGTTCAATGCTCAAATTAACCTTAACCACCAAAAAGAAAGCTAAAAATGCAGAATGTCAATATAGCCAAATCAGATAAGCAAGACTTTCACCGACTTGAAAAGTGTATCAGCCGATTTTGATGGGCCTGCAAATACAAATTTACTTTTGGTCCTCTGGGTCATGAATGGACTAATCATTGTGTAGAAAGCAAGATACCACCAAGGCACATTGATGAGCACCTAAAAGAAAATTACAAAACCAATAATAAATATATATCTAAAAAACATCAAATTATCTTTCAATCAAACATCCAATCAGGAATGTAAAAGATTATAATTAAAATCATACCTGTTTAGCTACAAACTCAGGATAATTATCTTGAAGCAATTGCAATGCCTGTCTTGTAGCCAACCTAAGCTCTCTTTTTCCAGGTCCAGGAGAATTCTTGAGATCATTAACCTGAAAAATAGTACAAATACCACCAGGACTAAAATCAAGCTTCCTAATACTCTTTTCCAAGAACTGAATCCTCCATCGAAGAAACTTCAATCGATTTTCCTCTTCAGCAAATGTTTTTTGATACAATTCTTTATTTTGAAACTCTCCATACACATTATAACACACTGCATGCCCTTCCCTATCACTACCATGCATAAACACAAATTTCTCCAAATCATCACCAAGATCTTCATTAATAAGCTCATCAATTTTGAACTCCTTTCTCCATCTGATTGTGTTCTTGATCATAACAAATGCATCTTTAACTTTAAAATCTCTAGCCCTCAAGAACTTCAGGAGTATAACATCACTCCTTTCATCTTTCAGAAGTGGAATCCCCCATATGGAGATTTCTTCTGGTGGAGATGTAACAATTGGCTCTTCTTTTTTAGCACCTTCTTCTTGTTCTTGATCTTCCTTTGGTTGAGTTTCTTCAACTTTTGACTCTTCTTCTGCTACTGGTGGTTTAATTTCTGTACTAACATCAGATTCCGATAAGGTTACAGAGGACACAGGTGGAATTTCTTCAGTTGTTTGTGCTGGTTGTATAATTTCCTGTTTCTCTTCTTTCGGTGGTAGAGAGCTAAATTTGTGGTTGTTTAAAGCTTCCTGAACCAAATGCTTTAGTTCTTCCAAAGCTTTTCTTTCAAAGTCGGAGAGATCAGCTACTTTATTGCTTTCTTCTTTGAAAGAAACCAAAGTTTGAGGAATCTTTTGCTCTTCCATTTGCTTCTCTTTAGCAGCCTCGACTACAACAACCTCTTCTTTATTAACTACAGATTCACTCGACTCTTCACTTTTCTCCTCTATAGCAGCCGCAATTGATGCAGGCGGAGGCGATGAGGAGGAAGATTCTTCTTTCTCCATCATCGCGGCCAGTGATTTAGACTCTTGCGGCGGCGTAGATGGCGGTGGAGGTTCCTCCTTTTCTGTTACGGCTTTTGAGTCAGCCTCTTCCGCTACATGTAGTGGAGCCGGCGGCGAGGTTTCTATTTCTTTTTCCTTTCCTTCCACCGCAGGTGGTGGAGTGTGATCTTCTAGCGGTGGAGGCGTTGGTGGTAGAGCAGGATTGGAAGATTCTTCAGCCATTTTTTTCAGGCAGACAGATAAGGATGTGTTTGTTTCGAGTGGAAGGAGAGAGAAACAGAGGGAGAGAGAATGAGAAAAGAGAGTAAAATGAAGTGAGAGATAAGGGAATGTGTGCAAGTGTGTAATAAGGTGAGAGAAGGGGGAAAAAACTTAAAAAGTCACGCGGCTCTGACTGTTGTTTTGTAGCATCAGATTTGAAAAAAGACAATAGTTGTAGAGGCTGAGGAAAAATCTGGAATCCTATGTAAATATTAAAGTATATCTTACTTTTCGTCTTAATTTATATTTATATTTTTTTTATTTTATTAAGTAGTCTTATCTAATGCAAAATGTTTCGACTTTAAATATTTAAAATCTTTTAAGAGCTTGAATACATATTTTTTAATGTTTCAATTTTTTAATACCGTAAAAAATTTAAAAAGTAAAATAGTAAAAAAAAAAATATTTAGTTTAAATTTATATTGTTTTTAATTTTCTTTATCCTTTTAAATTGTTTATTAAATTTAAAATTATATTCTTTTGAAGCATTTTTAAATTTTTTTTATAGTTTATTTAATTAATTATATTTGAACAAAATAAAGTGATAACTTATTTGATTATTTTGTAAAATTAATTAACTTTATTCTTATATGAATATGAACATTTAAAACTTTATTTAAAATAAAATTTATCAATATTTTTTAAATTCATATTAATATTTTCGAAAGAAAGATATAGCGTTAGAACCGAATTTTTTTAAAAAAAATCGGTTCTATATCGTCGAAAACTGTGATCGGAACAGTCGATTCATCGGAACCGCACTGGAACCAGTCGAAACCGGAACTGGACCGAAACCGGCAGTTCAAGGGTCTGTTCAAGTTCAATATTTTAAAAATTTTGAACCAACGGTTCTGCAAATCGGCCATGCCTAATCCTCCCTATTGCACTCGTCACAAATATTTTAAAAATAATTTTTTTTAAAATTTGAATATAATATTTCAGTTCCATAATATTAGTATCACATTTGTAACTTTAAGAAATAATAAATATTTTTTTCATATTTATATTTATATACGATCAATAATTATTACTTCAATTTAACGATTATCTAATATAATTAAGAAAAAATGTTCATTTTAGCCCTTAAACTTGACCCAAAGATTCAAATAACTCGTAAACGAAGTTTTGGATCAAAAATCTCCTTAATTTGCCCATCCTTTTACTCAGTCAAAGCGCGTGAATAATATATATCCGATAAAATTTTACTGCTGACTTGAATGAAGCTGGCTATTGAAGCGTCACTGAATTGGAAAATAAGGTTTTCGAAATTTCCACCCAAAACATAAGGTTTTCGGTCCAATTTTCATAACCATCCATTATTTGCAATTTTATTCAAATCAATTCGTGTAAGAAAACAAAACAAAGATTGGTTGACTGCATAATCAATTTGGTTTTGTCATGTAGTTTTTAATTTTTGATTATATACTCATGGGTGATATACAGGAGAGCAGATGATGGAATTCAGTGGTTCTTAAATGACTTTCCTTCGTTGATTTATGCTATATTTAAAAATATATATATATTTTTGCAGCAAAAAAGATGACATTCAGAATTTTTCTGCAATTCTTCATTCCAAGAACGGAAGAGTTATAGTTTTCAGCTCAAAACAAAACTCAGAACATTCAACTAAAGCACTTTGTTGGCATGCATTTACACAGAAGAGTCGTTAAACAAAAACAAAAATAGCAAGCCTTCGCATAAGAGATTCACAACAACAAAAATGTGTTGCATTGGTGATTTTTGTTGAACTCATCTTCTTATTCTTTACATCTCTTTTCTTCACAAATGTACTGCATATGACAGCAATTAGGGGGTTTGGATTTTCAATTCGGGTTTTTGTTTATAGCTGTTACCGTTAGCATTTCTAATTAAAAACTATACTCTTAACTCAGTATTTGCTTTTCGCTGACTGCGTGTGCTCACCAACCAGCCTAATCAGAAAAAATGGGCAAATTGACATTGTATTGAGAATTTTAATCCAAAAGTTGATTTATGGGTTATTTGAATTTTTTTTTTTAATCTAAATTGAGGGGGCAAAATGATCTTTTTTTTCCTAGAATTAATATTGTATTAAGAGTAATATAATCAATTTACTCAATAATTTATTGTAACTTAGATAAATTTAGGTTATGTTTGATTTGATGTAGTGTAGTGTAATGTAGTGTAATCAAATATGTGATGCAGTAAAAAAATGTAACGTAATAGAATGGAATGGAATTAAGATTCCATTATTATGTTTGGTAATGTAATTGAAAAAATTTATAGAATGTAATCATCATTCAATTTTTATATTTGCTTGTAAATATGTAATGTAATTAGCACACCACCACCACCACTACCATCATCACTCCACCTCCACAACCACCACAACTACAATTTTACTATCATAACCACCACCACATCATTATTAATAGAAGATAAACGTTTGAATCAAAAGTTATTCAGTATATCAAGCTATGAAAGACTATTTAGACCTATAAATTATTTGGACTTTAAAAAAATTAAATTGAAAAAAAAAATGTAATGTAACAAAAAAAAAGTTAAAGTCTTTGAAAATTAGTTTTTTTACATAATTTTATATATTTTCGTTTAATAAATTAAATTACAATATAAAATTATGTATTTAAATCTTTTTAATAATTTTTCATTCATGTTCCTATAACAAATACAAAAGAATAATTAATAATATTGTGGTGGTAGTGGTAGTAGAGTGGTGGTGTGATAATTAGGGTGGCGGTGGTGGTGAAGTAATGGTTATAATGGTGATCGAGAATGATTATGAGTTTTGAGGAATGTAACGGGTTTTAAATAGATTTATTTGATGTAATGAACATTGCATTAATTTAAGTAATAAAAATTACATATGTAATCTCAATTATATTATATGGTTCAAAGAAAAGTCTAACAAAACAATATAATCAATACTGTAATGTAATTTCTATTTCATTACCTGGTTGATTAATATACACCATACTAAACATAGCCTTAATGGTTTTCTCAAAGGATATGAAATTTTAAATATGACAAATATTATAAATTAGGGATATTAAGTTTAAATATAACTCAATTATAGCTATTAAAATTATTCGTTATTTTTTTAATTATTAGGCAATTCTCTTAAAAGATAGTTGGACGGAAACGTATATATATATTTTTTAACATTTTGTTGTAACCAAACATCTCAATGGAAAAAAAAAATCAGATCATCTTCCTATTAGGTGTCACGTCATGGTAAGGACAGGCTTTTAGAGACAAGGAGGAAAAGCAATACTATAAGAAAATTTGGTACAAATTGTTAAATTCATAGCAATATAGTATTAATTTTACGTAATCAAAAGAAAATAATAATAATAAAAATAATAATAAAGAGTGCTGTACCAATCAAAGGAAGGACTTTGATACTTGATATCTAGTTAGGTATAAATTAATAAGTATAAAAAAATGCAAACAGAAAATCACGACGCCAATCGAAAACAAAACAACAAATTGGAGTATTGTGGAATAAGTAACTGTGGGTACTCCGATGCTTAAGTTAGACAGAGAGCTATCAAGGATTATTATGGTAATTAGAATTAATTAGCCATATTGATGTACTAAAGTTATGATTATATTGGTAGTTTAGATTTAGGTTGGTTCATAACTTCTTTATCTTTTCTAGAATTAGCCATATCGATGTGGCATTTTTCCGTTATCATTCCTTAACAATACTAGAGTTGTATTCAATGTTAAACAAGTTTAAACACAAATTCAAGTTGCTAATGAAGCTTTGATCTAATAGCCAAAATGGAGGTATTTAAAACCAAAAAAATCTTAAATTTAACACTATTGTCCATCATCCTTTATTGATTTATGTAATTTCTGCACTTGTTGAGTTTTGTAATATGCTCTATAAATGGGCATAAAATACCCTCTAATGGACTTAGTAATGTATATAGTATATATAAAATGAAGGTGAACATATGGCTTGAAGCATCCTAATGGACTTGGTATTGTAAATAGTGTTCATGGCTTGGTTTGGCCGGTTTAGGGGTCAGTCCAAACCAAACTTAAGCTTTAACTTTTAAAAAATTCAATTTGAACCAAATCATAAATGTGAACTTCTGGAGTCGAGTGGAAATCGAGTAAGCAAATAAAATAGAACCAAATCAAGCAATTTTTGGTTATCTTATTTGCCTGGCTCGTAAATATATGCTCTTTTGCTAGCTTACTCATTGCTAACAAGCCATGTATAGGCAAGTAAATTCTCCAACCTTTAGGGATGCAAAATGCCATGAATCCGAAAACCTATTTTTATCTCAATAGGGCAATTTTTTAAAATATTTTTAGCTCCTGTCTGAATCCTTCTTGAAATAGAAATATATAATTATTTTTTTATTATATATGTACATTTAATATATTTTTTATTTTATTAAAATATATATTTTTATAAAGCGTGACATAACGAGGATAGAGTGGAAATTTTCTTTTCCTCCTTCAGATAAGGCGACGAGAATGGAAGACACATAGGGAGCGAAGCGGCAGGGTGTTTTAGGATACTAACCATATGCCTGTGTTGTGCACAATTTTAATAAGTATTAATTTTGATTTTTAATTTTAATTTTAATATTTCATTTTTTATTAAAATTATTTTTTAATATTCATATAACTTGTATGCAAACAAATAATTTAAAAACTTGTAAAATTTAAATTTATGATATTAAACTTTAGAATTTTCATTTATTTTGTTTTTCCTTTTTGTCCGTTGCGCTGATTTGTATGGTAAGGATAAGAGAGGGAGGTGTAAGAGCTAATTAAGGAGCTTGGTTCCAAAAATTTTGCTATTTAATTTCATTTCTTTTTCTTTCTTTTGCCTATGGTTCATACCAATATCTTTTTGCTTCTACTTTTGAAGATGAGCGTGGTTTCCAAAGGGTTATTCTTGTCATTTTAAATTAATTATCTTATCTCTCTCTTAATTTTTGACTCATTTTAACGGAAAAATGTGAAAAATATTGATCTAGTTAGACGGAAGTAAATCGAAGGACCACTAATTAATATTGTCAAATAACAGGGATGAGTTGATCAATTTGGTTAAATGTCAAGATATGAAATAATTATTTTTTCAATTAATTAATTTCAATACATATTAAGTGGATGTCAATTAGAAAAGTATGCCACACGTCATTTCTTGAAATAACAGGGCAAGTGGAAATCTTATAGAAAGATTATGCCACATATCAATTTATTGAAAAAAAATATTTGCTTTATATATATACTATGTGGTATCCCGTATTTCGCGCAACTATATAATATTATATTTTTAATTTTCAGTGTAAATGGAAGATAGGGTAATGAGTAGAATGCAAAACTTCATTTTTTCAAAACGATTTAATTACTTGATTTCTGTTACATTGGGAGTACATAATTAAAGAAACATATTAAAATGTAATTTTAGATTCATTATTGCATAAAATAGATTTAAACTATCTTTTGTTGCATACACTTTAATTCCTGCAAAAGTAAATAAAAAAATTGAAATTATCAAGATACAAAATGATAATGAAATTGGAAAAAATAAAACTAAGCAAACAAAATAAACAAACATCAAGAAATTAAGAGGAAATAATAAAATTGCAATTAAAAATATTAAAAGGAAATAATTAAATTTCAAAAATTTAAAAGGCAATTTCTCATGCAAGGAAAAATAAAATGCTAAAAATTTAAAGAATTTGCTTTTCAATTATGCGCCATGTCATCAACTAAAAAAAGTTTCATGATCCTCCTTTTTATATATATATATATATATATATATATATATATATATATATATATATATATATATATATATATATATATATATATTCGTCATATCCTGATTAGTTCGACGAGAGTATAAATAAGAAATAAAGTTTAATTCATCCCCGGACTTGGGAGCAATATTCAGTTTGTCAAAAAATCAAATTGTTACACAATTTACTCCCTTGAACTTGCACAAAAAAAAAAATTTTATTTAGATAAAATACAAATAAGAAATAATCAAGCAAAAATTAATAAATATTTTTAAACCAAATATTCATAGGATCAAATACTTTTCTAATTCTATAATCTTTATGTAAATCAAATATTTTGTTTAATTATTTTTTAAATCAATGATAATACATTATATTTTTTATAATTATTGTTATATTTTTAAATAATTTTTCTTTCACGATTTTAAACTTTTTAAATATTTTTTATTAGTTGAAAATATTTAAACTAATTTTTTAATAAAAAAATTGTGCTTTTTGTACCTTAGTTTAAATTCAGGGAGCAAATTATATAAAAAATTGAGTTTTTGGCAATAGTGAATATTGCTTTCAAGTTTAGAGGACAAATTAAGCTTTATTGCTAAAAATAATGGTAAATGAGTTTGAAACATATAAGAGTAGTAAAAGAATTATTATTCTTGATCGGTATAGGTAGGGTATAATATAGGTCTTTCAGTATCTAATATTCGTTATATGCTACTTCTTTTACAAGGATTATAAAATTTGTAGAACATATTAATTTTCTAAAAATATATGATAGAATATCTAAATTGCCCTTTTTAAAATTAAAAAATCTCCATTAATTTTTGCTACAATACACCTAATAAATATAGAAAATTTTTTTTAAAAAATAAATAATATACTCTTAAAATCCTAAAAGCATTTAAAGAGAAAGAAAGTAAAATACCTATTTTTTGCTATTAAGATGGAAGAGATAAGGTATATTAAACGGGTTTAGTCATAATTACCTATACCAATTATTAGTAAATAAATTCAGATGGTTTAAAATGTTTAAACTACAGTTACCTTTAATAAATATTTTAAATGAGTTTGAAACAGATACATAAGTTAAAGTTTTAAACGGGTTTAGAAATAGATATTTGAATGAATTTACATTCAATACAAATAATAAAACTTTGAATGAATATGGATATAGATTGTTAAAAAAATTTCTCGAATGTCCGTTTCCATCCCTTGGTGCACATAACATTGGCCTCTAAGAGCGAGCAATACTCAAGTCTGATCAAAATCAAATCGAAGTAGTTCATTTGGTTTGATTCATTGAGCAGTCATCACCATTCAGCTTTTGATTTTGATTCGTTTTTATACATAGTTAACCAAATTAATTTTTCATGCGCAAAATAGGTGATTCAGTTTGGCATAATCGAAGTAAATCCGAACCAATATGGTTTGGTTCAATGCCGAATTGATTTCTATTTTATTTGGTCCAATTCTGATTCAGTCTGATTTGATTCCGAATGCTGACCTGTTGCCATTCCACTAACCTTCATAGTTTGGGCACGGTTAGCGAGGGCTGCACGAGGTAGGACTTGGCATGTATAAAATTTCGTGACATCAGGTTCAATGCTTCCAAAAGAATTCAGTCAAAATATTTGGGCCGAAATTGGAATTGTATACCCCAAACAAATAGGCAGAGGCCCACATTCAATTTAGAGCCCTATTAGCAAACCCAAAATCGTGATATCTCACTTTTCGTTTTTGTCTCAATTTCCGAAGGAAGCATAGAACAAAGAACCCTCACCGGTGACGCAAAACGGCATAATACACGTCTAAACGAAGAGACGAGAACAAGAGCAAGAGGAAAACAGCAGCATCTTAAACAAAATCTATGGCCGATAAAGTCGACGTGAATGCCAAATGGGACGCGTGTCTTGATCTGACGGTCCGACGCTCTGTTTACTCCACCTTGGCTGGCGCCTTTGGCGGTCTTCTTTTCTTCAGTCAGTCTTTTCTCTCTGGCTTCTTCGGTTTCTTTTTGAAAGAATTTTTTTTAATAAATTATTTATGTGGGTTTTTGACTATGGTTGAATGTTTCAATTCTGATAGATTTTGTTTTGTATATATATGCATGTATTATTGGTTACTTTCAAGTGTAGATTTGTATAATTAACTGTAGCTGGAATTTATTTTAATTGCATTATTTGGAATTTTAGTAATGTTGTGAGCTAATTTACATTTGAAGAACAAAGAAATTGCTATTACTCTTCTAGTCTGAGTTTTTAGAATGCGAATGGTGTAGATGGTTTAATTATATGGTGTTCTGAGCTCATGATACATTGTTTATGATAATGAATTGATCACCATTTTGTTATCTTCAAACTAGGGACCCCAGTGAGTCGCTGGGCATCGGTGGCTTTTGGTGCTGGAGTGGGCATTGGGTCTGCTTACACCGAATGTTCTCATATATTTGATGGATCTGCAAAGTTGGAACCTCCTAAGATATCAAATGTTCCTGCTCATGAGGTAGGATAGTTAGTTATGTAAAAGTAATTTTTTTTTTTTTTTAATATTTTTTTAGATTCTTCTTGCCCCAATTCTTGTGCTTATCTCATGCTAGATTTTGTGAATGTGTTGTCATATATTGGTCTTTATGGTTTTCTGTTTAACAGCAATAATCAATTTAACTTATCCTTTCCAAAAACAATAACATTTTTGCATACAACCATAATGAGCCCGAAACTTTCTTGTGGTCCTTTCTCATTAGATGAAATTTCTCAGTACCAAATTCGGTCTTATTGCTCCATATTTTTCTGTTGGTTGAATTGATTTGTGTAATTTTCTAATTGGTACTTCACTCAAGGTAGCTTTCCTAATAGGAATCTTAATACATGCACCTCTCAATCTCATTAAGAAGGTAATTTAAGAAGTTCGGTTTTAGTAAGTAATAAAAAAAAGAGTAAATCTCAAACACCAATATCTTTGTTGACGATCTTAGCTGATATAATAGTTCTATCCTGTAAAGTTATATGCAATGCCTCTCCGTTCTTAAATTATTTCAAAACCATTGATTATTAGTTCATGCATTATACATATTTAGATTTACACTAGTTTTAGAACAATGCCATTTGTCCAAGCACTATGTTCTCATGCATAATAGTGTGCATTTTCAAGTTAAGTCTCAATCCTCTATGTTAAGCTCAGTTATCTAAACTGTTAATTTAGTGTCATGCTTTCTTGTTGCAGCCTGCAAATCATTTTTATTTTAATTGTATTCTTATAGCACCTCAAATTTGTTACTCATTTCACACTTTCCCTAGTTTCCATGCATCTTCATGTCATAATCCTTCTTAGTGGGATAAGGCAGTTCAAGAATTCACATTTGTGTGTCTTTGGATATGTTTACTGAATTCACAGCTTGGATGACATTTTCTATATTCATCATTTCTTATTATCTTGGCACATCATTTCTTGTTATCTTGGCACCTTTGTTCTTGTACTATATGCTGATAGGGGATAGGCAGCACAGTCTATCACATTCTTTTATCTAAATCAACAGAGAGCTTATTAGGATTAATCCTGGAGATGTTATTATGTGGATGAGGAAATCAAAAAAATTCGAACTCAAAAGATCAACAATTTTAGAATTCTGGTCTAAATTTTATCTAGGATTTATCTTAGATATTACAATGTATTTCTCGTCCTTTCTAGAGTTATTTTTATGTGTCTATTTTAATAGTAAGTTGCTAGTCAAGCACTTTAAGTCTAAGCGGCAATTTTGTAATTTCATCTTTGTTGTTTTGCTTAGGAATATTTATATTTGTCATTTGGAGTCCTCATTGGTTAAGGATAATACTATGACTAATTTTGAAATCCTGTCGGATAAAGTTTTAGGAGTAGTTGGGCTCTACAAATATCCATCCTTGTAGTACCTCTTAATGAAGTTTTCAGTCAGTAAAATTAGAGCAGATTTTGCTTTTATCTTGAGTTGTGTGATGCAATTCTAACCGTAGAAAGCATGATTAGTTCTTGATAGGATGAGTCCTGGATCCCATTGGTGAGATACTGATAATTCATTTTTTTTTGCTAATTTTTACTTTATTTTCTAAAGAAATCAGATCTGCCACATTGATATTCAAGCTCTAATTCTTGATTTCTATAAACCATAGCCCTAATTTCCTAGGACTTCAAGTGTTCTCGAGCTGTCCAGTGTCATATTGATTTCTTCTTTGGCTTTATGTTTTACTTATATAGATATGAAATTCACTTCTTGGCTGACTGTGATTTGGTAAAGATATCTGGTGGACTGAGCTGGACATTTGTTCACATTACTACTAATGGGAATAGACTGAGCTGCAATCTCTCTCATACTACTAATAGGGATAAGCAAAGGCTGATTATGAATATATTTGTGTGATTACTCAGGTCAAACCAAAATCATAACTTGTATCCATCCTCTTTATGCTAGTTGATTCATGAATAAAAGTTTAGAATTTTAGTTTGATCATTGATGCTTCTATGATGTGCTACCATAGCAATGTTATAATTTTGAGCTGTTAAGTATTATTGTTTTGGTCCTGATTCTATCAGGATTTTATGTTCAAATTCGTTTTTTCATTAGGATTTATGTTTAAGATCTCGGATTTTATGTATAAAACTTTGTTCTAGTTGGATTATATGCTATGTAAAGGTTTATAATGATTAGAACATTTCGGATTTTTGAGATTAGAAAAAAAAAATTCTGGTTTATTATTTTTCCTGGTTGTGTAACCAGAAGTTCTAGCCTATTTAGGTTAACAGTTTGGTCTCTTTGCCTCTCTTTTCAATATTCTCTTGTCCTATGTAATCTAATTTAGGATTAGGGTTATTTTGCTACATCAATTATCAAGTACAATTCTTTTACCTTGTCTAGCCTGTTACTCCTCAAACCTTTTCAACCTTTCTCTTGCAACTCCTTTCAATTTCAACTTTGCAAATAGTACTTTACGCTCTTCAGGTATTGGTTTCCAACTCAAAATAGGTTCTAGCTAAATCCCCAATCTAGGAAATCTTCCACATGCATTTTATCATTGAAATTAGGACTTCATTTTGAACTCCTGAATTAAGATTAAGAGCTCCCACCAACCACTCTTCAATCCAATCCATTGTGTTAGGGTTGTAAACAATTCACAAGATTTTGAAATGGGTTAATATTCTCTTCTATATCTTCTTTATCCTCAACTCCTCCTTGTAGAAGTTTCAAGGGATTGTGATTGCCATCCAGTATCTGCATCTAGCTCATGGTTGTTAGAAATGCGAGTTGAGTCGTAAACTCGTTACGACCCCAACTACCTAGAACATGTTCAATCGGAATTAGAATCACAATTTTCAAAATTGTATGTGAAATCGGTGAAATCGTTCAAATCGGTAGAAATGGAAAACTAGGAACTATTTTAACATTGATGATCAGAAAAGAGGAGAAGGTATAACAGTGAGCTTTATTGAAAATAGAATTAGAAATTAAAATCTCCCCTTCTCTCTTGCAACTCTTGTGTAGTTCTATTGGCTCTTCGTGAAAGGAATTTGAATTGATCGAGATCGAGGTATTTAAGAACTCAGGGAATGAAGGAAAAGCCAAGTATTTGCATTCAGGTTCATCTTCAACTGTTCTTCCATGGCTGTGAATGTATGAGATCAGTTATGCCTTTGCATCGGGAAAGGTAGAGAGAAGTGAGACACATGAAGCTCGGAAAAAAGATAAGAAAGTCGTTTTTCTTTTTAATTTAAATAGAGAGTATTTTAATTTAGTTTGGTTGGGGTGAATCGAGCTGTTTGATTTTGAATAGGACAAATATTTAGATACGTTTATTTATTAACTTATCAAAAGAAACTTCTATATCTATATATTTAAAAAGTGAAATTGCAAAAAAAAAAAAAAAAAAAAAAAAAAAAAAGCCCAAGAAGAGGGGTGTAAAAGGCAATTAATTGGATGGGATTGTAAATTTAAGAATTTTATGCCTAATTAAAAATTACTAATTTCTTTTATTTCATTTTTAGAGCACTTTTTAGTTTGGTAAATTATTATTTTTATCCAATATGATATTACATTCTTATTGTTCAAAAAATATTAAACAATCTGTAAGTTGTATTTTATTATTAATCAATTCATCTTGGTTTTTCATTAAATTATGTAATTCATAAAATCTTACGATTTTACGATTTGATTTATGATATGATTTTATGCACCCTCCAACAGTCCTAGTTAAAAAAGCAATTTTAACAACCTTGTCCAGGCTCCCACATAATTTCCATTCAAGTTTATTACTACTTGTATAAGTTGTTCCATCAGTCCTTTTGCATCTCAAGGGCTTGGTTTGAGGTTGATGCACCCTAGAAATTCTCTCTCTCTTTGCTGCCATTGCAGTTTTGGATTGAAATTCTTATCAAATGCCAGAATTGATGTACAAAATAATCCTAATCTTACATTAGGTCAAGTCAGACATGAGAATGAGAATATTGAAAAGAGAGGACAGGGAGACCCAAACCTCATCCTAAATAGGCTCGAGCTTTTGGTTAAACAACCAGGAAAAATAAATAACCAGGGTTTTTTTATTCACCCTCTTGCAAGCCCATAAATATGGATGCCTCATGCACTGGGTCAACCCTCTCACTCAAAAATCTGAAAATCTTCTTCTAAATAGAACATTATACCCTTATGTATTGCATATAATCCAACCAGAATAAAGCTTTAAACATAAAATCCTAAGAACATAGTAATTAAATGTACAAGGCAGACATAGGTGCAAAGGGCTGTTGTAGCCTAGGCCTGGGCATAGACATATGCCCAAGTGAGGTGAGGTGCAATTAAAAAAAAAAAAAGCACATGAAAATTATATTTTAAGATATAAAAAAAAGGTGGAAAAAAAAAAAAAAACACAAATGAGGGAAAAAAAATCAGCAGCATAACAGCTTATATTTAAGATTGGAGTTAAGAGAAAAAGGAGAAGCAAGAACATAGAAAATAAAAGGGAGAAGAAGGAAAACAGAAAGCAAGTATGGGAAGAGAAATTGTATAATATTTGGATGGCTAAATAGCTAAAGGCTGGATTGCAGGAGGTGAGTGGGAAGCCAATGCTGGATGGAATAGTGGAGGCTGGATTGCAGAGCACAACAATGTTAGAAGGTGTTGCATTCTGTTTCTTATTTATGTATTTATTCTAGCTAATAGATGCTAGCCAGACAGCTTTGATTGAATGAAAACTTTAGGCGACTGTTTAGGGAAAAAAATAGAAAGGCGCGCTTCTGCCCAAGGCGAGTGCCTCAGCAAGGTCACCCACCTCAAGGCATTTGAGGCCCAAGCCCTTGCGCCCTAAGGCTTGCCTTCAATAACTATATCCAATGGAACTAGATCTTGAACTTAAATCCTAACAAAAGAAGACCTTGAATTTAAAATCCTGATAGAATTAGGTATTGACCAAAATGATAGAAATAAATAGTAAGCCACAAATTATAAAATTGCTACAGTAGTGACCTGCATCACTAGTTCCGTTAATAATTTTAAATAATTGTGTGCTAGCTGTCCTTCAAGTTGGCCTCATGGTAATTGCTCTACTTAATATTGGTTTTCCTTCAAGTCTTTTGTTATACTAGTTGCTTGTCAAAAATGTTTCACTGATGTGATTTCCTCTACCTTCATCTCAGCTCGATTCCAAGTCATTTTGAATGGGCCACATGCACATTGTCTTAGTGTTTGGCTGCTTTTCAGATTTCTTCACTCATAATGCCTTTACTTATAGAAACATTTTATAGGCTTCTCTCCATCTTTAAGTTAAAAAATTGATTGGTCTAAACTAAACGCAATGAGCTTTTAGAAAACCTTGGAGTTTGCCTTGATCAATGTCTTAGCTAATGCTCACTCTGTAAACAAGAATTTTCATTTGATTACTTTTCGAAGGAACAATCCCCCAAAAGATATTTTCTTGCAAAATAATTAATTGAACCTTCGGCAAGACTAGTGAGCTTGTGAAATGAGCAGTGAAAGTGAAATGACAGTATTACTGGAATGCTGCAGCAGATATGTTAAATTCAGAATGGTATGAACTTGACAAGAGAAGGATAATAAGACATTGAACTAGTGTCCTTGTAAAAGCTTACTAGGTTGAGGGCAGAATAGTCCTATTGAAGTTAATGTTGATGCTTCAGAGTTGGTAGGCGAATTGTTCTATTCTTATCTTATTACATTTGATCGAAGATATCTAGAGTCGCATGAGTTGTTGAGGTATTTATTTCATTTGCGACTTCCTGAAGCTTTGGCACACAGTGTAGGTTGAGGTGTCACAAAGGATCACTAAAAACAATCATGGGTTTAAGTTGGGAGATTAGTTATGGAGGCAGTATTTCTTGGTGGGTTGATGGAAAATTATTGAGCAAAAGAAGATATCTCAAATATGGTTTTCTAATGGGGTGAGGAAGAAATGTAGTATACGTGGATGCATAAATGTTTTGAATAACGTCTGTGTAGGTAGGGTAGTGAAATGAGAGAACTATTATGGATGAAATGAAGATATTACCTGTTACAATTGACTTATATCAAGACTATCCTTGAACACTATCTGTTTGCTTTGTCTATAAATGAATTGCATATTTAAGAAGATAATTCTTGGTTTGAGCCTTTTATCATTGACTTGATTCTAATGGATGAAACTGGAGCAAGGATTAAAACTAGGAGTTGAAGTGGTAAAGAAGCACAGAAAACCTAGGATTTAAGGTAATTCATGGAACATATGCATTGTGATTTTCGCCTGATAAAGAAAAAGTAAAAGATTTTAGTAAAACTAAAAGATTGCAAAAGCAGTCACTTTCAATACCTAGGTCTTCTCATTTATAGAATCCAGGCAGAATCAATTGTACAATATTTTTGAAATGAAGAAATACAATGGGCACATTAATTGATTTCAGTATTCTTGCTAATAGCGCAAATATTTTTCATTATAACCACTACATTTAGAAAGAATGAGATTTGAAATTTTTATGAAATATTTTGCTGATTTTTAAAATGTAGGCTTAAACTTGTAATTTTAGTCACAAGCATTTTTTATCTATGAACTCACTAGTTTTATGGGTGCATTCAGGCCACGAAAGGAATGTTATTTTGACTGGGTTCTTACTATTGAATATCAATATGTTTTTGGATTGGGACTTTTTATTCATAAATGGATACTAAAAGAAGAATTTATATGATTAGTGTTTTTGTTTCCAGGATGTTCAGGGCTGAGCTGATCTTTAAAGGTCATGATGATTGAGCTACAATTCAGGATTTTTCTTGAAATTGAGATTGTTGTTCGCTTTTGACAATGGAGTTCAAACATTGTTCTTTATGGATAAATAGTTTAACGTTCTGTATTACAAATTTCTTATGATCCTATTACTTTCTGTTTGTAATTTGAGGTAAATTTTCAGTGGGAATAGGAAAAGAAAGAAATAATAAGAAAGGAACATTTACATTTTGCCCATTCTTTCTTAGAATTTATATGTTGGCAAAGGATAATCTTTCAGTCTTAATAGAATTCAGAATCCTCTAATTTCACCGGGTCAAGTTGTCCATGAACTAATTGGATTTGATTCTTAAACGATTCTTGAGTTTAAAATTTAAATTCAGTGCAAATTTGAATAATGAATCAAGTTATATTCGAGTATTATTCGATTTGAGTAATCCATGAATTTATTCAAGTAATTTACGAATATATTGTCTTTCAAATGATTTGCTTTTTTATTTGAATTCAGACTTGAGATTTTAAGATTGAGTTTTTACACCTCAGACATTTGCTTGATTTGGGTTCAAACAAAAACTAGTAATTTATTGTTTAAAAAAAATAGTTTTTTTTTTTTTTTTTTTTTTTTTTTTTGCAAGGACAGTACAATGCATTACAATCCACTGAGGGGATCGTTTGCATTAAGAATTTTATAATTAATCATATGATAATGTTAATTTTAATCACGTTATGATCTTTGGTCAATCATATGATAAATGTTAAGGATTAAATCCAGGATTTCTTGATCCTAGGACATCACCCCTATCACCAGGGCAGGGAATCATTTGCATTAAAAATTATTTATTTAATCATATGATATATGATAATTTTAAGATCTTTGGTCAATATAGAGGTTATACACAAATTTTTGTGTTGGTACAACTTTTGTTGGCTTTTAGATAACGAAGCATATAAATGAAATGTTGGTTAAAAACATCTTCTACAAGCTTGGTCAAATGTTGGTTAAATGAAATGTGAGAATATAATCTAATGATTAAAAGATTAGATTTAAAAATCATAAAATATTACGGTTTAAGACTTTTAGTAAATATATAGATTAAATAAAACAGAAAAAGAAATATGTATATTTAAAGATAGATTTATATAGTTAATTGAAATTTCAAAGTTATGAAACTTTTCATAAATCAAAAGTAAATTTGGCATTCTAAAAAACAAAAGAAAGTAAAATTGATTGTTATTACAGTGAATCTAAAAATTATTTATAGTGAAAATCAAATAAATTTTTGATAGCCAAAGAAAATAAAATTATTTGACGAAATAAGTAACTTGGTGGTGATTTTTTCTCCAGAGAGAATATATAAAATAGTATGATAGGATAAAACTTCTACAATACGATTCTGATTTCTAAATAAGATTGACAAAATTTTAAATTCTTAATTAAGATAAGGTAAAACTTCCTGATCGGAATCAATGATATATATTTGATTTAATATTGAATCATAATTAAAATTTTGTATTCTTAATTTAGTATTGATATAGCATGTTTTTTTTTTTTTTTTTTTGTGGTGTAAACCACCAGTTTCCACCTAATTCGGGTCGGGGCATTTGAAGCTGAGAGAAAATCTGACACTTGTGACATAACCAAATGTAGCTACTGTGATGTTCATTCATTATCAGCTAGTAATGTTTGAGGTCCATGATCTTCTGAGCCAATTAAATTTTGATTCATGTGCGAATCATGTTCTTCCCAATGCACCCATTCTATTACCTATTCAAATTCTGATTTTGTGGCGCACCCAAGGAGGATATTATTCCATGCTCGCTTATATAGCACATCTTCACATAAGATGAAATTGGAGGTCAGTTGCCTCAAAGTATGCTTATCTGACTTTGAAGCAATTTTTGGATACTGACTATAGTTGAGGAGGTTTAGGATATCCTGAACCATGGCTTATCATCAATAGCTTGAATACTTAGGTAGAAAGCAGGCTCTTTCTAGGCCTGAATTGCCAGCGTTCGGCTTGCCATTCCTTCTGAGGTATTTACAATGAAAGTCAAAGTAGCTAAAATGTCCACAAACTGATTCTTAGACTAGGCTAGGTAGTGGAAAGATAAGTCTTGGAATTGTTGCAACAAGTTGGCCAAAAGTTGATGGTAAGGAACCAAATGTTCTTCCTTTATCTTCCATTTTCCTAATGCTTGAGATATTATTAGGTTAGAGTCCCATAGACGTCATAGTCAGCCTCATTGTTGGTCACTGCCTTAATTGTTATTGGCATATATTCTCCATTTGGGGTGACAAGCATGACTCTAATCCCATAGTACTGTTCGAGGCTCCATCAAAGTACATCTTCCAAATACTTGGCTTAAATATTAAGATATTTTTGTTGGGGCTTTAGGCTTGAATAGCTCATTGTTAATCGAAGTGGCTATAAATTGATTGGTTAACATTGCGTTTGATTGATTTTCTAGCAATAGACTTCAAGTCGAATGTCGCTCATACCGCCTTTCACCTTATCATCTTGTTGTCGAGAACCAACCTTTCTTTAAGGAATTTTAAGGAGCTTTAATCAACAATGACATGTGTAAGGTAAAAGTACAAGTAGTGTTATAACTTTTGGCAAATCCATACTGGTGCTATGCAGAGTTTTTCATTCGACTGTATTTCAATTCATGGACTTGCATGCATTTACTAAATAGTAGATGATGTTCTTATTTTGTGAATCGTAGACTTTTTATGCAAGAATGGTCCCCATGAATTCTTCAGTCATCAATAGGTACAATAATAGAGGTTGCCCTAGTCAAGGTAGTTGAAGGATAGGAGGATTTAACATGTACTCCTTAATCTTTCAAAGGCGATTTGGCAATCATGATTCCACTCTTTCGAAGCTCCTTTCCTCTAGAGTTTGAATATAGGCCCACAAGTGTTTTTCAATTGGACTATGAATTTGCTGATGTCCCGTAGGTAGCCTATAAAACCTCTAATTTCCTTCTCGATCTTGAGAGTTGGCATTTCCAAAATTTCTTTTGATTCAATGGGTTGACCTTTATTCCCTCTTGCTAACCATATATCCTAAGAATATTTTTGAGGATGCTTCGAATAAGCACTTTATGGGGTTCACCCGAGGTTGTATTGACGGAGTCTAAGGAAGAATCGCCTTAAAGCACAAAGGTGATCCTCAGTTTTCTTGGACGTGATGACTATGTCATCCACATATACTTCCACATCTTGATGCATCATATCATGGAAGATAATGGTCACTATCCTTTATTGAATTGCCCTAGTATTCTTTAATTTGAAAGTCCTTACCTTGTAACAGTAGGTGCCCAATCTATGATGAATGTCATTTTCTCATTATCCAGAGGATATATTGGAATTTGGTTGTACGTGGCATATAAGTCTGTTAATGAAACCATTTCTGACCGAGCTAAATATAGTAGCAGATCGATATGGAATAAGGGGAAATCATCCTTAGGGCATGCCTTATTTAGATCTATGTAATCCACACACATTCAATTTCCCCATCCTGTTAAGAATAAGCACTATGTTAGTCAACTATTAAGCGTAAGTGAATGGCTCTATGAACTCGTTATCTAAGAGCTTGATGACTTCTTCCATGATCTTCAAGCACTATCCAAGCTTCAACCTTCTCAATCCTGTTTAATTAGCGTGATTTGATCATAAGTAGGAATATTGTAAAAGGCAATCAATGGGTCTATTCCTGTCATATCCTTGATTTTCCATACAAAACAATCTTTGAACTTCTTAATGAAATTGATCAAGCCTTGTC
The DNA here is from genome assembly GCF_041381405.1 of Jatropha curcas. NCBI lineage: Eukaryota > Viridiplantae > Streptophyta > Magnoliopsida > Malpighiales > Euphorbiaceae > Jatropha > Jatropha curcas. The sequence goes on from NC_143159.1 coordinate 23,382,600, forward strand.
TTAATATCCAGAATGGATAAAGGTAGGCCTTGGATCATTTTTCTTGCCAATATTGCATGTTCTATTCACTTTCATTTTCATTTCATTGATGTTAGAATCAAATGGTGATGCAAAGGAAATGAAGACCACATGCGAGTAAGCAAAAAACTAGAATTTATTATTGATAAGGAGACCATCAAAGGTCATAAGTTACATCTTAATTGAATACTAGACCCTCAAGGTCAAATACAAATGAATCACTAGAAGACCCTACAGATTCAGGCTTAGACTTAGACTCGGAAGACTCTTCTGGGAGGTATAACTCAATAGCAAAAGGGGATCCATTATAGTACCATGGCTATATGGTGAAGAATGCAAGAAATTAATAAAATAATTTGAGGACAAGTTATAGATGTAATAAACATCATATAAAGGACAAGATGTGTTGCAACTAGAAGGATAATATGCATGTTTATGATAGGAGAAATAATACAAGCATCATAAGTAAGTCCAACCTTAAGCTTCAAAGAATTATATGTATATATATCCCTCTGACAATTTGACCCAACAAAGCGGTTGAAGAGAGCGGGTAGGCTCTTGGAAAACTTCTAAAATGACATGCTAGTTAGGATAGTGGAATGTAAGGCATATGAATGAATCGAATCTTATATTGAAACAGGGAAAAACTAATTACTGGAGGTGCCTTTTGGTGGAATAGCTTGGAGAGTTGGAAGAACTTTGGGGTTAAGCATGCTTTAGAATTGGTGACCTCCTGGAAATTCTCCATTCCATTTGCAGGACAAAACCGTGTGGATCTTGTCCAAATTCAAGATGGGGTGAAATTGGCTAGATACAAAGCAAACAATTTTCTAATGGTTAGAGTCAGGGTGCGATAATTAGTATCAGAGATGGACCTCTCTAGTAGATATGTGGTTCAAGGAAGAACTAGTTGAAAACTTGTGGACCTATGACAATTCGACCCGATAAAGCGATTCGAAAAGGACAAGTAGAGCAAAGCTCCTAGCAGGCTTCTAACGTGGCAGATTGGCTAGGGTAATCGAACGTGGGACACATGAATGAATCGATCATACATTAAAATGGAATAAACAAATCATTAGAGGCGCCTTTTGGTGGAATGGCCTCGAGAGTTAGAAGACCTTTAGAGTTAAGCGTGCTCACTTGAGGGAAACAAAACCATGTGAATCCTGCCCAAATTCAAGTTGGGTGGATTGACTTGATCTGAAGCGAATAATTTCTCTAGTGGTTAGAGTTAGGGCATATGATAGAAACTTTGGGCTTTGACAGTGATTTTTCGACTTAAGTGAGTGATTAAGGAAAAAGTGTAGATTTTCTTTTTTCTTTTTAGAAAGAATGAGAAAAGAAAACTTGGGAGATTAGATATCATAAAAATTGAATTTCATAATTCCTCTTACTTATAAAAAATTGTTACATATAATTAAAAATTTTTTTTAAAAAATATTGATGAAGATTTTTTTTGGTTAAATACATAAATTCATCCCTGAATTTCATAACCTTAACCTTGTGACACCCTGAACTTCACAAATGATCTATTATACACTTGAACTTGTAAATTTTGATAATATTACACCTTTTTCAACACTAATATAAATAATATTTAGGGTTTTTTTGGCTTTATATGTAAGATATCGACTTGATATGTAGTTAGCATGACCTTTGCGATAATAAGTTTTATAAATTTTAACTTTTTAATGAGTATTTAATTAATCTAAATTTTGCAAATTGAAGTATTCAGTAGAATAATTTTAAAAATTGAAATGTTTTATAAGTTGAAGTGTTTGATAAGTCAAAGTAAAAGTTGAGGGTGCCACAAGGTTGAAATTGCAAAATTCAGAGGTGAATTTATATATTCTGCCCATTTTTTTAGCTATAAAATATAATTAATTCATCAAATCATAAAAAAACAGTTGTCCAAAAATGAAAATAGAAATTAAGTTAAATGCTTTACAAAAAAGAAGAAGGTTAAATCAATTGTTCGATATATTTATAAACCAACACGATATACAAAATAAAATAAAATAAAATAATTAATTACCTCCCGAATTTCGGCCATAGATGTGGTAGACAGAAGGTGATTACGGTTTAAGTATGAACCATAATCTTGCTCTCAATTTGATGATGAAGTCGGTCACAAAGATTTTGCATGTCCAAAACTTTCTTCTTTGCTTCATCCATTGCATAACAAACAAAATCTATATTTCGGAATAGGGAGAATTGAGATTGATGGTTTAAACAAAAAGTGATTATTTTAGGAGAAAATAATTTATTGCTCCATAAAATTTGAATTTAATGCTTTGTTTTCATTACCGAAAAAAGTTAGAAATAAAAAAAGGTAATTTAAAAATTTATTAACGTACAAAATCTCACAAATCTATCGGTGATAAAAAAATATTTGTCTAATTCTCATATCCTTTTTAATCAGCTTTTATTATAGAAATTCACAATTCCAATATTTATCAGTGTTTTGAGAACCGGACTGATCAGTGAATCAGTGAATGTAGGAGTTTTTGAACTAGAGAGTTCGATTGGATTCAATACGGTTCAACCAGATTTTTATATAAAATATTTTTAAATATATTCATTAAATAAAATTTAAAATATAGGTTACAAAAAAAATTTTTGATCTCAAATAAAAACAGATTCAAATTTGGCTTTTACGAAAAAGAGTAAAAAATTAGTAAATAATTTTAAATAAAAAGAATAAAATATGACTAAATTTAATACTAAAAAAATTAACTAATTACCATAAAATGTATTATTGTTTTTCACATGTGGTTTTAAAGTTAGGCAATTTAATTATTTTAATTAACATATTAGGACTTTGAATTTACAAATAAAGAGGCCCAAAAACTAAAAAATCAGTGGACTCAATTTTTAAGAGGCCCAAATTTTAAAAAAGTCCTATATTTTATGAAAAACCCAGAATTTGAATTGAATCAGTATTTAACCAATTCGATTCATTGGTTTTTAAGTTGGTTTTCATACATTTTTTACTGGTTTAGGCCGATTTTTAGACTCCCAATTTTCTTATGAAACTCGGACCAGACCACAGAGCAGTTTTTGGTTAAAATGATCGAACTGGTCGGTCCGGCCCGATTTTCAGAATAATGATGTCAATGCATGTACTAGTGCTTGTACTCACAAGGAAATAAAGAGAGGAAATATTCAAAATAATCAAAATTGAGATTTTTACTTTTATTAGAGAATTATAATTTTAGTGTTAATGCATGCATTAGTCTTTATACCTTAGAAGGAAATAAAATAAGAAAATATTCACAAAATTTTTAAAATTATGATTTTTACTTTCACTATAGAATTCACAATTTTTCGTGTTAATGCATATACTAATCCTTATACCTTACGAGGAAATATTAATAAAATTTTTTAAAATTATGATTTTTTACTTTCATTTTCCACCAAAACTAAAAAGGAAAAATATTTGAAATCTGAATTATGACATATATGTTACCACTAACGAGAATATTTGTAATCTAATTTATTATCCTTTTTCTATAATTTGGATTTATACAAGAGCACTTACCAAGAAAAGTAATTAGTTATTGAAGAAATCTAAAGGAAAAAAAAATGTTTAATTAATTTGATAAGAATCCAAGTGTGAACTTTAATACATTCATATTTGGAAAAACGTCTGTTAAATTATTTAATAATCTATATGTGGCCCATGTGATTAAAGGGTTGGTTCTAATTAAGGTGGCCTAAGATGATGGTTATTGGGCTTAATGGATAAGAGCCAGTTAGGGTTTTAATACCCTTCCTCTGCCTTATAAAAGTAAAAGAATCGACAGCTTAGGTGAACACAGAAAAGAAAACAAAATAGAGAGTGTGATTGCTACCTCAAACATATACGGTGATAGCTTGTTTGAGAGAGCTCATAAAAGAAACTCCCATAGCTGTTGATTATTCTCTGACCATTGAGAGAAAACTTACGGACAAAAGGCCAGAGGAAGAAACGTAGATCTGCTGTTACGGAGAGAATCGAATTGCCGCAACAAGGTAACCCATAATATAGATCTGCTGTTATGGATCAAGGTACACTTCCGATTATTGTATATTCTTGTCAAATAAATTCTATGAACAATAGATCTGGGCTATATTAAAGATTATTCAACAACGTCAACAACTTAGCATTTGATAAAAGATAAACAAATATGTGTGTTAAGCAAGTGTGATCAAGTAAGATCTCAAATAAAAAGAAGATAAACACAAGGGATTTATAGTGGTTCGACGCTAATCCGCCTACATCCACTCCTCAAGAATACCTCTTGAGATTTTTCACTATGTTATCTCTTTTCAAGGGTAAGAGACAAACCAACATTACAAAAGAAATAGATCAATCACCTAGATCTAACTTTTAACCCATTATATTTTCTAAGGTTTTAGTTAATCTTTACCCTTCTATTTTATAGAGCTTAGAAAACTCTGATTCAAGATATAAAATCTCATAGGAGAACATTGCTTGATAACTCTTATAACTTAGTTTATACCCAAAGCTACACACAAATGATTTTTATTTGAAAAACTCCAGCCTACAATAAATTACACAAAATCTATATAGACAGAGAGAAAATGCAAGATAAGCACAAGAAGAACAGAATTAAAAATCAGAAAAGAAAATTAAATGCAGAAACTTTTCTTCAAAAATAGTTGTTGAAAACTTCTTTTCTTATCTTAACAATATTCAATAAGATCAGAGAAGAAAAAAAAAAAATAGCGGGCTAAAGAGAAGAGCTTTGATAAATTTGAAAATTTGAAAACTTGGATCTCTTTCTCTTGGTTTGCAATTTTGAAGGACTAAGACTTTCATAGTCAGAGGCATATTCTTCCCGTTAGAAAGTCCAACGTTAAAAAATCTGTTGAGAAGGAAATCTTGCTGATAGTGGTGGTTAAAAGAGGAAAGGCTTGAAAGGATATTAAAAAAAGGTGTAAATTATCTGTTTCTGCTGATTTTAAGAAAACTAGTTTGGTGAAACACAAATTTGCTAAAATCGATCGGCTTTTTATTAGAAGCTTACAATTCTATCATAATAGAACAACTTTTGCAGAAATCTTTTTGATTTGATTTTTCTTTCAAAATCTTTTTACATATACCTCTTATCTTTTGATTTCCATGAACACCAATCTCAAAAGTACCTTTCTCTCTAAAATTTTCAATCAAAAGTATTTAAAATCAATTTTTGAAAGAAAGATTGTAAAATGAATTTTTGTGCTTATAATCCATATAAATATCTCTATGCTACATGAGCCCTAATAACCCTTATATAGTAACCTTCTTAACTAATAATTCTTCAATTATTCTTTAAGTCTTCAATAATCATCCTTGAGTTATTAAAACATAATCTTCACTTCTTCAATATCAAAAAATCCGCAGAAAAGACTTTAGCATACAAATAAAATAAAATTTATTTATTTTGTCATTCATCAAAGTCTTTTAAGATATGTGACCTTGAGCCAACATCAGAACATCTTAGTTACGACCAACTAAAAGATTTTAATCTAAAAATATAAATAATATTTGATTAATTATAATGTTTAATATTTGATTTACCTAAAAAAATCAATAATTTATGGTTCATACAATAGTAAATATTCTATAAATATTTAAAAGTTAATACTAATTTTAATATTTAAATAAATTAAAATTTTAAAAATAAACCTAATCATATATATATATATATATATATATATATATATATATATATATATATATATATATATATATTGATAAAAATTAAACTAAACTATATATAGATATAATATTTTTATTATGATTATTAATTAGTTATTACATTCACGAATATAAAATCATATTTTAATATTATAAAACATAAATAATATAAAAGAAAAATTAATACTAATACTTAATATTATGTATAAAAAAATAAACGAGTAATGATAAGGTGCAACATACCTCATACTAAAATACTGGTTGACTTAAAATGGTATGAGATTACATTCATGAAGCCATTTATTAATAGGATAAAACAAATATAAAATGATGATTAAATATACAATCTTTAGAAGCGAGAAGAAAGGGCTCGTTGAAAGGGAAGAGCATTCGTGAAGGGAATGTTGAGAATGTTGACAATGATTATATCAACGAAGAAAATGTGATGTGAGCTACAGCAAATGACACTACCAAAGCAAAAATGAAGAGAAGAGTTAAGGAGCTGTTTAGAGCATATGAAAACGTGCTCAACTTCTTCAATCATGCTCCTCAGGAGCCATAAGGTATAGTTTACCTACTATCAAAATGTAAAGAAATTAAGATTTTATTTAATTAATGGTAAAATAACGTCACTTAATGCATATGATTATATAATTAATAAATTTTAATAATTGTTAAAGAGTTTGATATGACTTTGGAACGATCAATGCAAATAATGAAGTTTAAGGTTAAGAAGATTCTAATTTTATATATATATATATATATTTAAATGTTAATTTTGTGTTTATTATTGTAACAAAAAAGTAACATGGAGAAGTGGAAGAGGATTGACAAGAAGAAAGAGGTGAAAGCATGATAATAATGAAAGAGATGAAATTGGAAGGAGATCTGCAAGAAAAGGAAGGCAAAGAAGCATGCAAAAAAAAAATAAAAAAAAAAGATGAAATTGAAAAAAAATCCACAAGAAGATAGAGATAAAATGATGACAAGCATGAAAAATATCAAAATGGAATGAAATCCACAAGAAAATGGAGGAAAAAAGTATAATAGAAAAGAAAACATGGAATAGAAAGAAATCTGCAATAAATGGGATGCAAAAGCATGATAGGAAAACAACAGTAGTATTGGAAGGAAATCTGCAAAAAGAGGGAGGTGGAAGGATGACAAAAATAGAATAAATGAAAGTGGAAGGTAATCTACGAGAAAAAGGAAGAAAATGCAAAGAAAAGATGGAGTAAAAAGAAAATCCATAAGAAAAGGGAGGCAAAAGCATGATAGGAAAATAAGAGACAATAATGGAAGATATTGATAAGAAGAGAGGCAAAACTATCATCATTGATGATAATCTAGATCGTGAATCACTTTCAATATCAGATGATTTTGATGTTGAAGTTATGCTTATAGATAATCTGATCTACTATGATTTTCACTCTTTTTAATTAAGTCTTGCCTAGAAACTTTAATTTCAAAATAGAAAGGCTAAAAAAATTACTATTATAGTAATTGATTCTTATGACTTAATTATGAAAATCAATAGTAGTTTTTTATTCTTTTTATTTTGAAATTAAAGTTTTCATGCAAGACTTAATTACAAAGAGTGAAAAACGTAGTAGACCGGTTATCCATAAGCATAACTTTATCCTCAAAATCATCTGATATTGAATGTGCAGATTCACTATTTGGGTTATCATCAATGATGATAGTTTTACCTTTTCCTTCTTATCATTTATGTTTCATTATTGCCTCTTATTTTCCTATCATGTTTTTGCCTCCATTTTCTTACAGATTTTTATTTTACTTTCATCTTTTATTTGTCTTTGCCGCCCTTTTCTTGTAGATTACCTTCCACTTTCATTTATTCCATTTTTATCATCCTTCCATCTCCATCTTCTTGCATATTTCCTTCCAATACCGTCTAATGTTTTCCTATCATGATTTTGCCTCCAATTTCTAGCAGATTTTCTTCTATTCCACATTTTCTTTACCTATTATACTTTTTCCTCTATTTTCTTGCGAATTTCTTTCCATTTTGATCTGTTCCATGCTTGTCATCATTTTGTCTCCATCTTCTTCTGGATTTTTTTTTTCTATTTTCATCTTTTTTTTGCCTACAACATCTTTATCTTCCTTTTCTTATAGATCTCCTTCCACTTTCATCTCTTCCATTATTGTCATGGTTTCACCTCTCTCTTCTTGCCAATCCTCTTCCACTTCTCCCTGTTACTTTTTTATTACTATAACAAAGATAAAATTAATATTTAAACATAAAGAGATATATATGTATATGTGAAATTAGAATCTTTGTAACCTTAAAAGCTTCATTATTTGCTTTGATCTTTCCAAAGTCATCTCAAACTTTTTACTGATTATTAAAAATTATTAATTTTATTATCATATGCATTTAGTAATGTTATTTTATTGTTAATTCTCTAAACCATCATGTCTTTACATTTTGGTAGTGAGTAAATTATACCTTATGGCTCTTGAGGAGTATGATTGAAGAAGTTGAGCAGGTTTTCATATCATTCTCTAAGCGCTCCTCAACTCTTCTTTTTCATTTTTGCTTTAGTAGCATCATCTGTTGTAGCCCACATTACATGTTCTTCATTGTAATAATCATTGTCAACATTGTCAACATTCTCTTCACGAATGCTTTTCCCTTTCAATGAACCCTTTCTTCTCGCTTCTAACGATTGTATATTTGATCGTAATTTTATATTTGTTTTAAGCTATTAATAAATGACTTCATGAATGTAATCCCATACCTTCTCTATTTTTCAACTCATCAATTTTCTCCACAGCATCCTTTAATTCGAACCTTTTCTATAAATCTCATTCACAACAATTTAATCTAATCTTTAATAGCTTTGTTATTTCAACTTCATCAAATATTGAGATGTTATTTAATCATTCAAAAAAACTTAGTGTTAGATTCAAGATAAACATCTCAATATTTAACCATTCTTATAATTGACTAGCAACTTCTCTTATTAACTTCAAATTAATGCATTAAGTGACAAAGAACAAATAATATTATATTTTTAATTTTAACTCTGATCCTAGATAATAATTTCATTGCATAGACTTGTATGATGACCTTGTTTGGATATTAATTGTGATTTGCATATGCATAACAGTGAGCTTGAAGCTTGATAAATGTAAGAGAATATGTACATCGGGAGGAAAATATAAAGAACTTCATCCATGAGCATGATCCTTGTCATAGATCCTAAATAAGAAAATTTCAAATACACACTAAATAAGCAGAAATTTATTCTCTAATTGCTTAATGATGAAGTCAAAAGATTGTGTTAATCTCATATTCCTTGATTGCATATTTGATGGAATAAGGTAATTGATGAAATACCTAATTAAATAGACGTGACACCCATTAGTAATCAAAGAGAGATGCATATTTGATGAAACTGATTATTCATTGGCTAATCACATTTCATTGGTGACAACAAAATCAAGAATTAAGTGTTCCCCCACTAACAACAGATCATTCATACCCCAAAAATATAAGATGATGGAAATTGAAAAATATCAGATCTCTTGAACTGAATCACCATTAATGCAATATTAAAGAAAAAGCCAAGAAATAGATTAACTTTTTAATCTATTGTTAATGTAAAAGCCAAGAAAATAAAAGGCAGTTTTCTATTATTCCTTTAACAATTATCAACTAAATCTGTTATTAAAATCAAATATTAAGCAGTTCTTAAGCAGTAATGAAAATTGAAATGCAAAATCAAAATGGAAAATCACACACAAACAAAAATGCTAGAATGGTCACTAAAAATCAAAATGTAAAATCAATAAAACATGAGAAATCAAATTAAGGGAATGAGTTTTTATCAAAAAAGAAAAGAAATTGGAACATGGTGACTATGGATCAATTAGGTCACTTGAGAAGCTATATCGATGTTGACTTAGGGTTAGAGGAAAGGGGAGAGGAGCAGGAGAGTAAATTGATCGATCAAGAGGGATAGCACATATTGACAATATATAGAAATTGGAATCGGGTGATTATGGATCAATTAGGTCACTGGAGAAGCCATGAACGAGGAAGTTGATAAGAAAAGGTGAATCAATGATGACTTAGGGTTAGAGGAAAGGGGAGAGGAGTAGGAGAGCAAATCGTTCGATCGAGAGAGATAGCGTAGCGACATTATATAGAGCATACCCTATTTTACTTTTTCAATTTACAGATAAATTTTTTTTTCGGTAAATGAAAAACTTTTTGTTGTTTATGTTTAAGGTTAATAAATTGAATGTATATACCGGCTGAATTTCGCTCGACATTTAGTCGACAATTGCATTTACCGACAGATTTTCAATCGGTATATCTATCAGTATTTTTTATCGATAATTCTATCAGCTTTTTATTGGAGTTTAGTCCCATCAAATATTAGTGCCAATATTACCCATTGATTACCTACAAAATTATTTTATTGGTAATTAATTTCTAAATTACTATCAAATTCTGTTACTTTTTCTCAATTTAATTCTATCGTTTTTTCTGTTATGTAGTTAAATACCTATCAAAATAAGTTTTCTCGGTAATTTCTATCGGTATTTAATAATTTTTCTATAGCGTAATAGTTAGAATGCCTACTTATCTCTTAACATTTTTATTACCCATTCGTAAAATTTAACAACTAAATCCCAAAAATCTAAAAATGCAAAATAAATATATCATAAATAATATTAAATCTTTAGCATAAGTCTTCACACGTTGAATTTGAGTTCCATACAAGGACAACTAAATACAACAATGAAGAAAATAAACAATAAAAAAAATTAATAACAAGATATTATATTTACCTTGAAATTAACTAATATTTTCTTTCATAAATATCCATTCTTTTCTTCATTTTAGATAGCTCTATTGGACGACAATCAAATATAAGTATTTTCACAAAATACTTTCATTAGAAGAAATAAACCAACCCTTATTTGGTAATTTAGCTGGATCAAATTAAACTTACCTACAATTTTGGATTATGTGTTCTAGCAATTTTGGACTGTGTGTAATAACAATAATACTAAGAATAAATACTCATTGAAATTAAAATTTAAACTTTGACTATAATGAAAACTAAAAAAAAAAAAAAATTGAGATAAAAATTAAAAAGACAAACCTTGTAATGTGATTTTAAGGAGGATAAATAGTATAGAAAACCCTTTTTTTTTTTTTTGTTGCATCTTAGTTTCTTATGTAGTAAACAAACCTAATTAACAATTTTTATAATAATTAAAAATTTATTTTATATAAAAAAATGACTTGCAAGATACACTCTTTTATTTAATAACTAGTCTTTTTTATGACTTGCTTTGCACATTGACTATACTCGTTATATACCTATACCCTTTTAATTTTTTTTATCTATATAATACTAAAACATAAGTTTTTACTTAGATTAAAATAAATATAAAATTGCTTAATTTATATTAGACTTTCCCGTACAAGTTGCTTAGAATATTACTTCTTATATACTTAATTCTATTTTTTTTTGTATAACGAAGTGGTTTCAAAATAAAATTCAATCCAATTCTCAAGCCTAGTCCTTCAGTCCCTAATTTATAAATACAGATTCTTAAAACTTTAATAATTAAGTTGCCAAAAAGAAAATCAAGTCATACTCAATCTCCAACCTTCTGCCCTCAACCCAAATCAATATATATATACAATTATAACGAAAAATATAAAAATTATTTTTTACTGTTAAATAAAGAAAATAAATGAGAAAATGGTCTGAATTGATAATAGTAATTACTTTGGCTACAGTAACAGTATTACTTACCTAGTGAATTAGAGAAATCAATATATGCACGTACACATAAATTCTTGAAACCCTAAAAAGTGATCCAAAACATACATATATAATTCTAGTTTTTTTTTTTTTTTTCAATTTCAAAAACATTATTCTCTTTCAAATCAAACAGATTTAGAATATAATAGAAAAAATTTCAAGAAAATTGAAATTTTTTAATCATCAAGACGCCATCTATTTATTGTAAGGGATATGTAAATATCTTACTAAATTAAAGTGATAATAATTACAAATTAATTCAGTAATTTGAGAAACTCTATTATCCTCGGTCTATAAACCTTATATGGTAAAAAATATAATTTCTTATTTTATCAAATAGAATTTAAGTTTAAATAAAAAACTAATATAACAAATCAAAATTAAATTACCTTTATTTTTTCAAATAAATAAAATTAAAGTCAAATAAATAAATATTACAACTTCAAAAAGTTTTATGAAGAATCTTTTATTTCTTGTATACACCTTTCAAAATATATAGGTCAACTTGGAACAATTATTAAATTAATTCAATATATTTTTTATTTTAGGTTTCTTCAATAATTAATATTATACAAGAATCAGATTGTATAAAAAGTTTATTAATATAATTTCTCTTTACTTATGGCAAGTGTTCTTGTATAAATCCAAATTATAAAAAAAATAATAAATTAGGTTACAAATGTTTCTTATTAGTGGTGACATATATGTGACAGTTTAGTTTTTAAAACCTTTTGTTTTTTAGTTTTGGTGGAAAATGAAAGTAAAAAATCACAATTTATAAAATTTTGTTAATATCTCCTCACTTTCTTTCCTTATTAGGTACTAGGACTGTAATGAAAGTAAAAAATTGATGACTTTTGATAATTTTGTGAATACGTCATCACTTTATTTCCTTGTGAGGTATAAGACTAGTGCATAATTTTTGTGAATTTCTGTAATAAAACTAAAATATCATAATTTTTGAAAATTTTTTAAATATTTACTCACTTTATTTCCTTGTGTAAGTACAAATACTTTTTTTGTATGCATCAACATTGAAATTGTGAATTTCTGTAATGAATGCATATTAAATAAAGATATGAGAAATGAAAACAAAGAATCACGATTTCAAAAGTTATATATATATATATATATATATAGTCTTTTAATTTATTTCTTTAAATATGCATGAGTCAAATATCATAGATCAGAATGAGACATTTATAAAAATTTATTAGTATCTGTTTTTATTTTTGATTTTCTTCAATAATTAATATTTATATAAGAAAAACTATAAAAAAAATTCAATTAGTATAATTTCTCTTCAATTATGGCAAGTATGACTGCATAAATTCAAATTATACATCAAAAAGTTTTACGGGGAATCTCTTAAATTATTTCTGTTTCAGCAATGGTCAAAAGTCATGTATGTACGTGGGACATATGTCAAAGTAATAAACATCTTTTTCTTCTTTTAGATTTTATCAATAATTAATATTTATAAAAGAATAAAAATATAAAAAAGAGAATTAACCTCAGTTAACATAATTTCACTTCACTTATGGTAAGTGTTCTAGCATAGATTCAAATTTTACAGAGCAATAAATAATTCTCTTCTAAAATAGTTATCTTTTGTTCAAAACCAACAAAAATTGTAATTGAACTTATTTTCTTATCTTTCAATTTCTCTCTCACCCTCCCTCACTCTCAATTCTCTCTGTTCTTGAATATGGATTTTCTTTGTTATGGAATGGGTGAAGCAGAAAAGGAAGTGTTGGATATGCAAATCTTTGTGCCGTCTTCATCGTCAAATCAAGAACAAGATTATGGTTTATATATAAACCGTAGTCATCTTCTATCTGCCACATATATGGCTGAAATTCGAGGGGTAATTAATTTTTTTTTTTTTATTTTGTAAATCATGTTGATTTATTGATATAATCTAACCCTTGATCGGTAAAATGCAGCTTTGATTTATCTTTATTTCTAGTTTCATTTTTGGACAATTATTTTTTATGCGATTTGATGAATTAATTATATTTTATTACTCAAAAAAATCCTCATTAATATTTTTTATCTTAATATTAATTACATGTGCTATTTTTTTTTATAAGCAAGAGCAATTGTGAAATTGAATTTTATGATATCTAACCTCCCCTGTTTTCTTTTCTTTTAAAAAAAACGAAAGACAATCTACCATTTTTCTTAGTAACTCACTTCAATCAGTAAATCATTGACAAAGCCATCAGTTTTAACTTACAGTAGACTTGGTCATCAGTTTGGATCAAATCGGAATAGATCTAAGAAATCTATTATTGGATTAGAAGGAAGTTGTCCAAATTTTTATCCTTGCCCAAATTCAACCAAACAAACAGATTTGGGTTCTAGTTCAATTGATAATGTTAGCAGGGGCAAATCTAGGACAAAATGTTATTTTCAATGGAAATAAATAAAAAAAAATCTCCGGGTGGGCGGGGCTTCCTTGGGCCTCCATTAAGCTCTACCCTGAATGTTAGAATATTTATGGTCTGATTTTTTATAAAAAAAGAAAGAAAAAAAATCTAGCAAATCCTTTGCCAAGATAAAAATTAGTCTGAAATTAACTATATTGAGACCAAACTACAATTTTATAACTAGATTAAGATTTCGATTTTGCATTATACAGGCCTTAGACCGCTGATTTGATCAACTAGCCACCGGTTAGTGACAGATTTGAAACCACAGATGTTGCATAATAATATTGTTGGAATTAAAAAATTTTAATTTCCATTTCAAATATTTTCTTTTTACATATAATAATAGCTTTTGTTGTATATATATTTTGAATGATTTACAGGAGCTACTGCCAATTTACAAATTTGTCCAGCAAATGGAAATGGGTCCAAATTTGAGGCCATTAACATCAAATTTCAAGCAGGAAATGTGTTTGGCAAAAGGCAATGGGTACTATATCGATATTGATGATATGGTACATTTTTTTCTTAATTTCCAATTTCTCTATATCTTAATTTAATTTCTTGAATATATTATTGCATATATACACACACATTATTCACATCCATAGATTTTCTTTTTCAGCTTATAATTTGAAGCATAATATAAATTTAGTATATATGCTAAAAAAAAAAAAAAGTTTAAATAATATATACAAATTAAATTATTAACAATTCATGCCAAGCATGCATCAGCAAACAACTAGTATTTTGATGTTTTATGTACCAAACTCACAAATCTAACATTGAGAGATTGAATTCATTAGTGATGAGTAGGGATTCTTTTTAGGGTGTGCAATCAGTCAGTTGGATTGAATGAAATTTGACTCGATTACATTTTTCTAAACTGAAATGAAATTTATGCACAAAATTAAATCAAACCTGTATTGGTTCAATTTGATTGATTTGGTTTGCTTTTTGTGCAAATTTGTCATATTTTCTATAACTAAACTAAAATTTGAAATCCAAAATAACCAAAAGCCATAAATCGCAATAAATTGACCAATTCGAACAATCGAATCAGTTTGATTCGATTTTAATCAATTATGCTCACCCCTAGTTTTTGTCACCCCCACCCCTTGTAGCTTTAAATGTAAACAAAACATTAATTTAGAATCTCTATTGGAAAGAAAATCTTGAAAAATTTTGAATCTACAGATATCAAATTATTCGACTATTAGATCTTGAATATAAAACATAATTGACGTAATATGATAGAAAATTCTTGGAAACTATAATTGTGAATATAAGATGAAATTATAAACAGCATTTTATGTATTCCTTTTAGTTGCCTAAAATTCCAACAAAAACATAAAATTTTTCTAACATAGAATATAACATGAGTTTTTGGAATAGACCGAGCATTAGAAGTCCAAACATACTACCTCCTTCCAAGTTGCCCAAGTAAGAAACCTAAAGTAACAAATGCTAAGGTTCAAGGTTAGTAAGGAGTATTGAAAGAAGCCCAAATGTTTTCACGACTCGTTTCCATGGGCCGGACCGGCACTAGCGCCTAGGTAAGCTTAAGGCTCCTAAGGCCCGTAGTAAGCCTAAACTACAAAATTCAACTGTATCAATATGAATTTCAAATTATCAGCCCATATTGTCATACATAATAATTATATTATGTAGCTTACCTGGGCCTAGTGTCGGTCCGGCCCATGGAAACGGGTCGTGACAAAGTTGATATCAGAGCCGGACCCCCTCCAGTGGATGTATGGTCCGAGGACGAACCACGCGGAAGCTGGTGGGCCTGTGATATCTCGACTGTGGGACATAGGAATGAATCGGATCATATATCGAAAAGGGAAAAATTAATCACCAGAGGCGTCTTTTGGTGAAATGGCTTGGAGAGTTGGAAGAACTCCAAAGTTAAGCGTGCTTGTCTAATGGAAATCCTAAGATGGGTGACCGCCTAGGAAGTTCCCCATTTCACCTGCAAGACAAAATGTTGCGGATCCTCCCAATCCAGTATGGAATGGATTCGGTTTAATCTAAAGCGGACAATTCCTTTAGTGGTTGGAGTTAGGCACGACAACTACTCAACTTTGATATATCGTAACTTTTGAATTCAACATTTGTAAAATGTCAATGGAAAGCCCTTCAAATATATTTGATTAGGTATCCCTTCTTAAGTTGGCGATAAAGATCAGAGAAGAACCATCGTTCATTATTTGAAGTAATTTTCAAGATTTGGAAGATGTCTCTGTTTGTTGCAAATCATTTTTGACTTGATTTGAGTCCAAATCACTAGTTTGTTTATCTATTTTTCATTTTTCTTTTCCTTGCCAATTTTAAGGCTATTGTTAGGATGTCAACCACCACCCTATATATGTTATATTGGAAGCTTTGTTTCTGATTCAATGATATTATTACTTTTTCTCTCATTTTAAATTTATAGTTTTTGAAATCAAACTTGTTTGTCCTAGTGAGACTTATTCAAGTGGTAGCCTTTTCTAATCAAGCTAAAGTCATTATGTCTTTGTCATTTGCTTAATTGAATAGATTCTCCCAATATTAAGGGCTCTTGCACTACACGATACTTGGTTCAATGGAGATTTGGCACTAATTGCCAAAACTCTGTCAATAAATACAATTATTGATAAGGTATCAACTTTAAAAAGCTTGTCAATAAAATACAATAACGAATGGTTTTTTCAATTGTTATACGTGTTGCACTATGAGCTCTTGTAATTTGCATAGCCTCATAACATCTCATGAATCGTGGTACAACTCTCATAATCTCCTTATTCTCATGACAACTCAATTGAAAAGTTAGCTCACACTAAGATTTGGTGTGGGCTCTGACAATCATTCTTGATGCAACACATATATCACAATTAGACACGTTGTCTTGGTGTAACTTCTCATGCCATCAACAACGAGACATGTCTACTATGGAATGGATTCTTGTCATTCTTTACTTTGATGACAACTTAATTGAATAGCTCTCATAATCATTCTTAATGCAACGTGGATCCATCACAATTAGACACGCTATCGCAGTACAAGTTCTCATGCCGTTGACAGCGAGACACATATACTATGGAATGGGTTCTCGTTATCTCTTTACTATGATGACAACTTAATTGAATAGCTCTCACAATCATTCTTGATGCAAAATAGATCTATCACAACTAGACAAGCTATCATGGTACAAGTTTATGCATCGATAACAAGATACATTTACTATGGAATAGGTTCTCGTCATCTCTTTACTCGAATGACAACTCAATTGAATTCATTCATACTTGACGCACGCCATCATTTGTAAGCTAATATATATTCTGATAATCTCTTCATACTCACCACAATTCCAGTGAGTCCATTTATAACCTAATTTATACCAAAATTTAGTCTGGACTTCTAAAATTTCATTACTCTTAATTCAATTTGATTAATTCCTTCCATCGACAATGAGACACATTTATTGTGGATTAAGTTCTTGTGATCTCTTCATTCTGATGACAACTCAATTGAATCCACTCATATATGACTTATGCAATCATTTATTATGGAATCTTATAATATCAACTAGGCAAATTATCATGGTGTAGATTCTTATAATCTTTTCATGCTCAAAACAACTCCATCGAATCTATCCATAACCTAAATCATATTTAGATTTTCTGTGGCTTTCAGGATCTTATTGCTCCTAATGCAATTTGATTAATCAATTCCATTGGCAATAAAACACATCTATTATGCAATGGGTTCCAGTGATCTTCTTATTTTGACAATAACTTGATTGAATCCATGCATACTTGAATCATACCATCATTTTTTGTGATCTCTCATAATCTCATCTAGGCAATTTATCAGGGCATAGGTTTTCTTATTCCTTTTATGTTCATTATAAATCAAATTGAATCCATTTATAACTTAACTCATGCCAATATATGGTGTGGGCTTTTATAATCTCACGACTTTATGCAACTCAATTAATTAATCCTATTGATAATAAGACACGGCTTCTTATTATGGGTTGTAATGTCCTTACTTTAATTATAACTCGATTGAATCCATTTATACTTGATTCAAGTCATTATTGGATATGAGCTCTTATACTCTCAACCAGGCATATTATCAAGGTGCAGATGCTCATAATCTTTTCATGCTCAAAATAACTCCATTAAAGCCATTTATAACCTAAATCATTCCAAGATTTGGTATGGGATTTCACAATCTCGTTGCTCTTAATATAATTTATTAAGTAATTCCATTGACAGTAAAACACCATCGTATGGAATGGATTCTTGTAATCTCTTTATTTTGATGATAACTCAATTGAATCCATTCATACACGACTCATGCAATCATCAAATGTTGGCTATCAATCTTAACTAAGCATATTATCATGGTGTAGAGTCTTATAATATTTCATGCTTAATGCAGCTCAGTTGAATCTATTTACAATCTAACAATGCCAAGATTTGGAGTGGGCTTTCTAATCTCAACTCAATCTCATAATCTTTTCATGCTTAATTAATTAGTTACATCGATAACAAGACACAACTATAGTGGTATGGGATTTATAATCTCTTCATTCTAATAATACTCAATTGAGTTAATTCACACTTGATTTATGTCATCATTTGTTACTGGCTCTTAGTATCTCAATTAGGCATACTATCATGGTGCAGATTCTCATAAACTCTTCATGTTCTTCATAATTCAATGAAATCCATTTATAAACTAACTCATGCTAAGATTTTTATACATCTTAACAATCTCATCATTCTTAATGCAACTCAAATTAATTGATTCCCTTGATAATTAGACATGGCCTTATTATGGTATGAGTTTTTATCATCTCTTTGTCCTGATGATAAGTCAATTGAATTCATTCATACTTAACTCGAGCTATCGTTTCGTATGGGCTCCCATAATCTCATCATTCTTAATGAAACTCAAATGGATCTATCATAAATAAGCACACCAGCATGGTGTAAATTGTCAGTCTCTTCATGCTCATAACTACTCAATCGAATTCATTTATAACCTAACTCATGCCAAGATTTGGTATGGGCTTTCATAATGTCATCAATCTTAATTTTACTTGATTAATTAATTCCAATATCAACTAAACTTAGTTGTTATGGTATAGGTTCTCATAATATCTTTGTTAAAATGAAAACTAATTATATCAGTTCATACTTGATTCATACCATGATTTGTCATAGGCTCTTAAAGTCTAATCATTATTTATGCAACTTAACTGGTACAAATACAACCAACATGTTATCATGGGGTGAATTCTTATGATCTCTTCATGCTTAAGACTACTCAATTGAATCCATTTACAACCTATCTCATCCCAAGATCTAGTGTGGGCTTTAAAATGCTCATCATTTTGGAGTAACTCGATTAATTAGTTCAATTAACAATTAAACACGACTATCATGGGGTGGATTCTCTTAATCTCTTTATCTAATCGACTACTCAATTAGATCAATTTGTACTTGGCTCACGCCATCATTTGGTCTAGGATCTCATAATTCATAATTCATCATTAATATTACACCTTACTAGTTCCATTTACAACTTGGCTTATGTCAAGATTTTGCCATATATGTGTCGTTTTGTTGCAACTTGACTATAATAAACAATTAGGATTAGACTCATGTTAGAATCACATGGGCTCTCAAAATCTTTTCATGATCACATGCTCATCTTCATGTTAGTTTTTTCTTATGTTGCTATATGGATATTACATTTATTTATTTTTTTAACAATTGTGTTTATATTTATTAATTATTTTTTTTTCCAAAGGAATCTCAAGAAATTGAAAAAATAACAAATGAAGCATCAGACTATGCCATTGAGGCCATACCAATATCATACAAGCTACCAGAAGATCATGGCAATAGTAGCTTAACGAAAGACCAGGTATTAATTTCCTCCAAAAAAAATAAAAAATTAA
The DNA here is from genome assembly GCF_041381405.1 of Jatropha curcas. Lineage (NCBI taxonomy): Eukaryota > Viridiplantae > Streptophyta > Magnoliopsida > Malpighiales > Euphorbiaceae > Jatropha > Jatropha curcas. Next base: position 23,402,514 of record NC_143159.1, read on the forward strand.
TTATTATCAATTGATTGGATTTGCGATTTACTATGCAACAAAATTCTCTTAAGTTCTTCAGAAAATAGCCTTTCTTTTTTTGTTTTGATTTCCTTATTCTCGTCTCATGTTTTCTGTGCTTTTAGCCTAGGAAATTAATTAAGAGATTTTGTTTAGATGTATCTTATTATAATTTTAATTATATGACGCAGAACGGATATGTGAATGGGAAAATGATTATACTCTGTCAGGAGTTTTGATCAATAACATATGATCGGACGAAATAAAATAGAGAAATAGATTCTCAAAGAAGTTTATTGATATGAATAATGATCAAAATAATGACTGAGTTCGTAATGCAAAATAACCTATTTATAGGTTTAGGCTTAATCATTAAAAATCTAAAACACAAAGAAAACGTAATTAGACAGAACCCTAGTGAGGGCGGCAGCACAGGTGTGCTAGAGGTGGTACGGCCATGCTGAGACTTCTAGAGGGTAGCACGGCGCGGGCTTGGCATGACACGGGCGTGCCGAAACTCGAATCGTAACTGGACCCGTCGGCACGGGTTTGCTTGTCATGGCACAGGCGTACTAGGACTTCTAGAGGCTAGCACGATCAGGCTATCTATGACACGGGCATGCCTGAACTTCATGGTCTTGGGCGTATCTCGCGTCCTGGACTTCCAGAGTCTGGCACGGGCGTGTTAGAGGTGGCACAACCATGCATCTTTTTCCTTGGTTTGCATCGATCTAAGTCTTCCAAATATTGAAGTGCAAGTTGCACCGCATCATCGTAAAAGAAATATATTTAGAATATGAGAGAAACATAACTAAACATATTGGCCATATAAAATTATTAAGTATTTGAAATTTTGTATTGTAGAAGTTTCTTTAATAATTTTATGCTTAAATAACTTTTGTGCTCATTTGGCCAACATGTGAAATTCATTTATAAATATGAAAATTAATTTGCTTTAGTTTCCTAAAGTACCCTTAACAAATGAAGATTTTAAACCAAACAAACAAATATAAATCAAATTCATTTCGAATGATTGTCCATTAGGAAATAAATGTACTATCTCTATTAAAAATTAATTACCATATCCAATCCCTCAAATAGTTCTTTTGTGACCTCAGAAATTAGGGATACAGTTTTGAATGTTAGTTTTTTATTGTGAAGTTTTACATGTATGTGCATCTACAGGTAAGAGATGGAGTGGAAAATTTGGCTTTGAGAATTGGAACTATGAGGCAGCCAAAAAGGCCTAATTGGGAAAACAATTGGGTGCTTCGACCAAGACAGCGCCAAGATGGAAGGATTGATAAGGTTTTTTTGTTTTTTTTACTCCCTTCCTTATAAATTATTTACAATAAAATATATCGATAAAAATATTATGATAAAACAATTATTAGTTTACAAATATAATAAAATGAACTACAAGATTTGATCTAATGAGCTATAATGGTTTCCAACAATGCATTTTTTGGGTAAATATTATACTGATGACCATTTGATTGTATTAAATTACATTGCTTTTTTATTTATTGGAAGGCTCGATGGCTGAAGTAACACTGTCGGCTACACAATAAGGGTAGCCCTCCCTGAATTCACCAAATTGGTTAAAATACTTGTGGTTGAGAGGGCTCTAACTCGAGACATCTCACTCCTCACATAAGTGAAAAGACTAATCAGACCACGCCTGATTGGAAAATTAAATTCCTTTAGTGTTACAAAGAAATTCATTCAATATAGTCATCATTATATTCTAGTACATTTACCAAACATATTCTAGTGTAAATGATGTACCAGTCATATTTTTCGTTATTAAACAATTCAAAACCTTGCTAGCTTTTTTTTAAAAAAATATTGCATTATTTTCAAAGAATAAATTACGTTTATTTAGATTTATGTTATCATGTTGCTTGCATGTTTTCTTTTTTTTTTTTTCTTTCTTTCCAAGCAGTTTGCTTTGTGTTATCTCTTTCTTTTCCTATTCAAATCATTCCATTTTTGAAATATTAAATTATTACCCCATAAAATATTAAAATTTTCTATTTTATCTTTTAAAATAGTAAATTTTTTCAATTTTGGCCTCTTAACTCTTGAATTTTTCTTAACCCTCTCTAACTTTAATTCATGGCTCCATCACCAGTAATGACTCATGGATACTGATAAAATACTAATTTTTGTCAATTTTTAATTAATTGATGTTTGGTTGCAGTACTATTATCACAAGGAAACGAACATCATGTGCAGATCAATGGTGGAGGTTAATGAATATGAATTGTACGGACTTCTGCCAAAGCATATGAGAAAAGTGAAGAAAGAGATTGCAAGTGAAAATGCATCTGTAAGTTTGATATTGACATGCATTATTATTCAAGATCAAGCTTGCTTAATATGAAATGAATTGCATATTTTCGTCTTTTATATGTAAATTATTATTTTGTTGTGTGGTTACAGCAGCTTTTAGAATAATGATTTTTACCATTTTCATCTATTTAATGAATATTTAATCAATCTAATTTTGTTAGTTTGAGTATTCCAAGTTAGAGTGCTTAACGTGTACAATTTTATAAGTTAAAATATTTAATGAGTCAAAATAAAATTTGATGGTACCATTAGACATTTTTTCATAAAGTTCAGGTGCCAACTTATGCATTTGGCTGCTTTTCTTTATTAATTACTTACAATGATATAGGATTGCATTCATGATGTCGTTTGTCAATAGTTTACAACCATATAATTATGATCAAATTTACAGTCTTCAGAAGAGGGAAGAAAAGACTCGTTAAAGAGAAAACGAATTCATGAACAGGATGTTGATAATATGGATAATGATGATTACAACGAAGAAAATGCCAATTGGGCTACAGCAGATCACGCTGCCAAAGAAATAATGAAAAGAAGAGTTGAAGAATTTTTTAGAGAATCATACGAAAATCTGCTCAACTTTTTTAATCACGCTCCTCAAGAGTCAACAGGTATATTTTACCCACCATAAAAATGTAAAGACATGACAGTTCAAGGACTTAATAGTAAAATAATATTATATAATGCATATAATTGTATGATTAATCATTATTTTATCTTGTTAGAAAGTTTGGTATGACTTTAAAAAGATCAAATCAGACAACAAAGTTGTTAAGGTTAAAGATTACAATTTTTTATACTCCCTTCGTCCCATTTTGTTTGCATGATTTGACAAAACACGTATATTAAAAATTTAGTAAACAAAAATTATTTTGCGCTTTTTAACCCTTAACTCATTAAGCTATTAATAAAAGTAATTCATTTAATAAACAATCATAAAAGCTATTACGGAAAAAAATAATTATTTAAATATAAAAATTTAGAAACTTTGCAAACATTTTGGGAAATCCAAACAAACAAGCAAAATGGGACGGAGGGAGTATATTTTTTCATCTAAATATTAATTTTATGTTTGGTATAATAACAGAAAAGGGACAGAGAGAAGTAGAAGAAGATTGGCAAGAAGAGGGAGATGAAATTATAATAATGATGGAAGAGACAAAAGCAGAAGAAGATGAAGATAGATTGATGACAATATTGGAATACACTGAAAAGGAAGGATATCCACGGGGAAAGAAAAACAAAAGTGCAAAAGGGAAAGAAAAGATGGAAGTAGAAGAAAATCTACTAAAAATAGGAGGTAAAAGAATGTTAATGGAAGCAAATCCCCAAGAAGAGGAAGGTGAAAGTGTGAGAAGAATGGAACATATGAAAGTGGAAGGACATCCACAAGAAAAGGGAGGTACAAACAAAGAAGATACACAAACAGAGACGACAATGGCAGAAAATCCACAAGAAGAGGAAAGCAAGATCATTGCCGTTGATCATACTACAGAGAGTGAATCTACCGTATCAATGTCAAAATAATCTTGAGGATGACATGATGCTTATAGATAACATGGTCTACTATAATTTTCACCGTTTTTAATTAACTCTTACTTAGAAATTTTAATTTCAAAGTACAAAGATTAAACTGATATTATTGTGCTTGTTGGTTCCTATTAGGAGTGTAATTCGGACGGTATGACATGGAATGACCCTCGTTCCGATTCCATTCCAAAATATTTTGGAATTTAAAATTTCATTCCATACTATTTTATGAAAATTCGGTTTGAATTCGGTAATTTCAAAATTCTCAACTGTAAACACAAATCTAGTCTATTATAATGCATTTTAATATATAAATTTTCGATTTAACAAGAATAATCAATATAATTATTTAAAATTAGATATAAATATTAAAAAAAACAAAATTAAATTGCAATAAAAAAATAAATTCAAGCTTATTGATGAGAAATGAGGATATACCTTCACTTGATAACTTTCCATTTAATTAGTAATGAAGTAATAGCAAAAACAAAAAACATAAAGTTAGTGCAACCATTAAATAGATATAATAAAATTCAAAAACAATAAATTAGAAAAAAAAAAAGAACTAAAAGCAAAAACAGGTCAAGAGAGAAATTCATATAAAAAATTTCAGAAATTTCCAAAGTTGATCATGAAAAAAAGAAATTTCCTTATCAAGCACAACAACAAAAAAAAAAAAAAAAAATTAGATTTTGAATCTTGGTTCCCTCTCTTGTTGTACTGCATATTTGTTCTTTATAGTATTATGGAAATATTGGTGAAGGAAAATAGTATGAACGCAGGAGAACAATCTTTGAACTTTTGTACATTAGATAATTTTTTTATTTTATTAATTGAGAACCCAATTAAACCAATGACCTATACACCCAGTTCTTTAACCTGGTCAGTATACGGACCGGGTTTAATAACACTGAGATTTTCCTTTTTCAGAATGTTACCTGAATGGATTATACTTAAGTAAATTATCATATGATTTTATATTGTATCAATTCAAATTTCGCAATAACAACATCATCAATAGTCAAATTAATTTAGGCTTTTACAAAAAAAAATGTTCGAAGTTTTGTTTAGTGGAAGATCCACTTAACGAATGACTAAGTACATAGAAAGTTCACTTAGTAGATGTGATGAGTGGGAGGTCTCGAATTCGAGTTCTCTAAACCACAAGAGTTTTTACCAATTTGGTGAGTCAAGAGAATGATTAACTTCAATTGTGTAGCCCATCAGGTTATTTCAATCCATTGAGTTTTCTTATGACTAAAAATAAATAAATTCTAGACAAGAGATGAGTGGATACTACAATTGTTTAAAAAAAAAAAGTTCATAATATCAATTGAAAAAATTAAAAGAATTAATCAGAAACATAAAATATCAAAATTTAAATTGTTAGTCATTTGGCCTATTTTTAATTTATTAGAAGGTTAAATAAGTCAAAATAACACAGGCTACGCTCTCCAAAATTTATTAAATTAGTGAAATCTCTTATAATAAAGACAACTTGTCAATCCTGTCTACTTCCCATGTCCTTATAAAAAGTGAGCATATATATATGTACGTATGTATAACTATGGCCTGAATATTGTCATCATTGTCTATTTTCTTTGTCTTTCTTGAGGTTCTGTCTCCTTAGTATTTTAAAAAATTTAATTTAATTAGTTATATTAGTTTTTTATTTAAATTTTATATTGGTTAAAAAATAAAATAAAAAATTATCCGTCGTATCTATATCAAGAATTTTATATTGTATATTACCGATATATATATATATATATATATATATATATATATATATATATATATATATATATATATATATATATATATATAAACTTTATTTATAAAAGTTTTATTTAATTCAATTATTAAATAAAACTTACTTTTCACATTTTAGCGAAAGTATCGACTTTAAAAGTTGAATTCTAGGACAACACAGTAAAATTACAAAGTTTCTTGAAATTGTTTTATAAAACGTCTAACATAAACAAAAGGGAAAATATATAGGCTTTAAAGAGCTACCAATTCAAAGATTGAATATTGTGGGTTTCAAATTTTAGATAATGTTAAATGAATCAGCATTAGAAAAGACAATCATTTCAAACTAAATCATTAGTTTTTGTCCCTGTACCATTCCCTCCGTTTCACTTTAATAACGAATGGGTATTCTTTATTTCACTTGAAATGTTTATTTAGAATTTTAAGAGTATCATAATTATTTTTTTTTTCAATTTTATCCATATTTATTAAGTATTTTATAGTAAAATTAATGAAGAGTTTTTCATTTTAAGGACAATTTAGACATTCAATCTTATATTTTAAAAAATCAACGTGTTCTAATCATTTTCTTAATTTTTGTGAAACGATTAAATATCGCTATTGGAGTGGAATGAATAGAGTAATTATTCTAGTATAAAATTTGAAGAGTACCTTATAAGTTCAAACTTCAGAAATTAGAGTATAATAATCATTAATAAAATTTTGCAATTTAGAAACAAGATTATTAAATTTTTGATATAATGAAAAAGATTATGAAGTTTTATTTCCCTTCTTTTGATAAACCTAATACAGAATTCCTGAAACAAAGAAATCAGATGCAGCATCAAATATATGGAGTGATGGAAATTTCACCATTTCTTCATTAATAGATGCAGCAAGGCTTGATATGCACAGTGAACATACATAAAATTTCATCAATCTTCTTAAACCAAACCATCATTTAGCCAATTTCTCATAATTGCAAAAGCCTGCTCTGCATCTTCATCTTCTTCGGGCGAGTTAGGACGATGTGCAAAGCTGTGACCTCTTCCCTCGAAAGTAACTACCTTGGATCCCTGACCAATGCGCTTCTCGAGATCTTTCAAGACATCAACTGAGCAAAGAGGATCGTCGTCCCCTGAAATAAATAGTACTGGCACCTTTTGGAAGCTATAGATGGATCAATCCTTGTGCCATAAAACAGGGACCCCAGTGCTAAAACAAGATCCCTGGTCTTCGGATAGCATGTCCACCACTCAGCCTCCTCCATAGCATAATCCAATTATGCCAAGCTTCATTGATATTCCTACAGCTAAAAGTTCATCAACCATCCATTTTGCTATTGTGGCAATATCTTCCACAATCCTGCTGGCTTCTTGTTTCTTAATTCACTATTCAAACATGGACTTTGGCCGGTCTTTTCTCCATACGTCTCCGCGAAATAAGTCAGGAACAAGAACACTGCAATTAAAGGACAAAATTATGCAAGGTTTGACAGTCAACAACCAAAAATTACAAGATCATTAATCTACAACAACTTTAAGATATTTAAAGGAGCACAAATAGATTAGAAAACAAACTTCCAAACTAACTGTAGGTTAGAGAACAAATACTAATCCTTCTGCTAGCATATAGGATGTAATTAATTCCAGAATTTTATAACCCTGGATAATCAGACTCTGTATCAATAGGAAACGAAGTTAATTGGAATAAGAAGATCATACACACATAAGAAGAAGCCAAAGGTTGAGAATTTAGTGTTACTTTATTGGACATAAGAACCATTAATGGTGTGTATAATTGTAAACAAAGCAAAATATTATACTTCATTGACATTCAAAAATTGGTTTGTTCACCAAGCCACAGAAAGTTCAAGACGGGTTGATTAGAAGTTTTATCAACTAGCAAAGTCTTAATATCAAAGTAGTTAGAGTCAGCTATATGAATCCACACTAACATCAAGAAGAAATAAATCTTTTGATTCAAAATTTCTTGAGTTTAAAAATTTTCAAGAATAAATATGGAGCTCTAACTATTAATCTATCATAAATATATATGTGTGTGTCTACTATTTAAATTAATTATCACAAAATCAAATATTATTATTATTATTATTTTAGTAAATTGTGGAAATATTATAGAATCTAATTAAACCAATTAAAATAAATAAATAAATAAAATAAAGTAATAAATCAAACCAGTAAACCTAGAAGCTTCTAATAATTGAACCAAACCTTTGGAAATGAACCAAATCAGAAAAAGCAAATCAAGGAGAGAGAAAGCCAACAAAACAACTTCCATCTCTCCTCTCCATCGCCAACAGCGCCCTTACCCCCTTTCCTTCCCATTTTCCGGCCAAACGGCCATTGTTTCCGACGAGTAAGGATTCTAAGTTCAAGAGCTCGACAAGGCAATGACTCCTATGGCTACAGTTTGCGTGATAAAGGCCTGGATCGAGGGGAATCGCGAGTAATGGGATTTGGTACCGTAGTGGCTCTTCTTTCAGCGATTCTCGCCGTTACCGGCAAAGATGGCCTTCAGGGAGACCTCCGCATCACCTCGGGAGCATTTTCCCTTTATAAATTTCGGCTACCAGCTCCGTCCCGCGAATCCGCGATGATTGACAGCAAGGAGGAGGCTATCAATGTGATTTTCAACTTAAGGGCTCCTCCTCTCTGCAAATTAAAGCCAGATATGGACTCTAGGAGAAATCCGGGCGATTTGGTGGCCTTCTCCGACAAAATCGATTTTTCGGCCGCCGTGCACAGCGACGGTCCGGTGACCGGCCGGCGACGCTCCAATAAGAACCCAAGAGATAGAATTTTCCACTTTTTGTGGTGATCGCAAATCCTCAATCTGATTTTTAATCAGTAAGCCCCAAGTCCCTACTGTATTTTCTTGTAAAAATTCAATTAGAACTAGTTAATTCAAGTTAGTCTAGTTAAACTTTATTTTAGTTGATTTAGTTAATATAAATTAACTCATAAAATAAAAATTGGGATTTAAATCAGTATAATTTATTATTACAGAAATGAAGTACCCGTTGTCTTAGATTCTATTGCTGAAAAAGTTGAGAAACTTATTAAGCAGGAGAAATTATATAATCATTGACCGTGGATGCTTACCTTGTGCTTATTTGACTTTGGTTAATTTAATATTAAAATTATGGATTAAATTACAATTCTAAGCGAAACCAAATTGAATTTGGTATTATGCTAGAATTGTAATGTTAATGAATCGACGGATGAGAATTTTATAGTTGATTCGCCCGAAGGATGGGCTGTGAATTGGATGAATAGATATATTGAATAATTGATAATGTTGCCATTGTTTAAGCAGGTAGATAACTCTATTTTTAGGGGATACGCCGCTGGATTTTCAGTAGCACAAACCTAAATGATGAAATTAACTAACCACATTTTCCGTAATTAGAATTTATGAGAATTGCTTAGTGAAAGACTTAAAATGAACTTAGACTAGCATATTATGGCACATATGAATTGGGATAGGTGAGTTAGATATAGAAGCAATGATAATGCTTGTGGATTTAAATTGAGAGATGATGAGAAATGTATTTACGTGTAGTCATTATAACTGTGTTTAGTAAGTAGAGTTGTAAGTAATGGAGGATGGGAATTGACCATTGATTTCTTGCTCGATGGATGGGCTGTGTTGACTGTTGATACAAATATATGCTTTTTGTTGTTTACATGTGGAAATTGAATGGGATTAATCCGGTTTAGAGGAGATGCAGTCGGATTTTTGGCAAGGTAGTTGGATCGATGATATGGAATAAGAGACTAGACTCGAAGAAAATATAAATTAGAAGAATAATAAAGACAATGAAACTAATCAAACATTTTGGAAAGCTAAAATAGTCGAATTGAAACGTAGAACTTAGCACATCTAACATACATATAGATTCGAATAGATAACTTAGGGTGTAGGATGATAGGTGTCATTTTTGCAGTATTTTTAATATAGTTTTTATTTGAAATTTAGTAATTTTAATCACTTTAACTCATTTTCGCTTCTTTTTATTTATATTTTTTTTTTCAAAGCTTCCTTGAATCATAATCCACTTGATCTTAAAGAAATTTGCAGGGTTTTGGCATAGAAAAGAGCATTATAAAGCAAAACACTCAGGTTTTGGCACGCCCAGCCCGTGCTAAACTTAAGGAAAATCAAGCGGACACTCAGACTCTAGCCCGGCACGCCCGTGCCTAAAAGGACCTCAGGTCGTGCTTCATGATGCATTTTATCTTGGAAAGTTAGAGTCTAGCATGCCCTGGCCGTGCTATGAAGCTCGCCCGTGCCACAAATACTTCTCTGGACGTGTTACAGGGCATGGCCCGTGCTGGATCATTCATAGAACTTAGTCTCTAACACGCCCGTGCTACGAATTTAATGCTGTCTTGAATTAAAAATGCAAGCCAGTCTCTATAACTTACATGGGCCCACCTAAGATATTTCCTGACGTGCAAATCAAGATCTAAACCTATTTAGGAAGATGGAAGAGTCCTAATTGAGAAGAAATCCAAGCCTAAATAGTTTGTGATCTCCAAAAAAGATTTCGTACTTAATAAGGATTCTATTTCCTAAACGGAGTCGGATTTTCTTCTAGGAGGTCTATATAAAGAGAGGAGCCATTCAGTGTAGAATCATCTCTTGTTCTATTTTTTTTTTCTACATAGTTGTCTCTCTCTCAAAGACTTCAAGCATTCAAGATTCGTGCCAAGATTCAAGGAAGCCATCCACATATCTGTCGCCTAATTTTTATTTCTAAACTCTTAATTTTGTTTTACTTTTCATTATTCATATTAATTATGAAATTTTATTTAAGTATTATTGAGTTTTATTTAATTACTATGTCAAACTAAATCCTCATACTAGGGATTTGAAGTAGCTTAAATTCTTCTCCAATTTATAATATTAGATTTGTTTTTCTTTGTTCGAAGTATGATTTATTATTGCACTTAATGCGTCTAAACAAAGTTTCTCCCCTGGATTGATTTATTTCATTAATCACTATCGGGAGAAGGGTTTTTGATATGAATAGGGTAATAAATTACATGAGAATAATAACTTGATGCGGAAGCTATGTGTCACGACCCATTTCCATGGGCCGGACCGGCACTAGGGCCCAGGTAAGCTTAAGGCCCCCGAGGCCCGTAGTAAGCCTGAAACGCTACAAATTTGCTATCTCAATAAAATTTTAAACATTTACAAATTTCCCTGCTTACAATACACTATAGTTATAATACAGGCTCACAGAATTATTCCATCTATAATAATACACAACTTAAAAGTATACAAGTTCTATAACTGCGGAGTTTACTGACGGATGTATACATATAAGTCTTCGGACAATTATCTATTTAATTGATCAATACTAAAATTAGCGAATTTCTTTTTAACGGCGAAGAGCAGAGTTATAACTGGGATTTAGAAAATGCTACTTCCTGAAAGAATTGAACAAAAGGGATGTGAGTTTATTAATGAATAATAATTATTGCACAACACACACATTCACACATTTGTATAAATATATCAACCTAGTCATCCGACTAGGTATATGCTCACACAGCCAGTCACACAAATGGCATATCACCAGCACTCACAATTATTAACATCTTCATATAATCACATCACGTGGAAATTAGTCAGTGGCGTCACCTAAACCCCCGACGAGCCGTCCTCTCAAACAGCCCATCCTCTCAAACATGTGCACCCGGGGAGCCAATCCCCCATATCTGGCCGACCGGTCTAATCCTCACTTGACCAGTCCTCTCAATATTTTATTTTACATTCTCTCTTTTCTTTTCCATCTCATCAACATCATTTCATCAATTCATCAGGTGCACACGGGGGCGCCGATCTCCCATTTACCCGGCCGACGGTCCAATTTCACAATTCATCATAATCAGGATCCATGCTTTATCGACCGTCCTCACAAACCCATGGTGACCCACTTCATCCCAATTCCACACAAGCAAAGCACAGCAATATCACAACACAATTAATCAAACATTGCAAACAAATGCAGACATATTATTCAATTGGACATCGTAATGCAATGCACAATTAAACATCCAAAATCAATGCAAATAAATAAATAAATAAATAATAGAATTGACAATAAACAACGATAATAAAATAAATAACAATAATAACAATAATAATGCAAATAAATAACTAAATATATAAATAATGAAATGAATAATAAAGATAATAAATAATTAGAGCACCGGATTTATTATGTACCAAATTATAGAACTAATCTAAATAAACTTATTTATTATGTTGTTAATTAAAATTTAGTTTAATTTCTGTCAAAATTTCGGCAGCACCTCCCCTAAAAATTGGACTATCTACCTGCTCACATATCACAATATCATTATATCTTTATCAATCAAAGCACACAGCCCATCCGTCGGGCAAGCAATCAATTTATTCTCCCTTCCTCCAACTAAGTAACAAAATAATTATTATTTAACCATCTATACAAAACCTTAGCTTTACTTAATACATGATTTCAACATTGATACAAATTAGTTTACTACTAATACAAAAATATTCATAGCTTTACTAAGATTAAACAAATAAGTAAATAAATACGCGATTAAATGAAAATGGTTATTTGTTTAATCTCCACATCCTACTTCTTTAAACTATCCGATCTTATATACCTTCAATAATCATACAAAGTTATGGCTCATATTTCTTTGACCAACATTAACTAGGATCTTATGTAACAACTTAATAATCCGTGAATCACTATCCTCACCAAGCAAGATTATAGGAAACGCCCTATTTAAATTATCTATTAAGCATAACTAAATAGGCATACTTTAACTAATCAATTCTTAGCACGAATTGAATTTATAACTCAATACACTATAGCCTTTGCTACTCATTAAGCAAAATTTAACCAAAATAACTAAACTAGCTGCTGCCTCAACAGTAAATAAAAATTCTTATATATGAACTTAATTAAACCGAAAACTACAATTTCTCTAATCACAAGTTGTTGCCATTTATCCAATTCTTAGCCTATAAATGAAAATTACCTCAATAACACCAAATCACCCACTAAATCAGAAAATTCATGAAATATACTAGAAAAGGTTGAAATTTTATTTACAAAAGACTATAAATGTTCATATATTTTTAAGTTAGTTTCTTATTATTCAATTTAGTCTATTAAATAACTCAATTAAATTCATTAATCAATCAATTAAGTTTTTATATATAAAAATTGAGAATTGAGTCTTAGAACGTACCCATTGGGAATCGGGCGACGATTCCATGATCAGCGCGAAGGGAAGAGGATTCTGTCTCTCGGGGGCCTCGCCGGAGTGTCGCCGGCCGGTAACTGGACAGCCGCCGTCGCCTCCGTGCACGGTGGTCGGAAAAACGACTTTTGCCCAGAATTTTACAATATATACACCAAAATGTTCGAAATCTCATGGGGACTCCGGATCTGTGTTCAAATTGGACTAACTGTGCCTTAATTGGCCGAAAATTACTTCGACAATGGCTTCGCCACTGCCATTCATGGCAATTCCGTCATCCAGGCTTCATCGCCGGAATCGATGCAGGGAAAACGTCAAGCAAGTGATGCGGAGTCAATTGAGTCCCTCAGTTGCATGTGAAGCAGTCGTAAACGGGGTGGATTTCGCCGGAATCGAAGCTGCGTCGCTAAGAGGAAGAGGCTTGCATCGTCGCCGCTGAGGGCCTGATCGGCGTGAAGAAAGACTGGCAACGTGACCGGCGGCATGAGAGGAATCGATCGCCACCCACCATCGTCAGTCTGGTGGCCGGAGACAGAAGGAGAGGGAGAGGAGGGAGTCGCGCCCGCCCGCGAAGAAGGAGAGGAGGAAGGGAAGGAAAAGAAAGAAAAGAAAGGTATGTCGGTTTCTAGGTCATTCCGGTTCGATTCGAACCGGTTTGATCAAATTCAACGATTTGGCTCGATTCTTGCTCAGTTTGCAGGTTTTTCTCTCGGTTTTCGAATTTTTCGTGTGGTTTTCGAAAAATCAGTTTGATTTTAAGGCCCGGTTTGATTTATTTTAATTATGCAGTTCGATTCCATAATATTTTCTCCATTTAGTCAATATTAATAGAATATGAACAATTGTGACATTTGATTTTTTTTACGAAAATTAATTTATATATATACATAATAGATTAATTGCTGGACTTCACATTATTATTCGAAAATTAACTGTTCTCGATTCAAAATTTTCGACATTATATTTGGGCTTGCGCCCAATTCGAAAATTTGGGCTCGAATTGAGACTGTATTACATTTACAGCCCACACGGTCAAAATTCCCGATTTTTAATTAAATAAAAAATCCAAAGATTTCAAAAATAAAAATTCAGGGTGTTTCAATCTCTCCCCCTTAAGACAATTCGTCCTCGAATTGGAATCTAGTAGGAGAGAGTAAGAATGGGCACACAGAGAATTCCAAAGCCATAAGAAATTACTTCCAACACCAAGGGCACAGCTCGAGAGTAGATAATATAAACCTAGGAAAGAAAAGAGTCAAGTATTCTAATTGTATTTCTATTGCTAACAATCCTATTTAGTGCCACTTGGCTGAAGTTTACGAGAAACTTAAGCTTATTGTCTAATTCTCCAATTCCTATCTTCAGACAGCTACTGAAATCTCTTTAGAAAATCTCTCTTGAATAAAATCTTACAATAAAACTGGGTTTAACAAGAAAATATATAGTTTTTTTTTTATATATATATATTATATTATATAATTTCATATGAAAATTTAAACTTTCACTAGGCATTTCTTCAGGAAAACTTAACACATAGCTTTCAAACACAACAATTGAAATTTAATTCATTTATAATAATAAGAATTAACTTGTCTAATTACATATATTAGTACTAAAACTTTCCTTAATCAAAAGTTCAGAAACCACTACTTTAATACAAAACTTTAAGAAAAAGTCAATCTTGTAACTTTCGTTGTCTATTAGTATCACAGGGCGACTCAAGCTCATTCTCTTGGTTTTTACCTATGCAAGTCCTATTCTTCCTATGATATTCTTATCCTGTACCAGTTCCACTATTCGATGACTCCTGGACTCAAGGATCTCACTGCACTACATAAATATCTTACCTTTACAAAGATTCTCATGTTTTTGACTCAACCATCAACTTTTCTTTAACTTGATCTCTCAAATTACTCTAAAACTTACCACCTAATGGACTTTCATAATAATACCTTTCATCCCTCTTAGCTCTTATTGTTAATAACTTTTCATTCCACCAATGTTGCTATTAGTCCATCCTAAGGATATTAAATACTCTTATTAATTATTTTATCCACTTGGTTTCTTCCATACAACTAATCATTATCACTCATGACTTACCTACTCACTAACATTTTAACCTACCATTTATTATATGTCCTAAATATAACAATACTGAGGTTTTTAATAAAATTTCTTAATTCTTGACCTAATGGTGCCTTACCATCAAAATATATAATCAAACAAATAGACCATAATAACCCAACTTCCTTTACCAAATTCTTTAGCTAAATAATTTATTCGTTTTTACATGAAATTTTCAATTTATACTTCAATCATGTAACAATAACAAGTCCCTAATTAGTACCTATAATACATAAGTTAATTGTTTTATTTTCCATCCTATAACCTATATACCTTCAGGTTTAAAAATATATTATCCATCCATTCACCTTATATCAAAACTCAAGCTAATGACTAGACAATTGTTACCATACTAAATTTCAATAGACGTAATAATCTCTTATTTCTACACCTTTATCGATTGTATTTACGATAAGAATCCACTCCATATATCAACTTACTTATTTTATCTATCTTAAATTTTCAACCAATCTTTTCCTTATCTAATTCTAGTAAGGTATCCCTGAATTCCTCTAATTTTTATCTACCATTTACTCCTCATGTCTATATTACAACTCATTATATATATCATTCCTATACCCTTAAATTATTCAAGTCCATTCGTAATATTATTTCTTCCCTTTATTATGTTAAGCAATCATGGACTCCAAATCTAATCACCATTTAACTTCTATACCAAAGTCGGTTACCGGGTATTTCCAACGTTCATATTCTCAACTTGATTACTACCTGTCTACTTATTATTACCACCACCAGTCTTATTCTTCCTTTTCCAACCTTCTTTCAAATTTTACTATCCTTGTAACCATTTCATTTTATGATCTAATCCAATTAGCCCCGTGATATAAATAGACAACTTTCAAAAATAATTTTCTATATAAATAATCAATTTCAAATTATTCATCATAACACAATTTGAATTCAAAATTAAAATGGGGTTTTAAAGTTAAATATCAAATATCAAATAACTAAAACAATAAAAAGAAATTCCAAAGAAATTCAGTAGCCGAACTGAATACTAGGATACCAATTCCTAATCGCCCAAAGTTCACCAATCCGCCATACAGATGAAAAACCTATTTATTCTCTACACTATCCGATTCACTATAGGAATAGAGCTCACATGAAAAGTAATGCATTGGGTGATTAGGCCAATCCATTACCATCCAAGTATTACTCCATTCCCTAGCCTGAGGGTTGATACCTGCTTTAACCCTTACAGGTATTGCGATGGGTTCATTCTACTATCCACTATTTCCACTCTAATTCTCAATTAATTCTTCTATAGACTATTGATCTACACCATCAGTGTGGATTTTCCCACCTCATAGGGTCTAGTGCGTCCACCATCCCTAGAGGAGGAAATCACAAAGTTTCTTTCCTTATGTTGGTTACGGCCGATCCCAACATAAAGAAATTTCCTATACTCCGCAGTTGTGTCCTAAAACCCTAACCTAAGCTCTGATACCAACTTTGTCACGACCCATTTCCATGGGCCGGACCGGCACTAGGGCCCAGATAAGCTTAAGGCCCCCGAGGCCCGTAGTAAGCCTGAAACGCTACAAATTTGCTATCTCAATAAAATTTTAAACATTTACAAATTTCCCTGCTTACAATACACTATAGTTATAATACAGGCTCACAGAATTATTCCATCTATAATAATACACAACTTAAAAGTATACAAGTTCTATAACTGCGGAGTTTACTGACGGATGTATACATATAAGTCTTCGGACAATTATCTATTTAATTGATCAATACTAAAATTAGCGAATTTCTTTTTAACGGCGAAGAGCAGAGTTATAACTGGGATTTAGAAAATGCTACTTCCTGAAAGAATTGAACAAAAGGGATGTGAGTTTATTAATGAATAATAATTATTGCACAACACACACATTCACACATTTGTATAAATATATCAACCTAGTCATCCGACTAGGTATATGCTCACACAGCCAGTCACACAAATGGTATATCACCAGCACTCACAATTATTAACATCTTCATATAATCACATCACGTGGAAATTAGTCAGTGGCGTCACCTAAACCCCCGACGAGCCGTCCTCTCAAACAGCCCATCCTCTCAAACATGTGCACCCGGGGAGCCAATCCCCCATATCTGGCCGACCGGTCTAATCCTCACTTGACCAGTCCTCTCAATATTTTATTTTACATTCTCTCTTTTCTTTTCCATCTCATCAACATCATTTCATCAATTCATCAGGTGCACACGGGGGCGCCGATCTCCCATTTACCCGGCCGACGGTCCAATTTCACAATTCATCATAATCAGGATCCATGCTTTATCGACCGTCCTCACAAACCCATGGTGACCCACTTCATCCCAATTCCACACAAGCAAAGCACAGCAATATCACAACACAATTAATCAAACATTGCAAACAAATGCAGACATATTATTCAATTGGACATCGTAATGCAATGCACAATTAAACATCCAAAATCAATGCAAATAAATAAATAAATAAATAATAGAATTGACAATAAACAACGATAATAAAATAAATAACAATAATAACAATAATAATGCAAATAAATAACTAAATATATAAATAATGAAATGAATAATAAAGATAATAAATAATTAGAGCACCGGATTTATTATGTACCAAATTATAGAACTAATCTAAATAAACTTATTTATTATGTTGTTAATTAAAATTTAGTTTAATTTCTGTCAAAATTTCGGCAGCACCTCCCCTAAAAATTGGACTATCTACCTGCTCACATATCACAATATCATTATATCTTTATCAATCAAAGCACACAGCCCATCCGTCGGGCAAGCAATCAATTTATTCTCCCTTCCTCCAACTAAGTAACAAAATAATTATTATTTAACCATCTATACAAAACCTTAGCTTTACTTAATACATGATTTCAACATTGATACAAATTAGTTTACTACTAATACAAAAATATTCATAGCTTTACTAAGATTAAACAAATAAGTAAATAAATACGCGATTAAATGAAAATGGTTATTTGTTTAATCTCCACATCCTACTTCTTTAAACTATCCGATCTTATATACCTTCAATAATCATACAAAGTTATGGCTCATATTTCTTTGACCAACATTAACTAGGATCTTATGTAACAACTTAATAATCCGTGAATCACTATCCTCACCAAGCAAGATTATAGGAAACGCCCTATTTAAATTATCTATTAAGCATAACTAAATAGGCATACTTTAACTAATCAATTCTTAGCACGAATTGAATTTATAACTCAATACACTATAGCCTTTGCTACTCATTAAGCAAAATTTAACCAAAATAACTAAACTAGCTGCTGCCTCAACAGTAAATAAAAATTCTTATATATGAACTTAATTAAACCGAAAACTACAATTTCTCTAATCACAAGTTGTTGCCATTTATCCAATTCTTAGCCTATAAATGAAAATTACCTCAATAACACCAAATCACCCACTAAATCAGAAAATTCATGAAATATACTAGAAAAGGTTGAAATTTTATTTACAAAAGACTATAAATGTTCATATATTTTTAAGTTAGTTTCTTATTATTCAATTTAGTCTATTAAATAACTCAATTAAATTCATTAATCAATCAATTAAGTTTTTATATATAAAAATTGAGAATTGAGTCTTAGAACGTACCCATTGGGAATCGGGCGACGATTCCATGATCAGCGCGAAGGGAAGAGGATTCTGTCTCTCGGGGGCCTCGCCGGAGTGTCGCCGGCCGGTAACTGGACAGCCGCCGTCGCCTCCGTGCACGGTGATCGGAAAAACGACTTTTGCCCAGAATTTTACAATATATACACCAAAATGTTCGAAATCTCATGGGGACTCCGGATCTGTGTTCAAATTGGACTGACTGTGCCTTAATTGGCCGAAAATTACTTCGACAATGGCTTCGCCACTGCCATTCATGGCAATTCCGTCATCCAGGCTTCATCGCCGGAATCGATGCAGGGAAAACGTCAAGCAAGTGATGCGGAGTCAATTGAGTCCCTCAGTTGCATGTGAAGCAGTCGTAAACGGGGTGGATTTCGCCGGAATCGAAGCTGCGTCGCTAAGAGGAAGAGGCTTGCATCGTCGCCGCTGAGGGCCTGATCGGCGTGAAGAAAGACTGGCAACGTGACCGGCGGCATGAGAGGAATCGATCGCCACCCACCATCGTCAGTCTGGTGGCCGGAGACAGAAGGAGAGGGAGAGGAGGGAGTCGCGCCCGCCCGCGAAGAAGGAGAGGAGGAAGGGAAGGAAAAGAAAGAAAAGAAAGGTATGTCGGTTTCTAGGTCATTCCGGTTCGATTCGAACCGGTTTGATCAAATTCAACGATTTGGCTCGATTCTTGCTCAGTTTGCAGGTTTTTCTCTCGGTTTTCGAATTTTTCGTGTGGTTTTCGAAAAATCAGTTTGATTTTAAGGCCCGGTTTGATTTATTTTAATTATGCAGTTCGATTCCATAATATTTTCTCCATTTAGTCAATATTAATAGAATATGAACAATTGTGACATTTGATTTTTTTTACGAAAATTAATTTATATATATACATAATAGATTAATTGCTGGACTTCACATTATTATTCGAAAATTTAACTGTTCTCGATTCAAAATTTTCGACATTATATTTGGGCTTGCGCCCAATTCGAAAATTTGGGCTCGAATTGAGACTGTATTACATTTACAGCCCACACGGTCAAAATTCCCGATTTTTAATTAAATAAAAAATCCAAAGATTTCAAAAATAAAAATTCAGGGTGTTTCACTATGTGGTTTGACCCATGAGGGGTGTTTTCATAAGTTAATGACCTTAGGTTATAAATTCACAAAACAAACTACAAAACTTAATGATTTAATTCATGTTTGATTGTGCTATTGGAAGATAGGTAATTAAACCGGGTTAAAGTAGCTAACAATACATCAGGAGAGCTTGTTAGTGATTTTATGATTGTTTCCCCTACTTGAACAATTAAAATTGATTGACAAACTAACAAAATAAATTGGATATAGTTAAGTGAAATCAAAATCCCTAGTAGTTTTAAAATCCTTGATTTCTTTCATCTGAATATTGTTGCTTGATTTATTTCTGTTTTATTTTTAGAATTTGCTTTTCTTACAATAGATCTCTCTTATTGCCGTTTAAATAATAATAGGTTAACACAATTTTGGTACTTGATATACAATCCCTGAGGAGACGATACTCTACTTACTTTATATTACTTGCTGCGATTTTGTATACTTGCAAAAAATCACTGTCATAGGAAACTGAAAGAAGGAATTTATCTTAATCTAGAATATTGTGATTAAACGATGAGGGAAAAGTGGATTTAGAAAGGAAAGATAGATCTCATGAAGAGTAAACTTATTCTGGTTCCTTCTTTAGTTATTATTGCGGGTTCTGAGGAATCAATTATCGGATAATAGGATAGCAAGAGAGGAGCACAACTTCTAGCTCAACTATAAAACTGTGAGCAGTGTTAGATAATTCGCATCATCCACTTGCATTTGCATCCATGCATACATGGCTAAATGCTAGACATGCATTACTTATTAAATTGTTATTTTATGTTGCATTATTTGTTGCTATTGAAAATGGTTTGATTAGTTGTGATGTACTCAATGTATGCTTTGCATGTGTGGAATTAGGATGAAGTGGGTCACCGTTGAGTTTGTCAGGGCAATCTATGATGCCGTCAGTCAAGTGTGGGGAGATCGGCGTCCCTGTGTGCATCTGATGAAATATGATATGGAAAACCACGGGGTGGCCTCCTGTTGGTATGAAAAGAAAAGAGAGTATAACAAAAATGAGAGGACTGATCAAGTGAGGTTGAGACTGGTCGGTCATGTATGGAGGATCGGCTCCCTGGTGCACACATAATGAGAGGGCAGGCCATGTGTGAGGACAGCTCGTCGGGGTTTTAGAAACGCCACTGACCAATTTCCACGTGATGTGATTATGTGAAGGTATTATTATTTGTGATTGTTGTTGTTTTGTCATTTGTGCGATCGACTACATGATCATAAAACTAGTCGGATGACTAGATTTCTTTATTTGCACATTTGTGTGATTGTGTGGGATGAGAGAGTTACTAACCTACTCACTCAGTTTAGGCGCTCATCCATGCTTTAATATTTTTCCAGGTTACAAGTCTTCCATTATCTCGTGATTCTTTACCACCCGACATCTAGAGGAAATGTTGAAAATGAAACCTTGATTAATTTTGATCGGTGTATTGAAGTGAAATTTTAAATTCTTAAATTGTTCCGCAATCGCGATAGTTATGTGCAATAAAATTTAGAAATTATTAATGTATTACTTATTAAAGTTTCTTTTATGTAATATATTAATACAAGTCCAGAGTACTATTATTGAAATTAACTTATGATATCTGAAGGTTGATAAAATTGGGCTTGAGGCCATTTTTATTGAACATGAAGTTCGTTTGGTTTATGTTGAAATCTTTGTGATTAAAGTAAATATTATATTTCCTAATTTAGGTTTATTCCTAATTAGTGTAAAGATTGTGTTTCCCAGTTTAGGTTTATTCCTATTTAGATTACTTCCTATATTGGAACAATTTTTTATATATATATAGTGGGGTAGAGGTTGAAAAATATAATGCAATTGAAACAAATAAAACATATTCTTTCCTTTAATTTCTACATGGTATCAGAGCCATTGCCACGAATTTTTCGGCAAAGGTTTCAGTTTGCAAAGTGGTCTAAGATACACACAGCACCGCCGGAAGTGGGAGTTGGTCGTCATTGCCAGTCTCAAAAGGAAGAACGACCGTCGATTGGCACTCCATCCAAACCGCATCACCGTCCTACCATGCGCGTGTGCACACGCGCCTCCAGAAGATTCTGATCGTTCTTCACTCGCCGGCGCGTGCGGCTGTTTCCGGTGAGCTCCGTCGATGATTTTTGTTCCGACGACCTCGACTCGGTGTGGCGAATCAGACCTACTGGTTCTTCAGCACCAGTTTTTCCTTTTTTGGAATTTTTTCCCTTTCCATCACTACTGCTGCCTTTTTTACCACTGCTACCGTTTAAATTTTTTTTTTAAGATATGGTTAACGGAAAGAAGGTAGATATGGTTTTTTACTCAGATAGCCCCTGACTTCAGATTAGTCCTATGAATTAGATGGAAGAAACTACCTGGCTTGGTCTCGGTCTTGTTTATTATTCATTGAAGCTAGAGGTTTGCAGGGATACCTTGATGGTGCAGCAAGTAAACCAGTTTTGACAGATTCGCCCTTTAACAAGTGGAAATCCGAGAATTCTCTTATTATGTCTTGGTTAATAAATTTCATGCAACCAACTATTTCCCGAGGATATTTGCTTTTTGATACAGCTAAGAAGATATGGGATGCTGCTTTATAGACGTATTCACAAACTGGAAACTAAGTAGGGAGATCTGACTATCGCTCAGTATTTTGCTGAACTTAGTGGGTTATGGCAGGAACTGGATTATTATCAAGACTTTCAAGCAAGATGTACCGATGATGCAACTCAAGTTCAGAAGTTGTTGAAGTAGAACGTGTGTATGATTTTCTGGCTGGCCTAAATAACGAGTATGATCAGATTCGAGCCCAAGTTCTTGGACGAGATCCTTTTCCATCCTTACGACAAGCATACTCATTTGTACAGTAAGAAGAGACGAGGAGGAACGCTATGGTTCACAGATCTAACATTTACAAAGCATGGTTGATTGCTAATTCTGCAAGAGAACATATTCAAGCTGCAAAGAGCAGTTCTTCAGATAGAGATCAATTATTTTGTGACTATTGCGGTAAGAACAGGCAAACTAAGAAGTTCTGCTGGAAATTACATGGACGCCCAGCTAAAGGGCGTGGAGGAAAGCGGGTCAGTTCTTCTAGACCATAGGCACACATATCTGATAGTGGAGCTTTATCTGAGGAACCATCTACTGCTGGAAGCTTTTTGATAAGGAGATTTAATCCTTGAAACGATTGTTGTCACAGCTTGATTCATCCTCAACTCAGATTGCAACATCTAATTTTGTTAATTCAGGTAATGCTTTCCTTACCTTTCTTGCAAAAATTGCAAAACCCTCTTGGCTTATAGATTCAGGAGCAAATAAACATACAACAGGTTCTATAAAACATTTCCTCACATATTTTAAGTATCAAGACACAGACAAAATTCGCATTGCGGATGGCTCCTTAGTACCAATTACTGGCATAGGTTCTATTGACTGTACTTCCAATATTAATCTGTTATCTGTTAGCTTAATCACAAAAGCACTTAATTGCAAAGTAACTTTTTGCCCTACTCATTGTATATTTCAGGAACTGAATATGGGGAAAATGATTGGCAGTGGTAGCTTGCGCGATGGACTGTATCCATTGGATGACGTTTGTCATTTTTCAAATTCGGGTACCAGTCAAGCTTTGTTAGGAACTTTTAGAAATCCTTCCCATGAAGTTATTAAATGGCATAGGAGATTAGGACATCCCTCTTTTTCTGTTTTAGGACGTTTATTTCCCACTTTGTTTGCTAAATGTGATTTTAATTCATTAGTATGTGATGCTTTTGAACTTGCCAAACACACCAGGCATTCTTATTCTCCAATTAATAATAAGAATTTGATTCCTTTTGCTACTATTCATTCTGATGTTTAGGGTCTACTAAAACTGTCTCTCTTTCTGGTTATAGATGGTTTGTGACCTTTATTAATTGTTGCACTAGATTGACTTGGATTTATTTGATGAAAACAAAAAGTGAAGTTTTTTCGTGTTTTCAGAACTTCCGTAAAATGATTTGTACTCAGTTTGATGTGCATGTTAAAATCCTAAGAACTGATAATGGTACTGAATACATGAATGCAGTTTTTCATACCTATTTAGATTCTAATGGTATTATACATCAGACTAGTTGTGTCAATACTAATGCTCAAAATGGAGTAGCGGAAAGGAAAAATAGGCATTTACCGGAAGTAGCTAGGTCTCTTATGTTCACTATGAATCTTCCCAAACCATATTGGGGGGTTGCTATTTTGTCTGCTGCTTACCTTATCAATCGTATGCCTCTTCGTACTTTAAATTTTAAAACTCCATTAGAGGTTCTTCAAGGAAAAAACTCTTATATTGTACCTCCTAAAGTCTTTGGTTGTGTTTGCTTTATTCATTAGAATGGTCTAAGCAAATTAGATCCTAGAGCCTTGAAGTGCGTGTTTGTTGGTTACTCTACTACTCAAAAAGGATACAAGTGTTATCATCCTTCTTCTAGGAAATACTTTGTGAGTATGGATGTTACCTTTCGGGAGTTTGAATCTTATTTTCCTACCCAGTCACCTCTTTAAGGGGAGAAAATATCAAATGGAAGAGGTGATGGATGACATTTCTTTCCAGGAGGAGATTCCTGTAGACATAGATAGTAAGAGAGAGCAACCACCCAAATCTCTAGGAATATTGGATAGACTTGATTTGAAAACCTACACACGACAGACTAATACGAATACAACCATGGAGCATGAGACCTCTGATCAACCGTCCTCTCCAATTTCAGTCCCTGAAGATACAGAAGAATAAGACCTTGGTGAGTCTTCTTTAATTCCTGTTGATTCTGATCCTAATCTTGATTCCAGTCCTTCTGACAATGACCTTAATATTCCTATTGCTCTTAGAAAAGGAGTTAGAACATGCATTAAACATCCCATCTCCCATTTTATCTCCTATAATGCTTTGTCCCCTTCCTATAGAGCCTTTGTTTTGTCAGTTTCTTCTGTTTCTATATCGCAGGATTGGCAAGAGGCATTACAGGACTCAAAATGGAAGGCTGCAATGGTTGAGGAGATGAGAGCTTTGGCAAAAAACAAGACATGGGATCTTGTAACTCCTCCACCAGCAAAGAAGCCAGTTGGATGTAAATGGGTGTTCACAGTTAAACATAGGGCAGATGGTTCAATTGAGAGGTACAAGGCTAGATTGGTAGCCAGAGGATTCAGTCAGACTTATGGAGTTGATTATCAGGAAACATTTACCCCTATAGCCAAGATGAACACAATCAAAATTTTGTTGTCTTGTGTAGTCAATCTTGACTGGGAGTTACATCAATTTGATGTTAAAAATGCTTTTCTACATGGTGATTTGAAAGAAGAGGTGTATATGGAGATTCCTCCTTGATTTGATGATGACAAAACTAGAGGAAAAGTTTGCAAGCTGAAGAAGTCATTATATGGGCTGAAACAATCACCAAGAGCATGGTTCGAAAGGTTCAACAAAGCTATGCCTTCTTTTGGGTATATTCAGAGCGATGCTGATCATACTTTGTTCATTAAACATTATGAAGGTAAGATCATATTGCTTATTGTTTATATTGATGATATAGTGATGATTGGAAATAATGAAGAAGAAATGACTCACTTGAGAAATTTGTTAGCTAGGGAGTTTGAGATTAAGGATTTGGGAAAGTTGAGATATTTCCTTAGGATAGAAGTTGCTAGGTCATAAAAAAGAATTTTTATTTCTCAGAGAAAGTACATCCTTGATCTCCTTAAAGAAACTGGTATGTTGGTATGTAAACCTGTAGAATCACCTATTGAAGCCAATTATAAGCTTTAAGCTGGAGGGGGAAGTTCAGTTGATGTTGGCAAGTATCAGAGATTGGTCGGGAGATTGATTTAGATTGCCTATACTAGACCAGATATTGCATATGCTTTAAGTTTAGTGAGTCAGTACATGCATGACCCTCGGGAGTCTCACTTAGAAGCAGTGCATCGGATTCTAAGATATTAAAATCAGCTCCAGGTAGAGGACTTTTATTTTCTAAATATGGCCATTTAATAATAATAAGCTATACAGATGCGGATCGGGATGGTTTCCTTGATGACATGAGATCAACCTCAGGTAATTGTGTTTTTGTTGGAGGAAACCTAGTGTCACGACCCGTATCCATGGGCTGGACCGGCACTAGCACCTACGTGGGCTTAAGGCCTCCGAGGCCCGTAGTAAGCCTTTATTAGTTAATCCATATTCTGTTTATAATTGTGGCTTCAGGCCCAATAACTTTATTCCACAAATGTATCAAAGAACAATTAATATGTTTAATATATATTCTTACTATTCAATTACAACCCATTTGGAAGACAATTGCAGAACTCTACCTTTTTACATCGTTATTTCAATCATTAATTGTCTGCTATGATTAATGTTTCAACTCCGTAGGGCTTTTCTTTGTTTCTATTACCTGAAAAAAATAGTAGGTTGGGGTGAGCGCCAAACTCAATGAGTAGGGTTAGATAACCCTCACACCCCACATAATCACCCATATACTAACATAAATCATTTTAGTCCTCCGACTAGTTATATGCTCATGCAGTTTGTCACACAAATGACAATATAACAACAACCACAATTATTTCATCTTCATGTAATCACATCACGTGAAAATTAGTCAGTGGTGTTACCAAATCCCCCGATGAGCCATCCTCCCACATGGCCCATCCTCTCCTGACGTGTGTACCACGGGGCCAATCCCCCATACATGGCCGACCAGTCTAATCCTCACTTGACCATTCCTCTCATTGTTTTTTCCATTCTCTCTTTTCTTTTCCATACCAACAGGAGGCCACCCTATGGTTTTCCATATCATTCATATCATATTATCAGATGCACACGGGGGCACCGATCTCACCATACATGGCCGACGGTATCGTAGACCGTCCTCACAATCCCATGGTGACCCACTTCATCTCAATTCCACACAAACAAGGCACAGTGATATCACATCACAGATAATCAAGCAATCTTTAATCGGAATAATAATGCAGCACAATATGGCAATTTACTAAGTAATGCATGCTAACATTTAGTCGTGATGCATGAATGCAAAAATGCAGGTGGATGATAGAAATTATCTAACACTACTCACAGTTCTTTATTGTCCTTTATAGGACTATCCATACTGCTGCATCCTTTCGGCTTTTGTCTCACCGTCCTGGAATTTTATATGCATCTAGAACGAAAATTCAGTGTAAGAATTCTAATTCCATAAATGTACTTTGCATTCATTTATTAATTTTGAGGTTCTATAGCTATTTATCATACTTCATCAAACTTAATTATATTTATATGTATCGTTTCTTTGTTTATTTTGTTATTCTAATTTATAACTTTTAAATAAGCTTCTAATTATTTGGTAAGTAATATTTTATAATATTAATAATAATATTAACAATAATAATAATACTAATATTACTAATAATAATGATAATAATATTAAAAGTTCGTCGCTCCTACCTCTTAAAGATATAACTAATTTAATTCTCAGAATATATATATATAAATATATATTACCGGCTGGCTGCTTTTTATGCAAAAAAGACAAAACGGGATTGGATTTCGCCGAAAATTTGGTAGCATTTCCTCTATAAACTATACTATCCAATTTTATATTTTTCCGCATGTCAACACACAGCCCAACCATCGGGCAATTCACATTAACCGATCCCGTCTGCCATAACCATCATTCATTCGTTCATTCAATTCACACAGCTCATTCATCGGGCACATTCTTAATCAACCTAAATTCCCATTATAATTAATTGTTCTATAATTATTTACTTGTTTATATAAATTATAATTCTTCCAAACAATATTTATTAAAGTTCCTAAAATTAATTTTTATAATTATTAGTTAGGAATTCTTATTTCAATATCTACCTCATATTTACAATTAATGTTCATGAAGTATATTTTACAATATTCAAATTAATTCACTTAAATACTCAATTAAATTCATTAATTAATTAATTTGGAATTCATGCAAAATTTGCGAATTTAGTCTTAGAGTGTATCGATTGAAAATCGGTTTCCAATTCCGTGATCCGCGTGAAGAGGAGGTCATTCTGCCTCTTGAAGCCTCGCCGGCCGATCGCTGAACCGCCGTGTACGGTGGCCAGAAAATCGAACTTTGCTGGACTCATTCGATCTTCATACTGAAACACTCGAAATTCTCTGTAGACGCCAAATACGGTGCTAGCTTCAAGAGACAGTGGGTCGTTTGGCTGGATCGGCCATCGCAGCCATCACCATGCCACCACTCATGGTGGTTTCAATTCCCTCAAGTAGGAGCATTGATTTCTAGATGGGAAGCGTTTGCACAAGAGAGAAGAGCTGATCGAAACTCACCTCGAGGCCTCAAAGTCGCCGGAATTGCTTGAACTCGCCGGATTCGCTGCTGCATTGCTAAGAGGACGAAGCTCGCGTCATCGTTGCTGAGGGCCTCATTGACGTGAAGAAGGATTGGCAACGTGACCGGCGGCATGAGAGGGATCAATCGCCATCCCTCGCTATCAATCTGGTAGTCGGAGACGAAATGAGAGGGAGGAGGGGGAGTTGCGCGACTGAAGAAAAAGAAGAAGAAGAGGAAAAGAGAAGAAAGAAAAAAAATCTAGAGCTTCTAGACCATTTCGGTTCGATTCGAACTGATTTGGTCCAAATTATTGATTTGGCTCGATTTTTACTTGGTTTGCATGTTTTCACTTGGTTTTTAGGTTATTCGTGTGGTTTTTTGAAAAATCAATTTGATTTCTGGGTCCAGTTCAATTTATTTTTGATTATTTTAGTTAGGTTCTGTAACATTTCCTCCATTTACTCAATAATAATAAAAATATTAATAGTAATGATATGTGATTTTAGGATAATTAATTTATATATATTTATAATAGATTAATTGCTGGAGTTTCATATTATTTCTCAAAAATTTTAATTGTCATCAAATCGAAAATTCTAACAATATATTTGGGCTTGGGCCCAACTCACAAAATTTTGGACTCAAATTAAGATTGTTAGTGTTTATAGCCCATATAGTTGAAATTCAAGATTTTTGATTTAATAAAAATTCGAAAGTTTCGAAAATAAAAATTCGGGTCTTTCACCTGGTCACATGGAGAAGTAAGAAGCAGGCTATTGTTGCAAGGTCCAGTGCAGAAGCTGAACATAGAGCTATAGCATTGGGAATTTATGAACTTCTATGGTTGTGCAGATTAATAGAAGAGTTAAAGTTGGTTGAAACAACAAATATATCTTTATTTTGTGATAGTAAAGCAGCCATCAGTATTACGAACAATCCAGTCCAGGATGATCGAACTAAGCACATAGAGATTGATCGTCACTTTATAAAAGAGAAGATAGTTGAAGGTTTTATAAGTGTCTCTTATATAGTTTCAAAAGAGCAACTAGCTGATGTTTTCACAAAGGGTTTGCATAGCAAGTTGTTTCATCGTTAGTTTGCAAGTTGGGCATGAGTAATATCTATGCACCAACTTGAGGGGGAGTGTTGAAATCTTTGTGATTAAAGTAAGTATTGTGTTTCCTAGTTTAGGTTTATTCCTAATTAGTTTAAAGATTGTGTTTTCTAGTTTAGGTTTATTCCTATTTAGATTACTTGCTATATTGGAACAATTTTTTGTATATATATAGTGGACTAGAGGTTGAAAAATATAACACAATTGAAACAAATAAAACATATTCTTTCCTTTAATTTCTACAGTTTATATATATATATATATATAAATTTTTTTTTTTTGTGGCCTACTACGGGTTTTAGTAGCTTTAAGCCTACTCAGGTCCTAGTGCTGATCCAGCCCAAGGTAACGAATCGTGACAGAATTTATTCATCTACATCGAGTTTCTCAGTGATTCAAAAAAATTTCACATTCTTGAAGCAAATGAATATATTTAGTATTTATAATTTCTAAGTTGAAGCTGCCTTAACTAGCACATTGAGAATTATCTACACCATTTCGATGAAAAACTTAAATGCGTGAAGAAATTGGTAGAAGGATAGACATCATCATCTATCACTTTTTGTTTCAAAGGTTTAAGCAAACATACTTGTAGCCATTATAAGCAACACAGTACGCAAAGTCTGTTGTAGATGAATCTTCAAACCCAAAAATATCAGATAAGAGAAGTATGCCAATTCCACTGTTATTTTTCATTGCCTTGAAGAGGTAAGCACGGATTGTATCAACACCATCACCTATTGACAGTTCCATTCCATTGACTAACTCGCATGCCTCATCATTTACGTCATCTTCAACTTTCAACAAATTACAAGAAACTTTATGGGAGACATTCTCTGTAGGGCACCTTTTGGTGAAATGACCTCGAGAGTTAGAAGAACTTTGGAGTTAAACGTACTTGCTTGAGGGAAACAAAACCATGCGAATCTTGTCCAAATTCAATATGGACAGAATTGACTTGATATAAAATGAACAATTTCTCTAGTGGTTGGAGTCAGGACGTGATAGAAACTCAGGGCTTTGTCAATGATTTATCGACTGAAGTGAGTTATTAAGGAAAATGGGTAGATTTTCTTTTTCTTTTTAGAAAAAAAAAAAAGAAAAGAAAAGAGAAGAAAGGAAAACCGGAGAGATTAGATATCATAAAATTGAATTTTATAATTCCTTTTACTTATAAAAAATTGTACATGTAATTAAAAATTAAAAAAAAATATATTGGTGAAGATTTTTTTTTTTGGCTAAATACATAATTTCACCCCTGAACTTTATAACCTTAACCTTATGGCACCTTGAACTTTGCAAATGATTTATCATGCATTTGAACTTGTAAATTTTTATAATATTACGCCCTTTTTGACACTAATATAAATAATATTGAGGTTTTTTCGCTTTTATATGTAAGATATCGACTTGATATGTAGTTAGCATAATTTTTGCGATAATAATTTTTAGCAAATGTAACTTTTAATGAGTGTTTAATTGATCTAAATTTTACAAGTTGAAGTGTTCAGTAGAGTAATTTTAACAATTGAAGTATTTAATAGATGTAGTTTTATAAGTTAAAGTGTTTGATGAGTCAAAGTAAAAGTTGAGAGTGCCACAAGGTTGAAGTTGCAAAGTTCAGCGGTGAATTTATATATTCTGCCCAATTTTTAGCTTAAAATATAATTAATTCATCAAATCATAAAAAAATAGTTGTCCAAAAATGAAACTAAGTTAAATGCTTCTAAAAAAAAAAAAAAGTTAAATCAAAGCTTAGATATATTTATAAAGCAACACGATATACAAAATAAAATAAAATAATTAATTACTTCTCGAATTTCAGCCATATATGTGGTGGATAGAAGGTGACTACAGTTTAAATATAAACCATAATCTTGCTCTTAATTTGATGATGAAGGCGGTCACAAAGATTTGTACTGTCCAAAAGTTTCTTCTTTGCTTCATTCATTTCATAACAAACAAAATCCATATTCCAGAATAGAGAGAATTGAGATTGATTGAGGGTAAGAGAGAAATTGATTGTTTTAAACAAAAAGTGCCTATTTTAGGAGAAAATAATTTATTACTCCATAAAATTTGAATTTATGGCAGAACATTTGCCATAACTGAAATAAAATTATGTTAATTGAAGTCATACATATTTAAAGAAATAAATTAAAATATTATCGATACAACTTTTGAAATTTTTATTCTTCATTTTGATTTCTCAATAAAATATATAAACAAAGAAAACAAACATTTAATGCACAAAATCCAAAATAAATATTTGTAATCCAATTCATTATACATTTTTGTAAATATGGTTGGTTATTAAAATTTAATATTTTATGTTGATGCATTTATTTTGCCTCATGCGTTAGAAGGAAACAAAATGAAGAATTCTTTAAAGAACTTTTGAAATTGTAATGCTTTATTTTCATTACCGACAAAAATTAGAAATAAAAAAAGTAATTGAAACACTTATTAACGTACAAAATCTCATAAATCTATCAATGATCTCATAAACATTTCTGTAATCTAATTCTCATATCTTTTTTAATAATCATTTTATTACAGAAATTCACAATTTCAATGTTAATCATTGTTCTGAGAAAAGGATCGATCAATGAATCAGTGAAGATAGTAGTTCACTGAATTGGAGACTGACCGAATTCAATACGGTTCAACTGGATTTTTATATATAATATTTTTAAATATATTTGTTAAATAAAATTGAAAATATAGGTTACAAAAAAATTTTAATCTCAAATAAAAACAGTTTCAAATTTGGCTTTTACAAAAAATAAAAAAATAAAAATTAGTAAATAACTTTAAATAAAAAGAATAAAATATGACTAAATTTAATACTAAAAAAATTAATTAATTATCATAAAATATATTATTATTTTTTACATGTGACTTTAAAGTTAGGCAATTTAATTATTTTAATTAACATATTAGGACTTTGACTTTACAAATAAAGAGGCCCAAAAATTTAAAAATTAGTGGGCCCAATTTTTAAGAGCCCAAATTTTAAAAAGGCTCACATTTTATGAAAAATCCAGAATTTAAATCAAATCGATTTTAACCGATCCGGTTCACCGACTTTTAGCTGATTTTCATATGATTTTTACCGGTTCAAGCAGATTTTTAGACTCGATTTTCTTATACAACTCGGACTAGACCACAGTCCAATTTTTTGTTAAACCGATTGGACTGATCGATCTGGCCCGATTTTCAGAATAATGATGTTAATGTATGCACTAGTCCTTGTACCTTACAAGGAAATAAAGTGAGGAAACATTCAAAATTTTCTAAATTGTGATTTTTTACTTTATTAGAGAAGTATAATTTTAATGTTAATGCATGCATTAGTCCGTGTACCTTAGAAGGAAATAAAATGAGAAAATATTCACAAAATTTTCTAAAATTATGATTTTTACTTTCACCGTAGAATTCACAATTTTCTTGTTAATGTATGTACTAATCCTTGTACCTCATGAGGAAATATTAACAAAATTTTTTAAAATTATGTTTTTTACTTTCATTTTCCACCAAAACTAAAAGAAAAATGTTTGAAATCTGAACTATGACATATATATCACCACTAATGAGAATATTTGTAATCTAATTTATTATCCTTTTTCTATAATTTGGATTTATACAAGATCACTTACCAAGAAAAGTAATTAATTATTGAAGAAATCTAACAAAAAAATATGTTCAATTAATCTAATAGAAATCCAACAATTTATTGCTTTCACAAAGATTAAAATTTTAACACATTCATATTTAGAAAAACATCAACAACTTAGCATTTCATAAAAGATAAATAGATATGTGTGTTAAGCAAGTGTGATCAAGCAAGATCTCAAATAAAAAGTAGATAAACACAAGAGATTTATAGTGGTTCGGCACTAACCCGCCTACATCCACTCTTCAAGAACACCTCTTGAGATTCTCCACTATGTTATCTATTTTTAAGAGTAAGAGAGAAACCAACATTACAAAGGAAACATATCAATCACCTAGATTTTACCTTTAACCCATTATATTTTTTAAGGTTCTAGTTAACCTCTGCCATTCTATTTTGTAGAGCTCAGAAAACTCAGATTCAAGATATTAAATCTCATAGAAGAAGGTTGCTTGATAACTCTTACAACTTAGCTTTATACCCAAAGCTACACACAAACGATTTTCATTTGAGAAACTCTAGCCTACAACAAATTACACAAAATTTATATAGACAGAGAGAAAATCAAAGATAAGCACAAGAATAGCAGAATTAAAAATCAGAGAAGAAAATTAAGTGCAGAAACTATTCTTCAAAAATAGTTGTTGAAAACTTCTTTTTTTCATCTTAAAAATATTAAATAAGATTGGAGAAGAAAAAAAATAGCAGGTTGAAGAGAAGAGCTTTGATAAATTTGAAAATTTGGATCTCTTTCTCTTGGTTTGCAATCTGAAGGACTAAGCTTTTCATAGTTAGAGGCATATTCTTCCCATTAGAAAGTCCAATCTTAAAAAATCTATTTACAAGGAAATCTCGCTGACGTGGTGGTTAAAAGAAGAAAGGCTTGAAAGGATATAAAAAATGTGTCAATTATCTATTTGTGTTGATTTTAAGAAAACTAATTTGGTGAAACACAATTTTACTAAAATCAATTGGCTTTTTATTAAAAAGTTACAATTCTATCATAACATAATAATTTTTACAGAAATATTTTTTATTTGACTTTTCTTTCAAAATCTTTTTGCATATACCTCTTATCTTTTGATTTCCATGAACACCAGTCTCAAAGTAATTTTCTCTCTAAAATTTTCAGTCAGAAGTATTTAAAATCAAATTTTGAAAGAATGATTTTAAAATGAATTTTTGTGCTTGTAATCCATATAAATCCCTCTATGCTACATGAGCCCTAATAACCCTTATATACTAACCTTCCTAACTAATAATTCTTCAATTATTCTTCAAGGTATTCAATGATCATCCTTGGGTTATTAGAACATAATCTTCACTTTTTCAATATCAAAAAATTTGTAGAAAAGACTTTAGCATACAATAAAATAAAATTTATTTATTTTGTTATTCATCAAAGTCTTTAAGGTATGTAACCTTGAGCCAACATTAGAACATTCTTAGTTATGACCAATTAAAAGATTTTAATCTAAAAATATAAATAATATTTGATTAATTGTAATATTTGATATTTGATTTACCTAAAAAACTTAATAATTTATGGTTCATATATATTGATATTACAATTCTATTTAAAAATTAAACTAAATTATATATAGATATTGATTATGATTATTAATTAGTTATTATATTCACGTTGATATCAATTTAAAATCATATTTTAATATTATAAAACATAAATAGTATAAGAGAAAAATTATAACTAATACTATATATTATATAAAAAAATAAATGAGTAATGATAAGGTACAACATACCTCATACTAAAACGCTGGTTGACTTAAAATGGTATGGGATTACATTCATGAAGCCATTTATTAGTAGGATAAAACAAATTTAAAATGAAGATCAAATATACTATCTTTAGAAGCGAGAAGAAAGGGCTCGTTGAAAGGGAAAAGCATTCATGAAGAGAATGTTGATAATGACTGTCACAACGAAGAAAATGCGATGTGGGCTACAGCAGATGATGCTACCAAAGCAAAAATAAAAAGAAGAGTTAAGGAGCTATTTAGAGAATCATATGAAAACCTACTCAACTTCTTCAATCATGCTCCTCAAGAGCCATAAGGTATAGTTTACCCATTATCAAAATGTAAAGACATTACGATTTTATTGAATCGATGGTATAGTAAGATCATTAAATGCATATGATTATATAATTAATAAATTTTAAAGCTTGTTAAAAAGTTTGATATGACTTTGGAAAGATCAATGCAAATAATGAAGTTTTTAAGGTCAAGAAGATTCTAATTTCATATATGCATACATGTCTCTTTATATTTAAATGTTAATTTTGTATTTGTCATAGTAATAAAAAGTAACATGGAGAAGTGGAAGAGGATTGGCAAGAAGAGAGAGGTGAAAGCATGATAATAATGAAAGAGATGAAACTGGAAAGAGATCTGTAAGAAAAGGAAGGCAAAGAAGCACACAAAAAAAGATGAAATGAAAAAAAACCACAAGAAGATGGAGACAAAATGATGATAAGCATGGACATATCAAAATGGAATGAAATCCACAAGAAAATGGAGGAAAAAGTATAATAGAAAAGAAAACATGGAATGGAAAGAAATTTGCTAAAAATGGGAGGCAAAAGCATGATAGGAAAACAATAGATAGTACTGGAAGGAAATCTGCAAAAGAGGGAGGTGGAAGGATGAAAAAAATAGAAAGATGAAAGTGGAAGGTAATCTACAAGAAAAGGGAAGCAAATGCAAAGAAAGGATGAAAGTAAAAGAAAATCCATAAGAAAAGGGAGGCAAAAGCATGATAGGAAAATAAAAGATAATAATGGAAGATAATTGACAAGAAGAGAGGCAAAACTATCATCATTGATGATAATCCAGATAGTGAATCACTTTCGATATCAGATGATTTTGACAATGAAGTTATGCTTATAGATAATCCGGTCTACTATGATTTTCACTCTTTTTAACTAAGTCTTGCCTAGAAACTTTGATTTCAAAATAGAAAGGCTTAAAAAATTACTATTATAGTTATTGGTTCTTATGACTTAGTTACGACAATCAATAGTAGTTTTTTTAGTCTTTTTATTTTGAAATTAAAGTTTCCAGGCAAGATTTAATTACAAAGAGTGAAAATCATAATAGATCGATTATCCATAAGCATAACTTCATCCTCTAAATCATTTGATATTGAAAGTGTGGATTCACTATTTGGGTTATCATCAACGATAATAGTTTTGCCTTTCTCTTCTTGTCATTTATCTTTCATTATTGTCTCTTATTTTCTTATCATGTTTTTGCCTCCCTTTTCTTATGGATTTTCTTCTACTTTCATCTTTTCTTTGCCTTTGCCTTTTTTTTTTTTTTCTTATAGATTACCTTCCACTTTCATCTATTCCATTTTTGTCATCCTTCCATCTCCCTCTTCTTGCATATTTCCTTCCCATACCGTCTAATGGTTTCCTATCATGCTTTTGTCTCCGATTTCTAGTAGATTTTCTTCTATTCCACATTTTCTTTACCTATTATACTTTTCCCTCCATTTTCTTGCAATTTTTTTTTCCATTTTGATCTGTTCCATGCTTGTCATCATTTTGTCTCCATCTTCTTCTGGAATTTTTTTTCTATTTTCATCTTTTTTTTTGCCTACAACTTTTTTGTCTTCCTTTTCTTACAGATCTCCTTCCACTTTCATCTCTTCCATTATTGTCATGCTTTCGCCTCTCTTTTCTTGCCAATCCTTTTCCACTTCTCCCTATTACTTTTTTATTACTATAATAAATATAAAATTAATATTTAAACATAAAGAGATATATATGTATATATGAAATTAGAATGTTTTTAACCTTAAAAACTTCATTATTTGCATTGATCTTCCAAAGTCATCTCAAACTTTTTAACAATTATTAATTATATAATCATATGCATTTAGTAATGTTATTTTACTGTTAATTCTCTAAACCGTGACGTCTTTACTTTTTGGTAGTGAGTAAACTATACCTTATGGCTCTTGAGGAGGATGATCGAAGAAGTTGGGTAGGTTTTCATATCATTCTCTAATAAGCTCCTTAACTCTTCTTTTCATTTTTGCTTTAGTAGCATCATCTGATGTAGCCCACATCGCATTTTCTTCATTGTAATAATCATTGTCAACATTCTCTTCACGAATGCTTTTCCCTTTCAATGATCCCTTTCTTCTCGCTTCTAAAGATTGTATATTTGATCATAATTTTATATTTGTTTTAAGCTATTAATAAATGACTTCATGAATGTAATCCAATACCTTCTTTATCTTTCAACTCATCAATTTTCTCCACAGCCTTTTTCAAGTCGAACATTTTCTGTACATCACATTCACAACAGTTTAATCTAATCTTTAATAGCTTTATTATTTCAATTTTATTAAATACTGAGATGTTTATTTAATCATTCAAAAAAACTGAGTGTCAGATTCAAAATAAGCATCTTAATATTTAATCATTCTTAAAATTGACTACCAACTTCTCTTATTAACTTCAAATTAATGCGTTAAGTGACAAAAACTAATAATATTATATTCTGAATTCTAACTCTAATCCTCGATAATAATTTCATTGCATAGACTTGTATGATGACCTTGTTTGGATATTAATTGTGATTTGCATATGCATAACAGTGAGCTTGAAAAGCTTGATAAATGTAAGAAAATATGTGCAGCAGGAGGAAAACATAAAGAACTTCATCCATGAGCATGATCCTTGTCATAGATCCTATATAAGAAAATTTCAAATACAAACTAAAATAAGTAGCAATTTATTCTCTAATTGCTTAATGAACTTAACTCTAAAATTTGATAAAACTCTAATTACGAATGTAAGAGATAATAGGAGTCTAAAAATTAAGCTTAAATCAAAAGATTGTGTTAATCTCATATTCCTTGATAGCATGATTTCTCCCAATTTCAATAGACGTGACACCCATTAGCAATCAAAGAGATGCATATTTGATGAAACTGATTATGCATTGGCTAAAAGACAAGAAAGACAGGCTGATCACATTTTGTTGGTCACAAAAAAATCAAGAATTAAGAATTACCCATTAATGACAGATCATTCATACCTTAAAAATATATGATGATAGAAATTGAAAAATATCAGATCTCTTGAACTGAATCACCATTAACGCAATATTAAAGCAAAAGCCAAGAAATAGATTAACTTTTTAATCTATTGTTAATGCAAAAGCTAAGAAAATAAAAGGCAGTTTTCTATTCCTTTAACAATTTTCCATGAAATCTGTTATTAAAATCAAATATTAAGTAGTTTTTAAGCAGTAATGAAAATCGAAATGTAAAATCAAAATGGAAAATCACACATAAACAAAAATGCTAGAATAGTTGCTAAAAATCAAAATGTAAGATCAATAAAACATGAGAAATCAAATTAAGTGAATGAGTTTTCTATCAAAAAAGAAAAAGAAATTGGAACCTGGTGACTATGGAACAATTAGGTCACTGGAGAAGCTATATCGATGATGACTTAGGGTTAGAGGAAAGGGGAGATGAGCGGGAGAGTAAATCGATCGATCGATAGCGATAGCGCATGTCAACATTATATAGAAATTGGAATCTAGTGAGTATGGATCAATTAGGTCACTGGAGAAGCCATGAAGGAGGCAGTTGGGAGGAAAAGGTGAATCAATGATGACTTAGGGTCAGAGGAAAGGGGAGAGGAGTAGAAGAACAAATCGATAGACCGGGAGAGATAGCGTAGCGACATTATATAGAGCATACCCTATTTTACTTTTCCAATTTACCGATAAAATTTTTTTTCGGTAACTGACAAAATTTTTATTGGTAAAGTTTTAAAGTTAATAAATTAAATATATATACCGACTAAATTTCACTCGGCCTTTAGTTGACAATTTCATTTACCGATAAATAATTCTGTCGGCTTTCTATCAGAGTTTAGTCCCATAAAATATTAGCGCCAATATTACTTATCGATTACCTATAAAATTATTTTGTTGCAATTAATTACTAAATTACTACCAAATTCTGTCATTTTTTTCTCAATTTAATTCTGTCGTTTTTTCTGTTATGTAGTTAAATACCTATAAAAATAATTTTGTTCGGTAATTTCTATCGGTATATAATAATTTTTCCGTAGTGTAATAGTTACAATGCCTACTTATATTTTAACATTTTCATTACCCATTTGTAAAATTTAACAACTAAATCCAAAAAATCTAAAAAGACAAAATATGTATCATAAATAATATTAAATCTTTAGCACATGTCTTCACATCCTGAATTTTAGTTCCATACAAAGACAACTTAATACAACAATTAAGAAAATAAACTATAAAAAAATTCATAACAAGATATTATATTTACCTTGAAATTAACTAATATTTTCTTTCATAAATAGTCATTCTTTTCTTCATTTCAGATAGCTCCATTGAATGACAATCAAATATAAGTATTTTCACAAAATACTTTCATTAGAAGAAATAAACCAACCGTTATTTGGTAATTTAGCTGGAGCAAAACTTACTTATAATTTTGGACTATGTGTAATAGCAATTTTGGACTATGTGTAATAATAATAATACTAAGAATAAATAGTCATTTTGAAATTAAAATTTAAACTTTGACTATAATGAAAACTAAAAAAAAAAAATAATTGAGACAAAAATTAAAAAGACGAACCTTGTAATGTGATTTTAAGGAGGATAAATAGTATAGAAAACCTTTTTTTTGTTGTATCTTAGTTTCTTATGTTGTAAACAAACCTAATTAACAATTTTTATAATAATTAATATTTATTTTATATAAAAAAAGACTTGCAAGATACACTCTTTTATTTAATAACTAGTCTTTTTTACTTGCAAGATATATTCTTTTAATTTTTTTTTATCTATATAATACTAAAACATAAGTTTTTACTTAGATTAAAATAAATGCAAAATTGCATAATTTATATTAGAATTTGCCGTATAAGTTGCTTATAATGTTACTTCTTATATATTTAATTTTATTTTTTTTATAACGAAGGGGTTTGAAAATAAAATTCAATCCGATTCCCAAGCCTAATCCTTCAGTCCCTAATTTATAAATGCAGATTCTTAAAACTTTAATAATTAAGTGCCCAAAAAGAAAATCAAGTCATACTTAGTCTCCAACCTCCTGCCCTCAACCCAAATCAATATATATATATATACAACTATAATGAAAAATAATAAAAAAAATTCTTTACAGTTAAATAAAGAAAATAAATGAGAAGATGGTCTAAATTGATAATGGTAATTACTTTGACTACAGTAACAGTATTACTTACCCAGTGCACTAAAGAAATGAATATATGCACATACAAATTCGTAAAACCCCAAAAGTGATCTAAAATATAGATATAAAATTCTAGTTTTTTTTCAATTTCAAAAACATTATTTTCTTTTAAATCAAACTGATTTAGAATATAATAGAAAAAATATCTAGAAAATTAAAAATGTTTAATCATAAAGATGCCATCTATTTATTGCAGGGGATATATAAATCTCATACTAAATTAAAGTGATAGTAGTTACAAATTAATTTAGTAACGAAAAAAATAAAAACAAAAAATTTATTAATAATATAACTCTTTTCAAAACTCAACATATAATAAAGAAATAAATTATATTAAAAAATTATCAATTTAAATTTCAAAAATTAACCCCCTCTTTAAGTGGAAAGGTTGCAATTTATTGAAATTTAATGTTGATGGACAAAAAAAATAAAATAAAATACTATTGCTAAGTCAGTAAATGAAAATTACAAAGCAAATTATGCTAAGATCTAATTTTATTTCTCCATTTTTCTAAGTTGCAAATTTAAAATAAATGATTTAATTAATTAATTAATAAAAAAGATTACATAAAAGGAATGGTCTATCCTCTCCAAATAAATCATCAATTTTCCCTACAACTATATAGAAAAAGAAAAGTATACTTTTTCTTTCATATTTTTAAAACAATATGTCCAATCAAAACATACAAACATAAATAAAAAAATAATATTAATAAAAATAATATTTTTTTTATCTCGCTCCTAAATAAAAATATTTTAAATTATAATCAAAATTAATCAAATATTTAATAATAAAATATAAAAATTTTCAAATGTCTCATTATCATGTATATTTATTAAAAAATAAATTTAAAAAAGAATAAACTTAAAATTTTAAAATTCTAATTATTTCTATCTATTTATATAAAAATAATTTTTATAAATTATATCCAAACAAATAATAAAATGTAATTTTTTAATTGGCTTTAACTAAGATTATTTTAGCATATTCTAAATTTCAAACTAAAAAAGATAAAACATAAAATTTTAAAATTCTAATTATCTATATGAATTTATTTAAAAAAAATAATTTTTATAAACTATATCTAATCAAATAATAAATGTAATTTTATAATTTTCTATGACTAAGATTATTTTAGAATATTCCAAACTTCATCAAGGATATTATCGAAAATCTCATTGTTCCCCATATTCTCACATTTATATATAGTATACATAAGAAATGTGGTGATTTGCGTTGCACCCTTTCTCTTTTAAATACAAAGAAACCAAAAAAAAAAAAAAAAATACAAAGAAACCAAAAAAAAAAAAAAAAAAAAAAAAACTCAGCCTTCATGTGGCCGAATAGCACCAATAAGAACAACATTCAACCATCCTCCAACCATAAAAGAGGGAAACTCTATTATCCTCGCTCTATGAACCTTATATGATAAAAAATATAATTTTTTATTTTATCCAATAAAATTTAAGTTTAAATAAGAAATTAAAATAACAAATTAAAATTAAATTATCTTTTTTTTCAAATAAATAAAATTAAACTCAAATAAATAAAATATAACAACTTCAAAAGGTTTGATGAA
Organism: Jatropha curcas; assembly: GCF_041381405.1. Lineage (NCBI taxonomy): Eukaryota > Viridiplantae > Streptophyta > Magnoliopsida > Malpighiales > Euphorbiaceae > Jatropha > Jatropha curcas. Next base: position 23,444,400 of record NC_143159.1, read on the forward strand.
GAATCTTTTATTTGTTGTATACACCTTTCAAAATGTATAGGTCAACTTGGAACAATTATTAAATTAATTCAATATTTTTTATTTATTTTAGGTTTCTTCAATAATTAATATTATACAAGAATGAAAAAAGTTTGAATAATTAATATTATACAAGAATCGAATTCATATGATTAAATCTATATAATTAATATTATATAAAAAGTTTCAATTAATATAATTTCTCTTTACTTATGGTAAGTGTTCTTGTATAAATCCAAATTATAAAAAAATAATAAATTAGGTTTAAAATATTTCTTATTAGTGGTGACATATATGTGACAGTTTAGTTTTTAAAATTTTTCTTTTTTAGTTTTGGTGGAAAATGAAAGTACAAAATCACAATTTTAGAAAATTTTGTTAATACCTCTTCGCTTTATTTCCTTGTGAGGTACAAGGACCGGTGCATGTATTAAACCAACATTGTGAATTTTTGTAATGAAAGTAAACAATTGATGATTTTTGATAATTTTGTGAATACGCATCACTTTATTTCCTTGTTAGGTATAAGGCTGTGCATGTATTAACACGCAAATTGTGAATTTTCTATAATAGAAATCAAAAATTAAAATTTTAGAAAATTTTGTGAATATTTCCTCATTTACTTCCTTGTGAGATACAAGGATTAGTGCATGCATTAACAATGAATTTCTGTAATAAAATTGAAATATCATAATTTTTGAAAATTTTTTAAATATTCCCTCACTTTGTTTCCTTGTGAAGTACAAAGACTAGTGTATGCATTAACACTAATATTGTGAATTTCTGTAATGAATGCATATTAAATAAAGATATGAAAATTAGATTACAGATTCTTTTATTTTTGAGATTTTCTACCTTAAATTTTTACACTACTTTTATTGGTTTTTAATTTTTGTCACTAATGAAAATAAAAGAATTACAAATATTTCTTATTGGTGCCTGTGGATATTTGGATTTGTGCGTTCAATATTTATATTCGTTGTTTTTAATTTTGGTGAGAAATCAAAAGAAAGAATCACGATTTCGAAAGTTATATATATATAATCTTTTAATTTATTTCTTTAAATATGCATCAGCCAGACATCATGGATGAATACAGGACATTTATCACATTTATTAGTGTCTTTTTTTATTTTGGATTTTCTTCAATAATTAATATTTATATAAGAAAAACTATATAAAAAAAAAAATCAGTTAGTATAATTTCTCTTTAATTATGGCAAATATGACTGTATAAATTCAAATTATACGTCAAAAAATTTTATGGGGATCTCTTAAATTATTTCTATTTCAGCAACAGTCAAAAGTCATATATATACGTGGGACAATGTCAAAGTAATAAACATCTTTTTTTTTCCTTTTAGATTTTACCAGTAATTAATATTTATGAAAGAGTAAAAATATAAAAAAAAGTATTAGCCTCAATTAACATAATTTCACTTCACTTATGGTAAGTGTTCTAGCATAGATTCAAATTTTACAGGGCAATAAATAATTTTCTTCTAAAATAGTTATCGTTTGTTGTTCAAAACCATCAAAAATTGTAATTGAACTTATTTTCTTATCTTTCAATTTCTCTCTCACCCTCCCTCACCCCAATTCTCTTTGTTCTTAAATATGGATTTTCTTTGTTATGAAATTGAAACGACTCGGAAATTTATTTTCACAATTTTTCATTTAAAATTTTAATCATAAATTCTAACCAATGAAATTCAACGGAAAATAATTTTATTATTGCCAACCCAGAACCATAAACCAAGTGGAAATCTTGTAAACCAAGCAAAAATTGAGCCAAACCACTGAATTGAGCCAAACCGATTCAAATCGAACCAAAATTGGCCCAGAAAGCTATAGAAACCCTGCCTTTTCTTTTCTTTTTTCTTCTTCTTCTTTCTTCTTCGGGAGCGTTGTTTCTCCCTCTCCTTGTTTTCGGCGCCGCTCGACTGCAGCAAGGTGGCGACCGACCTCCTTTTCAGTGCTGGACATGATTCCAGCTTTTCCTTCTCAACGATCGGAGCTCCAACAACATGGGTGGAATCTCCGCCTTCCCTCAACGATGCAGTTACAATTTCTGGCAATACCAGGCGATTCCAGCGACGTGAGGCTTCAAAGTGAGTCTCGATCAACTCAACTCCTCCATGCAAACGTTTCCCCTCATGAAGTCCGATGTTTGGCTCAGTCTTGCGAAAACACCATCAAAGGCGGCGGTGCAGCAGCTGTGAAACGACCCAAAAAATTTTCAAAAATTTATCATTTAAAAATTTAATCATAAATTCTAATCAATGAAATTCAGTGAAAAATATTTTATTATTGCTAAACCAAACCTGTAACCAGTTTGAATTTTTCGAAAACCAAGTGAAAAACTCGTAAACCAAGCAAAAAATCGAACTAAATCATTGAATTAAGCCAAACTGGTTCGAATCGAACCGGAATCGACCCAGAAAGTTCAAGAAAGCAGTCTTTTCTTTTTTTTTTTCCTTCTCTTCTTCTTGTTCTTTTCTTCCTCGCCAGTGTCATCTCTTTCCCTCTTCATCGATTTTTCGGCCATCTTAGCTTATAACTGGTCGACTCCAGCTCTTCCTCACCAGCACTACTCTGACGACTCCCCTTCCTATTTCCAGTCGGTTTTAACGCAGAAAGGAGAGGAAGGTTGATTATGTGCAACAATCGGTTTCTCATCAATCCTTGCCGATTTCAGTGGCTTCACGTCATGAGGTGGGCACCAGTCGATCCTTTTCCTCCATATGATCATTTTCCCTCAAATAATTCTAGTGATGGAGCATGGAGGACAAGACCACCATGAGCAATGGAGATACAACTACTTCCGGCTCGATTTCGACCAAACGAGCAACTGGCTCTGCAAACGGACGGTGGATCTGAACTCCTCATGAAATTGTGAGTCGAACGGTGTGATCACTGTAAAATTCTTGGCGATATCGATTTTCCGGCCACCATGCATGGCGGTAGTTCGGCGACCGACCGACAAGTCTCCGGCGAGGCCCCAAGAGGAAAAATCGTCTTCTCCTCACGCAGATTGTGGAATCGTAGTCTGATTTTTGATTAGTGCGCTCTAAATTATTGGTTGACTTAGTTGATTTTTTGAATAAATAGTTAGTTGAAGACTTTGAAATGTTAGGCAGAATGTTGGATCTGTCATGTGGACTCAAAATATGCAATTAGAATTGTTTAGCTACTTAATTCTATATATGTGGAAACATAGTTAATAAACTTAGAATAGTTAATAAACTACGAAGTAATGCAAATTTGGTACATAGGCTTCTAAGGTGAAAAATCACAGAAATGGATGAAATAGTAGTTAGCGTGATCTCAGAAAGACTTAGTCAATTAATTAGATGATTCTTAATTTAGTTTAACTAGAATCGATTACTGTTGTGAGTTAAAGTTGAGGAAGTTTAGTTCTATATAAATACAACCTTGAACCTTAATACTTCGAAGTATAAATTATAAACCTAAGAACAAGCAACTACTGTTCTTAATTAAAATACAATTTAATTGTTAGTAAAAGAATGTACTAACTATAGCTCAAATATGGATGAGTTGAGCTATTCACTATAAAAGGAAAAATAACTATTTGTGGTTTGTTTATTTTGATAATGTAATTATATAGCATTTTTATAAACTAAGAATATGACGTTAGTTGATATTAATTATGAATTGAGTAAATGTTTAGATGAATGAATATTGGTTATCGCGGACGTGATTAGTTGTTGTGAAGTTGGGCTATGAAAATTTATTATTGTATGGTGATATGGCTATTAAAGGAGGATGGGGAATTTGACTTAATTGGTTGCCCAATGGATGGGCTTTGTGGGTTGAATGGATATTTAATGAGATTATTGATATTTAAATAGGTGGATAGTCCTATTTGTGGGGGAGATTCTATTAAAATTTTGATAGAATCTCGATTAGCTTTACTTGTTAAATAGGTTATTGGATTATATAGGACAAGCCTTTATTTTTTTTATTTAACGGAGTAATTTATTCAATTCTTTTCTCCCCTTTGAATTTCCATTTCGTTTAGATCATTCTAGTTGGTTCACTAATTTGATAAGTTAGAATCGAAATTTGAGTCTTTTCCCATCTAGTATAGAAAATAATAATAAATAGTGCATTACCGGTTGCATCATACATAATCATTACTATATAGAGCTTGGTCTTCAATTATTTATTTTTATTATTTATTTTTGTTTCAAGCAACAATTATTATATTATATTATTATTTAATACTCTTATATTTGTTTGAATTGGTATGTGAATGTACATTTGCACTCCTGCATGATAGGGTTTAATTAATTAATATGCTTGCATTTAATTGCGATGTTTGATTATTTGTGTTGTGACATTGCTATGCCTTGTTTGTGTGGAATTGGGATGAAGTAGGTCAGAATGGGTTTGTGGACGGTTTTGGAAATGATGAAAATATGGAATTCGACCGTTGGCTATGTATGGGGAGATCGGCGCCCCATGTGCACCTGATGATATGGATTATATGGAAAACCACAGGGTGGCCTCCTATTGGTATGGAAAAGAAAAGAGAGTATAAAAAAAAAAAAAAAAGAGAGAGAGAGAAAGAATGAATGAATGAAATGAAAAGAGAGGACTGGTCAAATGAGGATTAGACCGGTCGGCCAGGTATAGGGGATTGACTCCCTGGTGCACACGTCATGAGAGGATGGACCACGTGTGAGGACGGCTCATCGGAGGTTTCGGTGACGCCACTAACAAATCTCCACGTGTTTGATTACTTGAAGGTGTGATTATTTGTGGGTGTTGATGATGTGCCCTTTGTTTGATTGGATAAGTGTTCATTTTAGTATTATAGGAAGCATTTTGTGCGAATGCTTGTGTTATGCAATAATCACAATTTATTATTAGACTCACATTTCTTTGTTTAACTTTTCCACATTGTAGACACTTCTTTGTTCCGGTTAAAGCTCTGTCTCCTTCCCCGCAGAGCTAGAAAAGTAACTTTTAGAATCTATAATTATTTAAGTTATGAAGCTATATGTATTAAAATATTTTTATATTTATCTGTTAGTGAACTCCGCAGTTGTAGGATTGTAACCGATAAATTGATGAGGAGATGTAGTTATTTATTTTTGTGAATGCATGAATCTGTTAGCCACATTAAGTATGCTTTGTATTATAATTGGGCCCAAACTATAAAATGTTTAAGACGTTACATTTGGGCCAAAGTATAATATAACTATGAGATTGATCATGCATGGCAATATGGGCTGATTGATTAGAATTCATATTGATATGGTTGAATTTTAGTGGTTTAGGCTTATTACGGGCCTCAGGGACCTTATGCTTACTTAGGCCCTAGTGCCAGTCCGGCTCATGGTTCCGGGTCGTGACAGGCTATCGAGCTTGATTTCGGTTAGTTGGCTCGTCAAACTCATAAACAGATGATGGATTTGAGCTCCTTATAAAATTTCCAGTCGGGTGGTGGAAGTCTTGCAAATTTTTGGGCAGGATCGACTCTCCGGCCACCCTGAACGGCGATGCTGGCA